>NC_084735.1:13906223-13950853 GCF_033978785.1 Entelurus aequoreus | reverse complement strand
GTTGTATGGTGATACATATGTGTATGGTTGTATGGTGATACATATGGGTTTGGTTGTATGGTGATACATATGGGTATGGTAGTATGGTGATACATATGGGTATGGTTGTATGGCGATACATATGTGTATGGTTGTATGGTGATACATATGGGTTTGGTTGTATGGTGATACATATGGGTATGGTAGTATGGTGATACATATGGGTATGGTTGTATGGTGATACATATGTGTATGGTTGTATGGTGATACATATGGGTTTGGTTGTATGGTGATACATATGGGTATGGTAGTATGGTGATACATATGGGTATGGTTGTATGGCGATACATATGTGTATGGTTGTATGGTGATACATATGTGTATGGTTGTATGGTGATACATATGGGTTTGGTTGTATGGTGATACATATGGGTATGGTTGTATGGTGATACATATGGGTATGGTTGTATGGTGATACATATGGGTATGGTTGTATGGTGATACATAAGGGTATGGTTGTATGGTGATACATATGGGTATGGTAGTATGGTGATACATATGGGTATGGTTGTATGGTGATACATATGGGTATGTAGTATGGTGATACATAAGGGTATGATTCTATAGTGATGCATATGGGTTTGGTTGTATGGTGATACATATGGGTATGGTAGTATGGTGATACATATGGGTATGGTTGTATGGTGATACATATGTGTATGGTTGTATGGTGATACATATGGGTTTGGTTGTATGGTGATACATATGGGTATGGTAGTATGGTGATACATATGGGTATGGTTGTATGGCGATACATATGTGTATGGTTGTATGGTGATACATATGTGTATGGTTGTATGGTGATACATATGGGTTTGGTTGTATGGTGATACATATGGGTATGGTTGTATGGTGATACATATGGGTATGGTTGTATGGTGATACATATGGGTATGGTTGTATGGTGATACATAAGGGTATGGTTGTATGGTGATACATATGGGTATGGTAGTATGGTGATACATATGGGTATGGTTGTATGGCGATACATATCGTTATGGTTCTATGGCGATACATATGGGTATGGTTGTATGGTGATACATATGGGTATGGTTGTATGGCGATACATATGGGTATGGTTGTATGGCGATACAAATAGGTATGGTTGTATGGCGATACAAATGGGTATGGTTGTATGGCGATACAAATGGGTATGGTTGTATGGCGATACATATGGGTATGGTTGTATGGCGATACATATGGGTATGGTTGTATGGCGATACATATGGGCATGGTAGTACGGCGATACATATGGGTATGGTTGTATGGTAATACATATGGGTATGGTTGTATGGTGATACATATGGGTATGGTTGTATGGTAATACATATGGGTATGGTAGTATGGTGATACATAAGGGTATGATTCTATGGTGATAAATATGGGTATGGTTGTATGGTGATACATATGGGTATGGTAGTATGGTGATACATAAGGGTATGATTCTATAGTGATACATATGGGTATGGTTGTATGGTGATACATATGGGTATGGTAGTATGGTGATACATATGGGTATGGTAGTATGGTGATACATATGGGTATGGTTGTATGGCGATACATATGGGTATGGTTGTATGGCGATACATATGGGTATGGTTGTATGGTGATACATATGGGTATGGTTGTATAGCGATACATATGGGTATGGTTGTATGGCGATACATATGGGTATGGTTGTATGGTGATACATATGGGTATGGTTGTATGGCGATACATATGGGTATGGTGATACATATGGGTATGGCTGTATGGTGATACATATGGGTATGGTTGTATGGCGATACATATCGTTATGGTTCTATGGCGATACATATGGGTGTGGTTGTATGGCGATACATATCGTTATGGTTCTATGGCGATACATATGGGTATGGTTGTATGGTGATACATATCGTTATGGTTGTATGGTGATACATATGGGTATGGTAGTATGGTGATACATATGGGTATGGTTGTATGGCGATACATATCGTTATGGTTCTATGGCGATACATATGGGTATGGTTGTATGGTGATACATATCGTTATGGTTGTATGGTGATACATATGGGTATGGTAGTATGGTGATACATATGGGTATGGTTGTATGGTGATACATATGGTTATGGTTGTATGGTGATACATATGGGTATGGTAGTATGGTGATACATATGGGTATGGTTGTATGGTGATACATATGGGTATGGTAGTATGGTGATACATAAGGGTATGATTCTATAGTGATACATATGGGTATGGTAGTATGGTGATACATAAGGGTATGATTCTATGGTGATACATATGGGTATGATTCTATGGTGATACATATGGGTATGGTTGTATGGTGATACATATGGGTATGGTTGTATGGGTATGGTTGTATGGTGATACATATGGGTATGGTTGTATGGGTATGGTTGTATGGTGATACATATGGGTATGGTTGTATGGTGATACATATGGGTATGGTTGTATGGTGATACATATGGGTATGGTTGTATGGTGATACATATGGGTATGGTAGTATGGTGATACATATGGGTATGGTTGTATGGTGATACATATGGGTATGGTTGTATGGTGATACATATGGGTATGGTAGTATGGTGATACATATGGGTATGGTTGTATGGTGATACATATGGGTATGGTAGTATGGTGATACATATGGGTATGGTTGTATCGTGATACATATGGGTATGGTTGTATGGCGATACATATGGGTATGGTTGTATGGCGATACATATGGGTATGGTTGTATGGTGATACATATGGGTATGGTTGTATGGTGATACATATGGGTATGGTAGTATGGTGATACACATGGGTATGGTTGTATGGCGATACACATGGGTATGGTTGTATGGCGATACATATGGGTATGGTAGTATGCTGATACATATGGGTATGGTTGTATGGCGATACATATGGGTATGGTAGTATGGCGATACATATGGGTATGGTTGTATGGTGATACATATGGGTATGGTTTTATGGTGATACATATGGGTATGGTTGTATGGCGATACATATGGGTATGGTAGTATGGTGATACACATGGGTATGGTTTTATGGTGATACACATGGGTATGGTTGTATGGCGATACATATGGGTATGGTAGTATGCTGATACATATGGGTATGGTAGTATGGCGATACATATGGGTATGGTTGTATGGTGATACATATGGGTATGGTTTTATGGTGATACATATGGGTATGGTTGTATGGCGATACATATGGGTATGGTAGTATGGTGATACATATGGGTATGGTTGTATGGCGATACATATGGGTATGGTAGTATGGTGATACATATGGGTATGGTTGTATGGCGATACATATCGTTATGGTTCTATGGCGATACATATGGGTATGGTTGTATGGCGATACATATCGTTATGGTTCTATGGCGATACATATGGGTATGGTTGTATGGTGATACATATCGTTATGGTTGTATGGTGATACATATGGGTATGGTTGTATGGCGATACATATCGTTATGGTTCTATGGCGATACATATGGGTATGGTTGTATGGTGATACATATCGTTATGGTTGTATGGTGATACATATGGGTATGGTAGTATGGTGATACATATGGGTATGGTTGTATGGTGATACATATGGGTATGGTAGTATGGTGATACATAAGGGTATGATTCTATAGTGATACATATGGGTATGGTTGTATGGTGATACATATGGGTATGGTAGTATGGTGATACATAAGGGTATGATTCTATGGTGATACATATGGGTATGATTCTATGGTGATACATATGGGTATGGTTGTATGGTGATACATATGGGTATGGTTGTATGGGTATGGTTGTATGGGCATGGTTGTATGGTGATACATATGGGTATGGTTGTATGGTGATACATATGGGTATGGTTGTATGGTGATACATATGGGTATGGTAGTATGGTGATACATATGGGTATGGTTGTATGGTGATACATATGGGTATGGTTGTATGGTGATACATATGGGTATGGTAGTATGGTGATACATATGGGTATGGTTGTATGGTGATACATATGGGTATGGTAGTATGGTGATACATATGGGTATGGTTGTATGGTGATACATATGGGTATGGTTGTATGGCGATACATATGGGTATGGTTGTATGGTGATACATATGGGTATGGTTGTATGGTGATACATATGGGTATGGTAGTATGGTGATACACATGGGTATGGTTGTATGGCGATACACATGGGTATGGTTGTATGGCGATACATATGGGTATGGTAGTATGCTGATACATATGGGTATGGTTGTATGGCGATACATATGGGTATGGTAGTATGGCGATACATATGGGTATGGTTGTATGGTGATACATATGGGTATGGTTTTATGGTGATACATATGGGTATGGTTGTATGGCGATACATATGGGTATGGTAGTATGGTGATACACATGGGTATGGTTTTATGGTGATACACATGGGTATGGTTGTATGGTGATACATATGGGTATGGTAGTATGCTGATACATATGGGTATGGTTGTATGGCGATACATATGGGTATGGTAGTATGGCGATACATATGGGTATGGTTGTATGGTGATACATATGGGTATGGTTTTATGGTGATACATATGGGTATGGTTGTATGGCGATACATATGGGTATGGTAGTATGGTGATACATATGGGTATGGTTGTATGGCGATACATATGGGTATGGTAGTATGGTGATACATATGGGTATGGTTGTATGGTGATACATATTGTTATGGTTGTATGGTGATACATATGGGTATGGTTGTATGGTGATACATATGGGTATGGTAGTATGGTGATACATATGGGTATGGTTGTATGGTGATACATATGGGTATGGTAGTATGGTGATACATATGGGTATGGTTGTATGGTGATACATATGGGTATGGTAGTATGGTGATACATATGGGTATGGTTGTATGGTGATACATATGGGTATGGTAGTATGGTGATACATATGGGTATGGTTGCCTCACTCACCGGGTCGTTGTCACAGAGCATGCTGGTGGTGTAGCGGTGTGACACGTAGTAGTTCTTGGGAAAGACTGTGCGCTGGAAGGAGGAGAGAGAAAGAAGACGGCTGAAAGGAGGGTTGCTAGCGTGGTCGCCGTGGCAACACGCGGCGAGGAAGGGAACTCACAAAGCCGGCGGGGTTGGCGTCGATGGTCGCCTTCACGTTGGTCACCGCCTCCCAGTCGGGGTCACATGCGCCACATTGGACCGTCACCAGTGATAGCAAGAGCAAAACTGTCACAGGAAGCACAACTTTATTCACTTCCTGTCTGCGTTGCCACTGCTTGACAACACTTCTACTCACTTCCTGTCTGCAACTTCACACCACACAACAATATAATAAATATAGAACTGTTGTATTATTCATTTAGTACTATAAACAATTATTAGTAGTGTTACTATAGTGGAATATAATCAGCATTTATTATTATTGTTGTTATAGAATCATTTATTGTTATTATTACAGTTATTATACTATTATGTAATATTTTTTATCATACTGTAATGTAATAATGATTTATATTATTATTATTATATTTACTTTATTATAACAATTGATGCCCAAATGACGATAAGGGTATGGCAACTGGCTCACCTTTAAGTTAAAGTTAAAGTACCAAGGTGTGGGGAAATTTGTCCTCTGCATTTGACCCATGATCACCCCCTGGGAGGTGAGGGGAGCAGTGAGCGGCAGCGGTGGCTGCGCCCAGGAATCATTTTTGGTGATTTAACCCCCAATTCCAACCCTTGATGCTGATGCTGCTTTATACTCTTTGGTATGACTCGGCCGGGGTTTGAACTCACAACCTACCCATCTCAGGGTGGACACTCTCACCACTAGGCCACCGGTAGGTTCCAGGCCTTTCCATCTATTTTGCTGGCTAATAGTATTATAGTTATTATACTATTATATCATAATTGATTATTATAGTTATTATACTGTTATATCATAATTTATTATTATAGTTATTATACTAAAACGTAATAATAATGTATATTATTATAACATAATAATGTATTATTATATCAACTATATTATAATAATTCATTATTATAGTTATACTATAATAATAATTCATATTATCATATTATAATAATGATGTAATATTAACTAAATTATAATAAATAATTATTATAGTTTTTATACTATGATATAATAATAATGTATATTACTACAATACAATAAAATAATGTATTATTATATTTACTATATTATAATAATTTATTATTATAGTTATTATAATTAAAAAAATAAAAATAAATATATACGTATATGAATTATTACCGCTGTATAAGTTACAAATGTGTTGTTACACATCTATTCTATTTTTCTCCCGATTAAAAAATGCTGACACGTCCACACAGGAAGTGACCAAACTATTATATCCCACTCCTTTTCGCACATGTCAACATGTGACGACAACATATGCACAAATATAATAATATTATAATACTGACTATGAATAATGAATGAATGAATGAGTTCGGGAATAAACAATAACATGCTTCTTTGCATAATCCAGAATTTTACTCCACATATTGAATATAAATAAAAATGAACGAGTGAATTCAGGAATAAATATTGTAGTACTTACCTAAACATTTCAAAATGTTACTCCACATATTGAATATAAATACTAATGCATATGTGAATTCAGGAATAAATTATATCATACTTCCTTACCAAATCCATGATTTTACTCCACATATTGAATATAAATAATAATAAATGAGTGAATTCAGAAATAAATATTATAATACTTATTTTAAATTTTAAATTTTACTCCACATAATTAATATAATAACGAATACATGAATCCAGGAATAAATTATATCATACTTCTTTAAGCAATCAGTAACTTTACTCCACATATTAAAGTTTTTAATTGTGTCATATTTCCCTTGTTGACATTGTGTGTATGGAACACATGAATTTACTTCTTAAATCAGTGTGTTACATCATTTTACTCCACATATTGAACATAAACATTAATGAAAGAGTGAATTTAGTAATAAATATTATCAACCTTCTTTACACAATCCATCATTTTGCTCCACATATTGAACATAAACATTAATGAAAGAGTGAATTTATTAATAAATATTATCAACCTTCTTTACACAATCCATCATTTTACTCCACATATTGAACATAAACATTAACGAAAGAGTGAATTTAGTAATAAATATTATCAACCTTCTTTACACAATCCATCATTTTGCTCCACATTTTGAACATAAACATTAATGAAAGAGTGAATTTAGTAATAAATATTATCAACCTTCTTTACACAATCCATCATTTTGCTCCACATATTGAACATTAACATTAATGAAAGAGTGAATTTAGTAATAAATATTATCAACCTTCTTTACACAATCCATCATTTTGCTCCACATATTGAACATTAACATTAATGAAAGAGTGAATTTAGGAATGAATATCATCAACCTTCTTTACACAATCCATCATTTTACTCCACATATTGAACATTAACATTAATGAAATAGTGAATTTAGGAATAAATATTATCAACCTTCTTTACACAATCCATCATTTTACTCCACATTTTAAACATAAACATTAATGAAAGAGTGAATTTAGTAATAAATATTATCAACCTTCTTTACACAATCCATCATTTTGCTCCACATATTGAACATTAACATTAATGAAAGAGTGAATTTAGGAATGAATATCATCAACCTTCTTTACACAATCCATCATTTTGCTCCACATATTGAACATTAACATTAATGAAAGAGTGAATTTAGGAATGAATATCATCAACCTTCTTTACACAATCCATCATTTTACTCCACATATTGAACATTAACATTAATGAAAGAGTGAATTTAGTAATAAATATTATCAACCTTCTTTACACAATCCATCATTTTGCTCCACATTTTGAACATAAAAATTAATGAAAGAGTGAATTTAGTAATAAATATTATCAACCTTCTTTACACAATCCATCATTTTGCTCCACATTTTGAACATAAACATTAATGAAAGAGTGAATTTAGTAATAAATATTATCAACCTTCTTTACACAATCCATCATTTTGCTCCACATATTGAACATTAACATTAATGAAAGAGTGAATTTAGGAATGAATATCATCAACCTTCTTTACACAATCCATCATTTTACTCCACATATTGAACATTAACATTAATGAAATAGTGAATTTAGGAATAAATATTATCAACCTTCTTTACACAATCCATCATTTTACTCCACATTTTAAACATAAACATTAATGAAAGAGTGAATTTAGTAATAAATATTATCAACCTTCTTTACACAATCCATCATTTTGCTCCACATATTGAACATTAACATTAATGAAAGAGTGAATTTAGGAATGAATATCATCAACCTTCTTTACACAATCCATCATTTTACTCCACATATTGAACATTAACATTAATGAAATAGTGAATTTAGGAATAAATATTATCAACCTTCTTTACACAATCCATCATTTTACTCCACATTTTGAACATAAACATTAATGAAAGAGTGAATTTAGTAATAAATATTATCAACCTTCTTTACACAATCCATCATTTTACTCCACATATTGAACATTAACATTAATGAAAGAGTGAATTTAGGAATAAATATTATCAACCTTTACACAATCCATCATTTTGCTCCACATATTGAACATAAACATTAATGAAAGAGTGAATTCAGGAATAAATATTATCAACCTTATTTACACAATCCATCATTTTGCTCCACATATTGAACATAAACATTAATGAAAGAGTGAATTTAGGAATAAATATTATCAACCTTCTTTACACAATCCATCATTTTGCTCCACATATTGAACATTAACATTAATGAAATAGTGAATTTAGGAATAAATATTATCAACCTTCTTTACACAATCCATCATTTTGCTCCACATATTGAACATAAACATTAATGAAAGAGTGAATTTAGTAATAAATATTATCAACCTTCTTTACACAATCCATCATTTTACTCCACATATTGAACATTAACATTAATGAAAGAGTGAATTTAGGAATGAATATCATCAACCTTCTTTACACAATCCATAATTTTACTCCACATATTGAACATTAACATTAATGAAAGAGTGAATTTAGGAATAAATATTATCAACCTTCTTTACACAATCCATCATTTTGCTCCACATATTGAACATTAACATTAATGAAATAGTGAATTTAGGAATAAATATTATCAACCTTCTTTACACAATCCATCATTTTGCTCCACATATTGAACATAAACATTAATGAAAGAGTGAATTTAGTAATAAATATTATCAACCTTCTTTACACAATCCATCATTTTACTCCACATATTGAACATTAACATTAATGAAAGAGTGAATTTAGGAATGAATATCATCAACCTTCTTTACACAATCCATCATTTTACTCCACATATTGAACATTAACATTAATGAAAGAGTGAATTTAGGAATAAATATTATCAACCTTTACACAATCCATCATTTTGCTCCACATATTGAACATAAACATTAATGAAAGAGTGAATTTAGGAATACATATTATCAACCTTCTTTACACAATCCATCATTTTGCTCCACATATTGAACATTAACATTAATGAAATAGTGAATTTAGGAATAAATATTATCAACCTTCTTTACACAATCCATCATTTTGCTCCACATATTGAACATAAACATTAATGAAAGAGTGAATTTAGTAATAAATATTATCAACCTTCTTTACACAATCCATCATTTTGCTCCACATATTGAACATTAACATTAATGAAAGAGTGAATTTAGGAATGAATATCATCAACCTTCTTTACACATCATTTTACTCCACATAATGAACATTAACATTAATGAAAGAGTGAATTTAGGAATGAATATCATCAACCTTCTTTACACAATCCATCATTTTACTCCACATATTGAACATTAACATTAATGAAAGAGTGAATTTAGGAATAAATATTATCAACCTTCTTTACACAATTCATCATTTTGCTCCACATATTGAACATTAACATTAATGAAAGAGTGAATTTAAGAATGAATATCATCAACCTTCTTTACACAATCCATCATTTTACTCCACATATTGAACATTAACATTAATGAAATAGTGAATTTAGGAATAAATATTATCAACCTTCTTTACACAATCCATCATTTTGCTCCACATATTGAACATAAACATTAATGAAAGAGTGAATTTAGTAATAAATATTATCAACCTTCTTTACACAATCCATCATTTTGCTCCACATTTTGAACATAAACATTAATGAAAGAGTGAATTTAGTAATAAATATTATCAACCTTCTTTACACAATCCATCATTTTGCTCCACATATTGAACATTAACATTAATGAAAGAGTGAATTTAGGAATGAATATCATCAACCTTCTTTACACAATCCATCATTTTACTCCACATATTGAACATTAACATTAATGAAAGAGTGAATTTAGGAATAAATATTATCAACCTTTACACAATCCATCATTTTGCTCCACATTTTGAACATAAACATTAATGAAAGAGTGAATTTAGTAATAAATATTATCAACCTTCTTTACACAATCCATCATTTTGCTCCACATATTGAACATTAACATTAATGAAAGAGTGAATTTAGGAATGAATATCATCAACCTTCTTTACACAATCCATCATTTTACTCCACATATTGAACATTAACATTAATGAAAGAGTGAATTTAGGAATAAATATTATCAACCTTTACACAATCCATCATTTTGCTCCACATATTGAACATAAACATTAATGAAAGAGTGAATTTAGGAATAAATATTATCAACCTTCTTTACACAATCCATCATTTTGCTCCACATATTGAACATTAACATTAATGAAAGAGTGAATTTAGGAATGAATATCATCAACCTTCTTTACACAATCCATCATTTTACTCCACATATTGAACATTAACATTAATGAAAGAGTGAATTTAGTAATAAATATTATCAACCTTCTTTACACAATCCATCATTTTGCTCCACATTTTGAACATAAAAATTAATGAAAGAGTGAATTTAGTAATAAATATTATCAACCTTCTTTACACAATCCATCATTTTGCTCCACATATTGAACATTAACATTAATGAAAGAGTGAATTTAGGAATGAATATCATCAACCTTCTTTACACAATCCATCATTTTACTCCACATATTGAACATTAACATTAATGAAATAGTGAATTTAGGAATAAATATTATCAACCTTCTTTACACAATCCATCATTTTGCTCCACATATTGAACATAAACATTAATGAAAGAGTGAATTTAGTAATAAATATTATCAACCTTCTTTACACAATCCATCATTTTGCTCCACATTTTGAACATAAACATTAATGAAAGAGTGAATTTAGTAATAAATATTATCAACCTTCTTTACACAATCCATTTTGCTCCACATATTGAACATAAACATTAATGAAAGAGTGAATTTAGGAATGAATATCATCAACCTTCTTTACACAATCCATCATTTTACTCCACATATTGAACATTAACATTAATGAAAGAGTGAATTTAGGAATAAATATTATCAACCTTTACACAATCCATCATTTTGCTCCACATATTGAACATAAACATTAATGAAAGAGTGAATTTAGTAATAAATATTATCAACCTTCTTTACACAATCCATCATTTTGCTCCACATATTGAACATAAACATTAATGAAAGAGTGAATTTAGGAATAAATATTATCAACCTTCTTTACACAATCCATCATTTTGCTCCACATATTGAACATTAACATTAATGAAAGAGTGAATTTAGGAATGAATATCACCAACCTTCTTTACACAATCCATCATTTTGCTCCACATATTGAACATTAACATTAATGAAAGAGTGAATTTAGGAATGAATATCATCAACCTTCTTTACACAATCCATCATTTTGCTCCACATTTTGAACATAAAAATTAATGAAAGAGTGAATTTAGTAATAAATATTATCAACCTTCTTTACACAATCCATCATTTTGCTCCACATATTGAACATTAACATTAATGAAAGAGTGAATTTAGGAATGAATATCATCAACCTTCTTTACACAATCCATCATTTTACTCCACATATTGAACATTAACATTAATGAAAGAGTGAATTTAGTAATAAATATCATCAACCTTCTTTACACAATCCATCATTTTACTCCACATATTGAACATTAACATTAATGAAAGAGTGAATTTAGAAATGAATATCAACCTTCTTTACACAATCCATCATTTTGCTCCACATATTGAACATTAACATTAATGAAAGAGTGAATTTAGGAATGAATATCATCAACCTTCTTTACACAATCCATCATTTTACTCCACATATTGAACATTAACATTAATGAAAGAGTGAATTTAGTAATAAATATCATCAACCTTCTTTACACAATCCATCATTTTACTCCACATATTGAACATTAACATTAACGAAAGAGTGAATTTAGGAATAAATATTATCAACCTTTACACAATCCATCATTTTGCTCCACATATTGAACATAAACATTAATGAAAGAGTGAATTTAGGAATAAATATTATCAACCTTCTTTACACAATCCATCATTTTGCTCCACATATTGAACATTAACATTAATGAAAGAGTGAATTTAGGAATGAATATCATCAACCTTCTTTACACAATCCATCATTTTACTCCACATATTGAACATTAACATTAATGAAAGAGTGAATTTAGTAATAAATATTATCAACCTTCTTTACACAATCCATCATTTTGCTCCACATTTTGAACATAAAAATTAATGAAAGAGTGAATTTAGTAATACATATTATCAACCTTCTTTACACAATCCATCATTTTGCTCCACATATTGAACATTAACATTAATGAAAGAGTGAATTTAGGAATGAATATCATCAACCTTCTTTACACAATCCATCATTTTACTCCACATATTGAACATTAACATTAATGAAATAGTGAATTTAGGAATAAATATTATCAACCTTCTTTACACAATCCATCATTTTGCTCCACATATTGAACATAAACATTAATGAAAGAGTGAATTTAGGAATAAATATTATCAACCTTCTTTACACAATCCATCATTTTGCTCCACATTTTGAACATAAACATTAATGAAAGAGTGAATTTAGTAATAAATATTATCAACCTTCTTTACACAATCCATTTTGCTCCACATATTGAACATAAACATTAATGAAAGAGTGAATTTAGGAATGAATATCATCAACCTTCTTTACACAATCCATCATTTTACTCCACATATTGAACATTAACATTAATGAAAGAGTGAATTTAGGAATAAATATTATCAACCTTTACACAATCCATCATTTTGCTCCACATATTGAACATAAACATTAATGAAAGAGTGAATGTAGTAATAAATATTATCAACCTTCTTTACACAATCCATCATTTTGCTCCACATATTGAACATAAACATTAATGAAAGAGTGAATTTAGGAATAAATATTATCAACCTTCTTTACACAATCCATCATTTTGCTCCACATATTGAACATTAACATTAATGAAAGAGTGAATTTAGGAATGAATATCACCAACCTTCTTTACACAATCCATCATTTTGCTCCACATATTGAACATTAACATTAATGAAAGAGTGAATTTAGGAATGAATATCATCAACCTTCTTTACACAATCCATCATTTTGCTCCACATTTTGAACATAAAAATTAATGAAAGAGTGAATTTAGTAATAAATATTATCAACCTTCTTTACACAATCCATCATTTTGCTCCACATATTGAACATTAACATTAATGAAAGAGTGAATTTAGGAATGAATATCATCAACCTTCTTTACACAATCCATCATTTTACTCCACATATTGAACATTAACATTAATGAAAGAGTGAATTTAGTAATAAATATCATCAACCTTCTTTACACAATCCATCATTTTACTCCACATATTGAACATTAACATTAATGAAAGAGTGAATTTAGGAATGAATATCATCAACCTTCTTTACACAATCCATCATTTTGCTCCACATATTGAACATTAACATTAATGAAAGAGTGAATTTAGGAATGAATATCATCAACCTTCTTTACACAATCCATCATTTTACTCCACATATTGAACATTAACATTAATGAAAGAGTGAATTTAGGAATAAATATTATCAACCTTTACACAATCCATCATTTTGCTCCACATATTGAACATAAACATTAATGAAAGAGTGAATTTAGGAATAAATATTATCAACCTTCTTTACACAATCCATCATTTTGCTCCACATATTGAACATAAACATTAATGAAATAGTGAATTTAGGAATGAATATCATCAACCTTCTTTACACAATCCATCATTTTGCTCCACATATTGACACACTAAACCATTGTCATATTTCTTCTCCCTTGTTGGAAGTAAAAAAAATGCAACAAGTTTTGTGTTATTAATGTTTGTCGCAGTTATAAAATATTCTATGATGTATAAATACATTATTTAATACATTGCTAGTTTTCGGTGTGCAAATCCAACCCATGTTTTTACTCCACATCTTGACAAGGTACATATATGTCATATTTCTTCTTGTATTAAAACAGTTCTCTATGATTTATGTTCGTTCATACATTGACTGAGTTCCTTACACAATCAATTCCATCAATATACTAACCCCAAAGCAGTGAAGTAAAAACTGAATATTACGGTATGATATCACACACCTTGGATCCCTCAGGCTGTACTGCATCAAAAAGCCACATCAGTGTGTAAAGGATATCACCACATGGGCTCAGGAACAAAAAAGCACTGTCAGTAACTACAGTTGGTCGCTACATCTGTAAGTGCAAGTTAAAACTCTACTATGCAAAGCCAAAGCCATTTATCAACAACACCCAGAAATGCTTCGCTGGGCCTGAGCTCATCTAAGATGGACTGATGCAAAGTGGAAAAGTGTTCTGTGGTCTGACGAGTCCACATTTCAAATTGTTTTTGGAAACTGTGGATGTCGTGTCCTCCGGACCAAAGAGGAAAAGAACCATCCGGATTGTTCTAGGGTGAAAGTGTAAAAGGCAGCATGTGTGATGGTATGGGGGTGTATTAGTGACCAAGACATGGGTAACTTACACATCTGTGAAGGCACCATTAATGCTGAAAGGTACATACAGCTTTTGGAGCAACATATGTTGCCATCCAAGCAACGTTACCATGGACGCCCCTGCTTATTTTAGCAAGACGATGCCATTGAAAATGTGTGAAGGCTAAAATATGAGAAGGGAGACTGTTGAACAACTTAAGCTGTACATCAAGCAAGAATGGGAAATAATTCCACTTCAAAAATGTGTCTCCTCAGTTCCCAAACCTTTACTGAGTGTTGTTAAAAGGAAAGGCCATGTAACACACTGGTAAAAATGCCTTTTTTGCAATGTGTTGCTGCCATTAAATTCTAAGTTCATGATTATTTGCAACAAATAACAAAGTTTCTCAGTGTGAACATGAAATATCTTGTCTTTGCAGTCTATTCAATTGAATATAAGTTGAAAAGGATTTGTTGTATTCTCTTTTTATTTAGCATTTACACAACGTGACAACTTCACTGCTTTTGGCTTTTGTACTTCATACTTGAATATACTACAAGTTTTTACTTGTTCCTGCGTGGTCTCTGCTCAATGGCTTGTATTAGTACATTGCTGACTCTAAATAAACATCATTTTCCTCCACATGTTGACACACTACAACTTTTTAGTTATGTTTCTCTCTTGCTGAAGAAAAGAATATTGCATGGTTCATATTACTACATTGTTGACGTTTTTTACTCAACATAAACGTAATGTTCCTCCACATGTTGACACACTACAACTTTTTACTTGTTTCTCATTTGCTAAAGAAAACATGTTGCATTGTTTAACTTCTTATCCCATTTCTAATTTTACTCCGCATATTGATCTGCTTAAAGTGGTTTGCTGTTCCCTCTGTTGTTCAAAAGTAAGTTCTATTAATACTTTGCTAAATCTGTTCCTCATTTGTTGAAATATTTTACTCCACATATTGACATGCTACACATTTTAGTAGTTTGTTCCTCTCTTGTCACACAATAATGTTGCATGACTTCTATTAGTTGTTGTAATAAAACTGTCTTTATTGTTTTGATTATTTGTATGTCACTACAAGTTTTATGTTAATAGTTCCTCATGTTGGAGAAAAGAATATTGCACGATCATTTTAGTACAAGTTAAAGATTTGGACTCAATCTTTTTACTCCACAAATTTGCATACTTTTAGGTTTTAGTTGTTCTCTTTTCTCTTGTTGAAGACAATAATGTTGCATGATCATATTAGTACATTATTTTAGTTCTTTACTCCACATGTTGAATCATTTTACTCCACATATTGACAAGACTTTAGGTTTCATTGAAGACAATAATGTTGCATGATCATATTAGTACATTATTTTCATTCTTTACTCCACATGTTGAATAATTTTACTCCACATATTGACAGACTTTAGGTTTTGTTTAAGACAATAACGTTGCATGATCATATTAGTAATTTTGTTACTGTTTTACTCCACATGTTGACAGACTTTTGGTTTTGTTGAAGACAATAATGTTGCATGATCATATTCGTACATTATTTTAGTTCTTTACTCCACATGTTGAATAATTTTACTCCACATATTGACAGGCTTTAGGTTTCGTTGAAGACAATAATGTTGCATGATTATATTAGTAAATTATTTGAGGTTTTTTTCTCAACACACTGAATAATTTTACTCCACATATTGACAGACTTTACGTTTTGTTGAAAACAATAATGTTGCATGATCATATTAGTACATTAATTTAGTTCTTTACTCCACATATTGACAGGCTTTTGATTTAATTGAAGACAACAATGTTGCATGATCATATTAGTACATTATTTTAGTGTTTTACTCCACATGTTGAATAATTTTACTCCACATATTGACAGACTTTAGGTTTTGTTGAAGACAATAATGTTGCATGATCATATTAGTACATTATTTTAGTGTTTTACTCCACATATTGACAGGCTTTTGATTTAATTGAAGACAACAATGTTGCATGATCATATTAGTACATTATTTTAGTGTTTTACTCCACATGTTGAATAATTTTACTCCACATATTGACAGACTTTAGATTTAATTGAAGACAATAATGTTGCATGATCATATTAGTACATTATTTTAGTGTTTTACTCCACATGTTGAATAATTTTACTCCACATATTGACAGACTTTAGGTTTTATTGAAGACAATAATGTTGCATTATCATATTAGTACATTATTTTAGTGTTTTACTCCACATATTGACAGGCTTTAGATTTAATTGAAGACAATGTTTTTTATGATCATATTAGTACATTATTTTAGTGTTTTACTCCACATGTTGAATAATTTTACTCCACATATTGACAGACTTTAGGATCTGCTGAAGACAATAATGTTGCATGATCATATTAGTACATTATTTTAGTGTTTTACTCCACATGTTGAAAAATGTTACTCCACATATTGACAGACTTTAGGTTTTGTTGAAGACAATAATGTTGCATGATCATATTAGTACATTATTTTAGTGTTTTACTCCACATGTTGAATAATTGTACTCCACATATTGACAGGCTTTAGATTTAATTGAAGACAATAATGTTGCATGATCATATCAATACATTATTTTAGTTCTTTACTCCACATGTTGAATAATTTTACTCCACATGTTGACAGGCTTTAAGTTTTGTTGAAGACAATAATGTTGCATGATCATATTAGTACATTATTTTAGTTCTTTACTCCACATGTTGAATAATTTTACTCCACATGTTGACAGGCTTTAGGTTCTGTTGAAGACAATAATGTTGCATGATCATATTAGTACATTATTTTAGTTCTTTACTCCACATGTTGAATAATTTGACTCCACATATTGACAGACTTTAGGTTCTGTTGAAGACAATAATGTTGCATGATCATATTAGTACATTATTTTAGTGTTTTACTCCACATGTTGAATAATTTGACTCCACATATTGACAGACTTTAGGTTTTGTTTAAGACAATAACATTGCATGATCATATTAGTATTTTTTTTTACTGTTTTACTCCACATATTGACAGACTTTTGGTTTTGTTGAAGACAATAATGTTGCATGATCATATTAGTACATTATTTTAGTTCTTTTCTCCACATGTTGAATAATTTTACTCCACATATTGACAGGCATTAGGTTTCATTGAAGACAATAATGTTTCATGATCATATTAGTACATTATTTTAGTTCTTTACTCCACATGTTGAATAATTTTACTCCACACATTGACAGACTTTAGGTTTTGTTGAAGACGATAATGTTGCATGATCATATTAGTACATTATTTTAGTGTTTTACTCCACATGTTGACAGGCTTTAGATTTAATTGAAGACAATAATGTTGCATGATCATATTAGTACATTATTTTAGTGTTTTACTCCACATGTTGAATAATTTTACTCCACATATTGACAGACTTTAGGTTTTGTTTAAGACAATAACATTGCATGATCATATTAGTAATTTTTTTTACTGTTTTACTCCACAAATTGACAGACTTTAGGTTTTGTTGAAGACGATAATGTTGCATGATCATATTAGTACATTATTTTAGTTCTTTTCTCCACATGTTGAATAATTTGACTCCACATATTGACAGACTTTAGGTTCTGTTGAAGACAATAATGTTGCATAATCATATTAGTACATTATTTTAGTTCTTAACTCCACATGTTGAATAATTTTACTCCACATTTTGACAGACTTTAGGTTCTGTTGAAGACAATAATGTTGCATGATCATATTAGTACATTATTTTAGTGTTTTACTCCACATGTTGAATAATTTTACTCCACATATTGACAGACTTTAGGATCTGCTGAAGACAATAATGTTGCATGATCATATTAGTACATTATTTTAGTGTTTTACTCCACATGTTGAAAAATGTTACTCCACATATTGACAGACTTTAGGTTTTGTTGAAGACAATAATGTTGCATGATCATATTAGTACATTATTTTAGTGTTTTACTCCACATGTTGAATAATTGTACTCCACATATTGACAGGCTTTAGATTTAATTGAAGACAATAATGTTGCATGATCATATCAATACATTATTTTAGTTCTTTACTCCACATGTTGAATAATTTTACTCCACATGTTGACAGGCTTTAAGTTTTGTTGAAGACAATAATGTTGCATGATCATATTAGTACATTATTTTAGTTCTTTACTCCACATGTTGAATAATTTTACTCCACATGTTGACAGGCTTTAGGTTCTGTTGAAGACAATAATGTTGCATGATCATATTAGTACATTATTTTAGTGTTTTACTCCACATGTTGAATAATTTGACTCCACATATTGACAGACTTTAGGTTCTGTTGAAGACAATAATGTTGCATGATCATATTAGTACATTATTTTAGTTCTTTACTCCACATGTTGAATAATTTGACTCCACATATTGACAGACTTTAGGTTCTGTTGAAGACAATAATGTTGCATGATCATATTAGTACATTATTTTAGTGTTTTACTCCACATGTTGAATAATTTGACTCCACATATTGACAGACTTTAGGTTTTGTTTAAGACAATAACATTGCATGATCATATTAGTATTTTTTTTTACTGTTTTACTCCACATATTGACAGACTTTTGGTTTTGTTGAAGACAATAATGTTGCATGATCATATTAGTACATTATTTTAGTTCTTTTCTCCACATGTTGAATAATTTTACTCCACATATTGACAGGCATTAGGTTTCATTGAAGACAATAATGTTTCATGATCATATTAGTACATTATTTTAGTTCTTTACTCCACATGTTGAATAATTTTACTCCACACATTGACAGACTTTAGGTTTTGTTGAAGACGATAATGTTGCATGATCATATTAGTACATTATTTTAGTGTTTTACTCCACATGTTGACAGGCTTTAGATTTAATTGAAGACAATAATGTTGCATGATCATATTAGTACATTATTTTAGTGTTTTACTCCACATGTTGAATAATTTTACTCCACATATTGACAGACTTTAGGTTTTGTTTAAGACAATAACATTGCATGATCATATTAGTAATTTTTTTTACTGTTTTACTCCACAAATTGACAGACTTTAGGTTTTGTTGAAGACGATAATGTTGCATGATCATATTAGTACATTATTTTAGTTCTTTTCTCCACATGTTGAATAATTTGACTCCACATATTGACAGACTTTAGGTTCTGTTGAAGACAATAATGTTGCATAATCATATTAGTACATTATTTTAGTTCTTAACTCCACATGTTGAATAATTTTACTCCACATTTTGACAGACTTTAGGTTCTGTTGAAGACAATAATGTTGCATGATCATATTAGTACATTATTTTAGTGTTTTACTCCACATGTTGAATAATTTGACTCCACATATTGACAGACTTTAGGTTTTGTTTAAGACAATAACATTGCATGATCATATTAGTAATTGTTTTTACTGTTTTACTCCACATATTGACAGACTTTTGGTTTTGTTGAAGACAATAATGTTGCATGATCATATTAGTACATTATTTTAGTTCTTTTCTCCACATGTTGAATAATTTTACTCCACATATTGACAGGCATTAGGTTTCATTGAAGACAATAATGTTTCATGATCATATTAGTACATTATTTTAGTGTTTTACTCCACATGTTGAATAATTTTACTCCACATATTGACAAGACTTTAGGTTTTGTTGAAGACGATAATGTTGCATGATCATATTAGTACATTATTTTAGTGTTTTACTCCACATGTTGACAGGCTTTAGATTTAATTGAAGACGATAATGTTTCATGATCATATTAGTACATTATTTTAGTGTTTTACTCCACATGTTGAATAATTTTACTCCACATATTGACAGACTTTAGGTTCTGCTGAAGACAATAATGTTGCATGATCATATTAGAATATTATTTTAGTTCTTTACTCCACATGTTGAATAATTTTACTCCACATATTGACAGACTTTAGGTTCTGTTGAAGAGAATAACATTGCATGATCATATTAGTATTTTTTTTTACTGTTTTACTCCACATATTGACAGACTTTTGGTTTTGTTGAAGACAATAATGTTGCATGATCATATTAGTACATTATTTTAGTTATTTTCTCCACATGTTGAATAATTTTACTCCACATATTGACAGACTTTAGGTTTTATTGAAGACAATAATGTTGCATGATCATATTAGTACATTATTTTAGTTCTTTACTCCACATGTTGAATAATTTTACTCCACATATTGACAGACTTTAGGTTTTATTGAAGACAATAATGTTGCATGATCATATTAGTACATTACTTTAGTGTTTTACTCCACATGTTGACAGGCTTTAGATTTAATTGAAGACGATAATGTTTCATGATCATATTAGTACATTATTTTAGTGTTTTACTCCACATGTTGAATAATTTGACTCCACATGTTGACATGTCTGTACAAAGTGTTGTCTATTATGAGTCAGCAGCGTACAGTCTTCTCCTACATGTACAGTATGTGTATATATGTATATGATGCTGATTGATGAAAGTGTAAAAAGAAGAGCGCCTGCTCACCTGGCAGTGACATCCTTTTATCTTTCCAAAAAAGGACACTTCTCCATTTCCGAGCTGCTGGAGTCCAAGTTGCGGTCAGCGGCGTCTCATCCCGCCTCGTCCTCGTCCTCGTCCTGCCCTTCTGGAACTTTCCGTCCGGGGCCGCCGTCACGCCATCACTCCGCGGGCCCGCAAAAAGCGCCTCTTTATTCCGCCGCCTCGGAGCCGTGTTCCTCCTCCGCGGGACGACGCGTGGCTAAAGTGAAAGTGTCGCCGCGCCGCCGCTGCGCGCTCCCTTTAAGGGCGCGCCCCTCCCCCACGCGTTAGTCATCGCGTATGCTTTTAATTTGAAGGTCTTCCTGCCTCATCATCCTCACATGATCCGCGCCTTTATCGGCTGGCCCACGTGACCAGCACCTTGGAAAATGAGCTCACTCGTCTGGCAACCTCCAAGCTGCCGGAAGTGGTCGTCACGTGACACCTTTCCTTCCTTCCCGCCACCACGTCGCTGTTTTTGTTATTGTTGGCGCCCTCGTCGTTCAAGTATCGGCAACTCGTCGAGCTGTATCGGGATGGTCCAATAAAAGCCTCCATTCTTCCCGCTTTTCTTGCAGCTAAAGTACAAAGTCCAGCACCAAAGTCCTCATTTCATCAGACGCGCGTCGTCCTGTTTGATTAGTGAGCGGAATGCAGCGTCGCCACAGGGGGGCGCCGATGAGAAGAAAAGACTGCTTCGGTCCATTTCTTTAGAATATCATCAATTAACATGGACGCGACGCCGAAAGGGACAAGCGGTAGGAAATGGATGGATGGACGTTTGAATCCATTCCACCACAAAGTAGTCCCCACTAAAGTAGTCATTCTTTACATTTGCACCCGCAAATCTCACATTTAAACTGAAATATGACATACTATTGCATCGTCATTATCATACATTCCAAACATTCTTTAGTTTCAAATATAAATATGACATAATATTGCATCATCATTATCATGCATTCCAAACATTCTTTAGTTTAAAATATAAATATGATGTAATATTGCATCATCATTATCATGCATTCCAAACATTCTTTAGTTTCAAATATAAATATGACGTAATATTGCATCATCATTATCATGCATTCCAAATAAATACTTTTGAACTGCTTGACTGTTTTAAGCAAGCTAGCATCAAAATGACACACTATGAACATTTACAGTCATTTGTCAAGTTTGCCAGGTTTTTTAAGCATTTTGCGGTAAAAATTTTCGTACGTTAAAAAATAATTTAACCTTAAAAAAAAAAGCAGTTTTCCACTTACAGTAAAAAAAAAAAAAAGGAGAGTAAGTTTTGGCAACAGAACTGCCATTTTTTTACGGTACAAAACTGGTATCGTTTGGCTATTTACAGTAATAAACACTGAATATTGACAGTTTTTACAGTAAAAAAAACTGGCAACCACATATATATATATATATATATATATATATATATATATATATACATATATATATATATATATACATATATATATATATATATACATATATATATATATATATATATATATATATATATATATATATAAACATATATATATATATATAAACATATATATATATATATATATATATATATATATATATATATATATAGTAAAAACTGTGGCACCATTTTGCCATTTACAGTAATACACCGTAATAATCGACAGCTTTTACAGCAAAAAAACTGGCAACCGTATATATATATATATATATATATATACATATATATATATATACATATATATATACATATATATATATATACATATATATATACATATATATACATACATATAAATATATACATATATATATATACATATACATATATATATATACATATATATATATATATATATACATATATATACACATATATATATATACATATATATATATATACATATATACATACATATATATATACATATATATATACTTCCTGGGAAGTTCAAGGCCTGGATATATCAGCATGGCATCCTGCCTCGTCTCCTCTGGCCGCTGCTAATGTACGAATTCCCAATGACCATCGTGGAGGGATTTGAGAGGAAGATCAGCTCGTCCCTGCGCAGTGGCTGGGTCTGCCACGGAGCCTAAGCAGCTTTGCTTTGTTTGGGCACAACACCAAGCTGCAGCTTCCTTTCAGTAGTCTGGCAGAGGAGTTCAAGGTTTCCCGGGCCAGAGAAGTCCTGCTCTACAGAGATTCTGCTGATGGGAAAGTATCGTCAGCAGGTGTGGAGGTCAGAACAGGAAGGAAGTGGCGTGCCCAGGATGCAGTGGAGCGGGCAGAGGCGAGGCTGCGGCACAGCACCCTGGTGGGAACCATAGCCACTGGTCGGGCTGGGCTGGGTTGCAACACCAAACCAAACTACAGCAGAGCCAGAGGAAAGGAAAGACGAAAGCTTGTCCAAGAGGAGGTTCGCGCCGAGGTGGAGGAGGCTCGCTTCAGCAGAGTGGTGGGAATGAGCAAGCAGGGGGCCTGGACCAAGTGGGAGCACATAGCTGGTCGCAAGATCACCTGGACCGAACTCTGGAAAGCGGAGCCACACCAGTTTAAGTTCTTGGTCCAGTCAGTTTATGATGTCCTCCCAAGCCCTGCTAACCTGTTCACCTGGGGCCTGATAGACGCACCTGTGTGCCAGCTCTGTCAGAAAAGAGGATCATTAGAACACATCCTCAGCTGTTGCTCAAAGGCATTGGGAGATGGCAGGTATCGGTGGCGCCACGACCAGGTCCTGCGGGCAATAGCAGACACCATCTGCATGGGCATCAACACCAGTAAGCGGCAACACCCAACCAAGAGCACAATTGCCTTTGTCCGAGCAGGAGAGAAACCTCAACCCTCCAAGAAGACCCAGGGGGGCCTGCTAACAACAGCAAGGGACTGGCAGCTCTTGGTTGACCTGGGAAGGCAGTTGCGATTCCCAGACATCATCGCAACTACAACACTCCGGCCAGACATGGTCTTGATGTCTGGAACCAGCAAGCAGGTGGTACTCCTTGAGCTAACTGTCCCCTGGGAGGACAGAATGGAGGAAGCTCAGGAAAGGAAGAGAGCGAAGTACGCAGATCTTGTGGCTGACTGCCGGAGGAACGGGTGGAAGGCCCGCTGCGAGCCTATTGAGGTGGGCTGCAGGGGTTTTGCAGGCAAGTCCTTACACCGGGTCCTGGGGCTCCTTGGGATTTGTGGACTGCACAGGAGAAGAGCCATAAAAAACATTTTGGAAGCGTCTGAAAAGGCTTCACGTTGGCTCTGGTTGAGGAGGGGGGACGCGTGGCGTAGTGCGCTACCTGGACACAAGTCGAGGGACTGATCACCCTCGGCTGGGTCGCCCGGGTGAGGGTGTTTGATTAAGACCCGAAACACCCTATGACCCCGGGAGAATCACTGATGATGTGTCCAGGTTGCACCATGAGGTGTATTATAGTACTAATCCAGTATGGCATCGCCATTGACTTCCAGGAAGAGGCTGGATGACAACCCCGAAAGTGTGGTGACAATTGGAGAGACAGTTGACAGCCCGGAAAGACGGCAACCGGGGCAGGGAGGGGTAGCATCCCAAGCTGCAGCTCTCGCAAGGGAGCACCCATACAAAGCTACGAAAAACCCTAAAGAGATATACCCCCAGGGGCGCCCGAGAGGGGGGGAGAATGAGCGCCCCGAACGGACAGATTTTCTGGTAACGATCCCTGCGAATGGACAATTGACTACGAGTGCAGTCTGCACATGTGGCAAGGTCTGCAAAAACCCGACGGGTCTAAAGATACACCAGACCAAGATGGGCTGCCTAAGGAAACCCGTGGCGCAACGCACAGTGCCAGTACCCTGTACGGCACCTGATGAGACGGAGGAGGATCTAGGCCCGGACACTCCCCACAGTGCCCAGAACCTCCAAGCACCACCGGCGCAACCCCAAAGCAGACCGTCAGAGCATCGTCGGATATTGTGGCCCGCTGCCAACAAGGAGTCAGAGTGGAAACAGTTTGATGAAGATGTTAATACAGCCCTGGAAGCAACAGCCAAGGGTAATGTGGACCAGAGGCTCAAGACAATGAGCACATTCATAATTGGCATTGCATCAGACAGGTTTGGCATAAAGGAACAACGTGCCACCAAGACTACCACTGCAGCACCAATTCCAAACCGGCGGGAAACCAAGATTTCCCAACTCAGACAAGAACTGAGAGTACTCAGGAGCCAGTACAGGAAGGCAAGCGAGAATGAGAAGGCAGCCTTGGCAGAACTGAGGGGTGTGGTAAGGGATAGGCTACTCACCCTGCGACGTGCCGAGTGGCACAGGAAGAGAGGCAAGGAAAGGGCCCGCAAGCGCAGTGCCTTCATTGCAAATCCATTTGGATTCACAAAGAAGCTGCTGGGAGAGAAACGCAGTGGTCAACTCTCATGTCCCGAGGAGGAAATCAACCTCCACATCAAGAACACCTACAGCGACGGCATGAGAGAGCAAGACCTCGGCCACTGTGCAGCCCTCATATGCCCACCAGAACCCTGCATCCTGTTCGACATCAGTGAACCCACCCTGAAGGAAGTTAAAGAGGCAATCAAATCTGCCAGAACAGCATCAGCACCAGGCCCAAGTGGAGTTCCGTACAAGGTTTTCAAACAGTGTCCCCGCCTGTTGGAGCGTCTTTGGAAGATCTTCCGGGTGATCTGGAAAAGAGGGAAAGTACCTCAGCAGTGGACGTACGCAGAGGGAGTATGGATTCCCAAGGAGGAAAACGCAAGGAACATCGAGCAGTTTAGGACAATCTCCCTCCTCAGTGTTGAGTGCAAGACCTTCTTCAAAATCGTTTCCAATCGCCTCATGGGATTTCTCCTGAAGAACACCTATATTGACACCTCGGTGCAGAAGGGAGGAGTCCCAGGAGTTCCAGGGTGCATCGAACACACTGGTGTGGTAACACAGCTGATCCGTGAGGCACGAGAGAACAGAGGCGATTTGACAGTACTGTGGCTGGACCTCGCCAATGCTTATGGATCAATTCCACACAAGTTGGTGGAGTTGTCTCTGAGCAGATACCACGTTCCAGAGAAGATTTGCAATCTCATCCTCGACTATTACAACAACTTTAGTCTGAGGGTGTCCTCTGGCACTTCAACATCAGATTGGCATCGTCTAGAGAAAGGTATCATCACAGGCTGTACAATCTCTGTGTCCCTGTTTGCACTGGCCATGAATATGCTTGTGAAGTCTGCGGAAGTAGAGTGCAGAGGCCCTTTGTCCAAATCCGGCACCCGGCAACCTCCGATTAGAGCATCCATGGATGATCTCACGGTAACCACAACATCAGTGTCTGGTTGCAGATGGCTCCTTCAAGGCCTTGATCGACTCATTAGTTGGGCAAGAATGAGTTTCAAGCCCTCTAAGTCCAGGTCCTTGGTCTTAAGAAAAGGAAAGGTAACCGACCGCTTTCGCTTCAGTCTGGCAGACACCCAAATTCCATCTGTGTTAGAAAAGCCAGTGAAGAGCCTGGGCAAGCTCTTCACTGGTGATCTGAAGGATACCGCTGCACGTCAAGCTACCAGCGATAACCTCAACATGTGGCTCTCAGCTGTGGACAAGTCAGGACTTCCTGGGAAGTTCAAGGCCTGGATATATCAGCATGGCATCCTGCCTCGTCTCCTCTGGCCGCTGCTAATGTACGAATTCCCAATGACCATCGTGGAGGGATTTGAGAGGAAGATCAGCTCGTCCCTGCGCAGGTGGCTGGGTCTGCCACGGAGCCTAAGCAGCTTTGCTTTGTTTGGGCACAACACCAAGCTGCAGCTTCCTTTCAGTAGTCTGGCAGAGGAGTTCAAGGTTTCCCGGGCCAGAGAAGTCCTGCTCTACAGAGATTCTGCTGATGGGAAAGTATCGTCAGCAGGTGTGGAGGTCAGAACAGGAAGGAAGTGGCGTGCCCAGGATGCAGTGGAGCGGGCAGAGGCGAGGCTGCGGCACAGCACCCTGGTGGGAACCATAGCCACTGGTCGGGCTGGGCTGGGTTGCAACACCAAACCAAACTACAGCAGAGCCAGAGGAAAGGAAAGACGAAAGCTTGTCCAAGAGGAGGTTCGCGCCGAGGTGGAGGAGGCTCGCTTCAGCAGAGTGGTGGGAATGAGCAAGCAGGGGGCCTGGACCAAGTGGGAGCACATAGCTGGTCGCAAGATCACCTGGACCGAACTCTGGAAAGCGGAGCCACACCAGTTTAAGTTCTTGGTCCAGTCAGTTTATGATGTCCTCCCAAGCCCTGCTAACCTGTTCACCTGGGGCCTGATAGACGCACCTGTGTGCCAGCTCTGTCAGAAAAGAGGATCATTAGAACACATCCTCAGCTGTTGCTCGAAGGCATTGGGAGATGGCAGGTATCGGTGGCGCCACGACCAGGTCCTGCGGGCAATAGCAGACACCATCTGCATGGGCATCAACACCAGTAAGCGGCAACACCCAACCAAGAGCACAATTGCCTTTGTCCGAGCAGGAGAGAAACCTCAACCCTCCAAGAAGACCCAGGGGGGCCTGCTAACAACAGCAAGGGACTGGCAGCTCTTGGTTGACCTGGGAAGGCAGTTGCGATTCCCAGACATCATCGCAACTACAACACTCCGGCCAGACATGGTCTTGATGTCTGGAACCAGCAAGCAGGTGGTACTCCTTGAGCTAACTGTCCCCTGGGAGGACAGAATGGAGGAAGCTCAGGAAAGGAAGAGAGCGAAGTACGCAGATCTTGTGGCTGACTGCCGGAGGAACGGGTGGAAGGCCCGCTGCGAGCCTATTGAGGTGGGCTGCAGGGGTTTTGCAGGCAAGTCCTTACACCGGGTCCTGGGGCTCCTTGGGATTTGTGGACTGCACAGGAGAAGAGCCATAAAAAACATTTTGGAAGCGTCTGAAAAGGCTTCACGTTGGCTCTGGTTGAGGAGGGGGGACGCGTGGCGTAGTGCGCTACCTGGACACAAGTCGAGGGACTGATCACCCTCGGCTGGGTCGCCCGGGTGAGGGTGTTTGATTAAGACCCGAAACACCCTATGACCCCGGGAGAATCACTGATGATGTGTCCAGGTTGCACCATGAGGTGTATTATAGTACTACATATATATATACATATATATATACATATATATATATATACATACATATATATATACATATATATATATATACATACATATATATATAAATTTTTATTATATATATATATATATATATATATATATACATACATATATGTATATATATATATATATATATATATATATATATATATATATATATATATATATATATACATATATATATATATATATATATATATATATATATATATACATATATATATATATATATATATATATATATATATATATATATATATATATATATATACATATATGTAAGACAAAATATTTGTTGTATTTTACGGTAAAAAGCTGGCAACCGTGTTTTTTAAGCATTTTGCTGTAAATGGAAGCAACAGTGGCGCTGTTTTTTATTTTAACGTTAATAATAATTTAACCGTAAAAAGAGCAGTTTTCCACTTACAGTAAAAAAAACAACAGTAAGTTTTGGCAACAGAAACGCCATTTTTTTTACGGTAAAAAACTGTGGTATCGTTTGGCTATTTACAGTAATAAACACTAAATATTGACAGTTTTTACAGTAAAAAACTGGCAACCTATATATATATATATATATATATATATATATATATATATATATATATATATATATATATATATATATATATATATATATATATATATATATATGGTTTTAAAGTAAGACAAAATATTTGTTGTATTACTATATAATAATTACATGGAAAAAAATGAAGTTTTTTTTAACAGTGAAAACTGGCATTGTTTTGCCATTTACAGTAATACACCGTAATAATCCACAGTTTTTACAGTAAAAAGCTGGCAACCGTGTTTTTTAAGCATTTTGCTGTAAATGGAAGAAACAGTGGTGCTGGTTTTTTTTTGTATGTAATAAAAAAAGCAGTTTTCCACTTATAGTAAAAAAAAAACAACAACAGTAAGTTTTGGCAACAGAAATGCCATTTTAAAGTAAGAGTATTACTGTATAATAATTACATGGAAAAAAATAATAAAAACTAAATATTGACAGTTTTTACAGTAAAAAACTGGCAACCTATATATATATATATATATATGTATATATATATATATATATATATATATATATATATATATATGTATATATATATATATATATATATATATATATATATATACATACATATATATATATATATATATATATATACATATATATATATGGTTTTAAAGTAAGACAAAATATTTGTTGTATTACTGTATAATAATTACATGGAAAATAATAATAATAAACACTAAATATTGACAGTTTTTACAGTAAAAAACTGGCAACCTATATATATATATATATATATATATATATATATATATATATATATATATATATATATATATATATATATATATATATATATATGGTTTTAAAGTAAGACAAAATATTTGTTGTATTACTGTATAATAATTACATGGAAAAAATGCAGTTTTTTTTAACAGTAAAAACTGGCATTGTTTTGCCATTTACAGTAATACACCGTAATAATCCACAGTTTTTACAGTAAAAAGCTGGCAACTGTGTTTTTTAAGCATTTTGCTGTAAATGGAAGCAACAGTGGCGCTGTTTTTTTTTTAATGTTACAAAATAATTTAACCGTAAAAAACATTTTTCCCCTTACAGTAAAAAAACATATTTTACAGTAAAGTTTGGCAACTGAAATGTCCGTTTTTTTCACGCTAAAAAACTGTGGCACTTTTTTTTTTTGCCATTTTCAGTAATTTACCCCAAAAATCGACAGTTTTTATGATAAAAAAGTGACACCTCAGTTGCCAAAATGGTATCATTAAAAACCTTTTTACATTTACAGTAAAGAGCTGTAAAAAACACGTACATTTCACAATTTGACTGTAAAATCTATTGTCATTCTTACAGTGTACAATTTGATGATAACTTGCTTGAAATATCATAAGTCAGGCAGATGAAAGTATTTCAATCTATTGAAATATATATAAATATGCTTTTAATGTACGACTAAATATTTGTTATATAATTACATAATCTGTGCTCGTGTTTTGTCATTTACAGTAATACACTGTAATAATCAACAGTTGCTTTTATTGTAAAAAACTGTCAGCTTGACTGAACTAAAAACAATTGAGTATTTACAGTAAAATAACAAAGTTGACCTTGGATGATTTAATTAAAATAAAACAAGTCAAACGTGTTAAGTCAAAATAGAATTTCATGTTAAAAGCAAACACAATAAAAATAAAAACAAGTTTGACATTCCTGACTTTCACTTTCACTTTCCTGCTCTGTGACTGTGTCATTGACTGGGACTGCTGTCTACTTTCACTTTCCTGCTCTCTCTCTCTGTGTGTGTGTGTGTGTGTGTGTGTGTGTGTGTGTGTGTGTGTGTGTCAGTGAGTGGGAGTGGGAGTGGGAGTGGAGTCATGTGGTCTGACCGCAGTCATCATGAGGTGGTTCTTGTAGGTCTTGCTGAGTCCGGTCATCCAGAACTTGAGCAGGCGCACGTTGTCATCCTCTGCAGGCCCCGTGCTCCCTAGCAGGGTCAGAACCTTCTGGGTGTCCTCCCGGCCACGCCCGTCCACTTTGGAGAACTTGAACAGCACTTTCACCTTGCTGCCAGCCACAAGGTCAAACTTCAGTGCTAACTACACACATGCTATGTTAGCACAGTGCTAACTACACACATGCTATGTTAGCACAGTGCTAACTACACACATGCTATGTTAGCACAGTGCTAGCTACACACATGCTATGTTAGCACAGTGCTAGCTACACACATGCTATGTTAGCACAGTGCTTACTACACACATGCTATGTTAGCACAGTGCTTACTACACACATGCTATGTTAGCACAGTGCTTACTACACACATGCTATGTTAGCACAGTGCTTACTACACACATGCTATGTTAGCACAGTGCTAGCTACACACATGCTATGTTAGCACAGTGCTAACTACACACATGCTATGTTAGCATAGTGCTAACTACACACACGCTAATGTTTTATGCTAGCTTTATAACTAATGTTGTATGTTTATACCAACCAATCATGCAATTTTATACTTGGCGCCATCTTAGAAGTACGCTAACTTGTCCTACGATAGCATGCTAACGTAGCATATCAACATTAGCATGCTAGCGTTATATGCTACTTTTTAAGCTAAATGTGTCAGTCAAACCTAAAAATCATGGATTTTGAGGTTTGGCGTCATGTTGGAGGTATGCTAACGTCTTTTATTTTAGCATGCTAACATTAGCACGCTAATGTTTTATGCTAGCTTTATAACTAATGTTGTATGTTTATACCAACGAATACTGCAATTTTATACTTGCCGCCATCTTAGAAGTACGCTAACTTGTCCTACGTTATCATGCTAATGTTAGCATACTAATGTAGTATATTAACATTAGCATGCTCATGTTTTATGCAAGCCTTTTAACCGATTTTGTATGTTCACACCGACAAAAAGTGAAATTTTTTACTGGGTGCCATCTTAGAAGTATGCTAACTTGTTCTATGTCATCATGCTAATGTTAGCATGCTAATGTTTTATGCTAGCTTTATAACTAATGTTGTTTATACCAACGAATCATGCAATTTTATACTTGGCGCCATCTTAGAAGTATGCTAACTTGTTCTATGTCATCAAGCTAATGTTAGCATACTAATGTAGTATATTAACATTAGCATGCTAGCGTTATATGCTACCTTTTAAGCTAAATGTGTCAGTCAAACCTAAAAATCATGGATTTTGATGCTTGGCGTCATGTTGAAAGTATGCTAACGTTTTTTGTATTAGCATGCTAACATTAGCATGCTCATGTTTTATGCTAGCATTTTAACCGATTTTGTATGTTTATACCGACAAATAGTGCAATTTTTTTACTGGGCGCCATCTTAGAAGTACGCTAACTTGTCCCATGTCATCATGCTAATGTTAGCATGCTAATGTTTTATGCTAGCTTTATAACTAATGGATGTTTATACCAAGGAATATTGCAATTTTATACTTGGCGCCATCTTAAAAGTACACTAACTTGTCCTACGTTATCATGCTAACGTAGCATATTAACAATAGCATGCTAGCATTATATGCTACCTGTTTAGCTAAATGTCTGAGTCAAACCTAAACATCATGGATTTTGGAATTTTCTAGGTATAATTATCATACCAAATAATACATTAGTATTGAGGATGGATTGTGAGTAGTGGTAAAAGACGGGGAAAAGTCTCTATAGTCCAGTCACTAAGTTGGCAACACTGAGTCCTGCTCCGTCTTCTTATTCTCTGGCAGACCAGGCTTGTTAAGCCGCATGGTTACGTCACCATTAGAAGGAAATATTACATGTTGACTGGCTGCTTGTATTGCACATGATATGACACTTTTTATATGCCAATTCAGAAGAAACGATACAGGGTTGCTGATTGTATATGAAGATGCTAGCTGCATGTATATGAAGATGCTAGCTGCATGTATATGAAGATGCTAGCTGCATGTATATGAAGATGCTGGCTGCATGTATATGAAGATGCTAGCTGCATGTATATGAAGATGCTAGCTGCATGTATATGAAGATGCTAGCTGCACGTATATGAAGATGCTAGCTGCATGTATATGAAGGTGCTAGCTGCATGTATATAAAGATGCTAGCTGCATGTATATGAAGATGCTAGCTGCATGTATATGAAGATGCTAGCTGCATGTATATGAAGATGCTAGCTGCATGTATATGAAGATGCTAGCTGCATGTATATGAAGATGCTAGCTGCATGTATATGAAGATGCTAGCTGCATGTATATGAAGATGCTAGCTGCATGTATATGAAGATGCTAGCTGCATGTATATGAAGATGCTAGCTGCATGTATATGAAGATGCTAGCTGCATGTATATGAAGATGCTAGCTGCATGTATATGAAGATGCTAGCTGCATGTATATGAAGATGCTAGCTGCATGTATATGAAGATGCTAGCTGCATGTATATGAAGATGCTAGCTGCATGTATATGAAGATGCTAGCTGCATGTATATGAAGATGCTAGCTGCATGTATATGAAGATGCTAGCTGCATGTATATGAAGATGCTAGCTGCATGTATATGAAGATGCTAGCTGCATGTATATGAAGATGCTAGCTGCATGTATATGAAGATGCTAGCTGCATGTATATGAAGATGCTAGCTGCATGTACTCACTTCATCCACTCCTCCTTGAGACACAGCAGACAGTGAGCCACCACCTCCACAGACAAGTTGTCGTTGCAGAGTGCTACCTCCAGCTTGTTCAGCAGCGTCGGCCCTGGAAGAGAAAACAAGGTCATCTGGAGGTGAAAACAAGGTTATGTGACCTTCACATTGTCTCTCAATATTAATCATCTGTTGATATTCTTCATTACAGTTAGCATTTCATATTTTCTATTCTAACCATTCTTTATCAATATGTTTCATCAGGAGGATGTACGTGTGAATCAGCTGTGTGCTAGCTGGCAATATGAGCAAAATGCTAACTGTAGCATGGCGACATGTAGCAAGTTATATGACTGACACGTATGCAGACAAATGCTAACTGTAGCATGGTGACATGTAGCAAGTTATATGACTGACACGTATGCAGGCAAATGCTAACTGTAGCATGGTGACATGTAGCAAGTTATATGACTGACACGTATGCAGACAAATGCTAACTGTAGCATGGTGACATGTAGCAAGTTATATGACTGACACGTATGCAGACAAATGCTAACTGTAGCATGGCGACATGTAGCAAGTTATATGACTGACACGTATGCAGACAAATGCTAACTGTAGCATGGCGACATGTAGCAAGTTATATGACTGACACGTATGCAGACAAATGCTAACTGTAGCATGGTGACATGTAGCAAGTTATATGACTGACACGTATGCAGGCAAATGCTAACTGTAGCATGGTGACATGTAGCAAGTTATATGACTGACACGTATGCAGACAAATGCTAACTGTAGCATGGCGACATGTAGCAAGTTATATGACTGACACGTATGCAGACAAATGCTAACTGTAGCATGGCGACATGTAGCAAGTCATATGACTGACACGTATGCAGACAAATGCTAACTGTAGCATGGCGACATGTAGCAAGTTATATGACTGACACGTATGCAGACAAATGCTAACTGTAGCATGGCGACATGTAGCAAGTTATATGACTGACACGTATGCAGACAAATGCTAACTGTAGCATGGCGACATGTAGCAAGTTATATGACTGACACGTATCCAGACAAATGCTAACTGTAGCATGGTGACATGTAGCAAGTTATATGACTGACACGTATGCAGACAAATGCTAACTGTAGCATGGCGACATGTAGCAAGTTATATGACTGACACGTATGCAGACAAATGCTAACTGTAGCATGGTGACATGTAGCAAGTTATATGACTGACACGTATGCAGACAAATGCTAACTGTAGCATGGTGACATGTAGCAAGTTATATGACTGACACGTATGCAGACAAATGCTAACTGTAACATAGCGACATGTAGCAAGTTATATGACTGACACGTATGCAGACAAATGCTAACTGTAGCATGGCGACATGTAGCAAGTTATATGACTGACACGTATGCAGACAAATGCTAACTGTAGCATGGCGACATGTAGCAAGTTATATGACTGACACGTATGCAGACAAATGCTAACTGTAGCATGGCGACATGTAGCAAGTTATATGACTGACACGTATGCAGACAAATGCTAACTGTAGCATGGCGACATGTAGCAAGTTATATGAATGACACGTATGCAGACAAATGCTAACTGTAGCATGGTGACATGTAGCAAGTTATATGACTGACACGTATGCAGACAAATGCTAACTGTAGCATGGCGACATGTAGCAAGTTATATGACTGACACGTATGCAGACAAATGCTAACTGTAGCATGGCGACATGTAGCAAGTTATATGACTGACACGTATGCAGACAAATGCTAACTGTAGCATGGCGACATGTAGCAAGTTATATGAATGACACGTATGCAGACAAATGCTAACTGTAGCATGGCGACATGTAGCAAGTTATATGACTGACACGTATGCAGACAAATGCTAACTGTAGCATGGCGACATGTAGCAAGTTATATGACTGACACGTATGCAGACAAATGCTAACTGTAGCATGGCGACATGTAGCAAGTTATATGACTGACACGTATGCAGACAAATGCTAACTGTAGCATGGCGACATGTAGCAAGTTATATGACTGACACGTATGCAGACAAATGCTAACTGTAGCATGGCGACATGTAGCAAGTTATATGACTGACACGTATGCAGACAAATGCTAACTGTAGCATGGCGACATGTAGCAAGTTATATGACTGACACGTATGCAGGCAAATGCTAACTGTAGCATGGCGACATGTAGCAAGTTATATGACTGACACGTATGCAGACAAATGCTAACTGTAGCATGGCGACATGTAGCAAGTTATATGACTGACACGTATGCAGACAAATGCTAACTGTAGCATGGCGACATGTAGCAAGTTATATGACTGACACGTATGCAGACAAATGCTAACTGTAGCATGGCGACATGTAGCAAGTTATATGACTGACACGTATGCAGACAAATGCTAACTGTAGCATGGTGACATGTAGCAAGTTATATGACTGACACGTATGCAGACAAATGCTAACTGTAGCATGGTGACATGTAGCAAGTTTTATGACTGACACGTATGCAGACAAATGCTAACTGTAGCATGGTGACATGTAGCAAGTTATATGACTGACACGTATGCAGGCAAATGCTAACTGTAGCATGGCGACATGTAGCAAGTTATATGACTGACACATATGCAGACAAATGCTAACTGTAGCATGGCGACATGTAGCAAGTTATATGACTGACACGTATGCAGGCAAATGCTAACTGTAGCATGGTGACATGTAGCAAGTTATATGACTGACACGTATGCAGGCAAATGCTAACTGTAGCATGGCGACATGTAGCAAGTTATATGACTGACACGTATGCAGACAAATGCTAACTGTAGCATGGCGACATGTAGCAAGTTATATCACTGACACGTATGCAGACAAATGCTAACTGTAGCATGGCGACATGTAGCAAGTTATATGACTGACACGTATGCAGACAAATGCTAACTGTAGCATGGCGACATGTAGCAAGTTATATGACTGACACGTATGCAGACAAATGCTAACTGTAGCATGGCGACATGTAGCAAGTTATATGACTGACACGTATGCAGACAAATGCTAACTGTAGCATGGCGACATGTAGCAAGTCATATGACTGACACGTATGCAGACAAATGCTAACTGTAGCATGGCGACATGTAGCAAGTTATATGACTGACACGTATGCAGACAAATGCTAACTGTAGCATGGCGACATGTAGCAAGTTATATGACTGACACGTATGCAGACAAATGCTAACTGTAGCATGAGACATGTAGCAAGTTATATGACTGACACGTATCCAGACAAATGCTAACTGTAGCATGGCGACATGTAGCAAGTTATATGACTGACACGTATCCAGACAAATGCTAACTGTAGCATGGTGACATGTAGCAAGTTATATGACTGACACGTATGCAGACAAATGCTAACTGTAGCATGGCGACATGTAGCAAGTTATATGACTGACACGTATGCAGGCAAATGCTAACTGTAGCATGGTGACATGTAGCAAGTTATATGACTGACACGTATGCAGACAAATGCTAACTGTAGCATGGTGACATGTAGCAAGTTATATGACTGACACGTATGCAGACAAATGCTAACTGTAGCATGGCGACATGTAGCAAGTTATATGACTGACACGTATGCAGACAAATGCTAACTGTAGCATGGCGACATGTAGCAAGTTATATGACTGACACGTATGCAGACAAATGCTAACTGTAGCATGGTGACATGTAGCAAGTTATATGACTGACACGTATGCAGGCAAATGCTAACTGTAGCATGGTGACATGTAGCAAGTTATATGACTGACACGTATGCAGACAAATGCTAACTGTAGCATGGCGACATGTAGCAAGTTATATGACTGACACGTATGCAGACAAATGCTAACTGTAGCATGGCGACATGTAGCAAGTCATATGACTGACACGTATGCAGACAAATGCTAACTGTAGCATGGCGACATGTAGCAAGTTATATGACTGACACGTATGCAGACAAATGCTAACTGTAGCATGGCGACATGTAGCAAGTTATATGACTGACACGTATGCAGACAAATGCTAACTGTAGCATGGCGACATGTAGCAAGTTATATGACTGACACGTATCCAGACAAATGCTAACTGTAGCATGGTGACATGTAGCAAGTTATATGACTGACACGTATGCAGACAAATGCTAACTGTAGCATGGCGACATGTAGCAAGTTATATGACTGACACGTATGCAGACAAATGCTAACTGTAGCATGGTGACATGTAGCAAGTTATATGACTGACACGTATGCAGACAAATGCTAACTGTAGCATGGTGACATGTAGCAAGTTATATGACTGACACGTATGCAGACAAATGCTAACTGTAACATAGCGACATGTAGCAAGTTATATGACTGACACGTATGCAGACAAATGCTAACTGTAGCATGGCGACATGTAGCAAGTTATATGACTGACACGTATGCAGACAAATGCTAACTGTAGCATGGCGACATGTAGCAAGTTATATGACTGACACGTATGCAGACAAATGCTAACTGTAGCATGGCGACATGTAGCAAGTTATATGACTGACACGTATGCAGACAAATGCTAACTGTAGCATGGCGACATGTAGCAAGTTATATGAATGACACGTATGCAGACAAATGCTAACTGTAGCATGGTGACATGTAGCAAGTTATATGACTGACACGTATGCAGACAAATGCTAACTGTAGCATGGCGACATGTAGCAAGTTATATGACTGACACGTATGCAGACAAATGCTAACTGTAGCATGGCGACATGTAGCAAGTTATATGACTGACACGTATGCAGACAAATGCTAACTGTAGCATGGCGACATGTAGCAAGTTATATGAATGACACGTATGCAGACAAATGCTAACTGTAGCATGGCGACATGTAGCAAGTTATATGACTGACACGTATGCAGACAAATGCTAACTGTAGCATGGCGACATGTAGCAAGTTATATGACTGACACGTATGCAGACAAATGCTAACTGTAGCATGGCGACATGTAGCAAGTTATATGACTGACACGTATGCAGACAAATGCTAACTGTAGCATGGCGACATGTAGCAAGTTATATGACTGACACGTATGCAGACAAATGCTAACTGTAGCATGGCGACATGTAGCAAGTTATATGACTGACACGTATGCAGGCAAATGCTAACTGTAGCATGGCGACATGTAGCAAGTTATATGACTGACACGTATGCAGACAAATGCTAACTGTAGCATGGCGACATGTAGCAAGTTATATGACTGACACGTATGCAGACAAATGCTAACTGTAGCATGGCGACATGTAGCAAGTTATATGACTGACACGTATGCAGACAAATGCTAACTGTAGCATGGCGACATGTAGCAAGTTATATGACTGACACGTATGCAGACAAATGCTAACTGTAGCATGGTGACATGTAGCAAGTTATATGACTGACACGTATGCAGACAAATGCTAACTGTAGCATGGTGACATGTAGCAAGTTTTATGACTGACACGTATGCAGACAAATGCTAACTGTAGCATGGTGACATGTAGCAAGTTATATGACTGACACGTATGCAGGCAAATGCTAACTGTAGCATGGCGACATGTAGCAAGTTATATGACTGACACATATGCAGACAAATGCTAACTGTAGCATGGCGACATGTAGCAAGTTATATGACTGACACGTATGCAGGCAAATGCTAACTGTAGCATGGTGACATGTAGCAAGTTATATGACTGACACGTATGCAGGCAAATGCTAACTGTAGCATGGCGACATGTAGCAAGTTATATGACTGACACGTATGCAGACAAATGCTAACTGTAGCATGGCGACATGTAGCAAGTTATATCACTGACACGTATGCAGACAAATGCTAACTGTAGCATGGCGACATGTAGCAAGTTATATGACTGACACGTATGCAGACAAATGCTAACTGTAGCATGGCGACATGTAGCAAGTTATATGACTGACACGTATGCAGACAAATGCTAACTGTAGCATGGCGACATGTAGCAAGTTATATGACTGACACGTATGCAGACAAATGCTAACTGTAGCATGGCGACATGTAGCAAGTCATATGACTGACACGTATGCAGACAAATGCTAACTGTAGCATGGCGACATGTAGCAAGTTATATGACTGACACGTATGCAGACAAATGCTAACTGTAGCATGGCGACATGTAGCAAGTTATATGACTGACACGTATGCAGACAAATGCTAACTGTAGCATGAGACATGTAGCAAGTTATATGACTGACACGTATCCAGACAAATGCTAACTGTAGCATGGCGACATGTAGCAAGTTATATGACTGACACGTATCCAGACAAATGCTAACTGTAGCATGGTGACATGTAGCAAGTTATATGACTGACACGTATGCAGACAAATGCTAACTGTAGCATGGCGACATGTAGCAAGTTATATGACTGACACGTATGCAGACAAATGCTAACTGTAGCATGGTGACATGTAGCAAGTTATATGACTGACACGTATGCAGACAAATGCTAACTGTAGCATGGTGACATGTAGCAAGTTATATGACTGACACGTATGCAGACAAATGCTAACTGTAACATAGCGACATGTAGCAAGTTATATGACTGACACGTATGCAGACAAATGCTAACTGTAGCATGGCGACATGTAGCAAGTTATATGACTGACACGTATGCAGGCAAATGCTAACTGTAGCATGGCGACATGTAGCAAGTTATATGACTGACACGTATGCAGACAAATGCTAACTGTAGCATGGCGACATGTAGCAAGTTATATGACTGACACGTATGCAGACAAATGCTAACTGTAGCATGGTGACATGTAGCAAGTTATATGACTGACACGTATGCAGACAAATGCTAACTGTAGCATGGCGACATGTAGCAAGTTATATGACTGACACGTATGCAGACAAATGCTAACTGTAGCATGGTGACATGTAGCAAGTTATATGACTGACACGTATGCAGACAAATGCTAACTGTAGCATGGTGACATGTAGCAAGTTATATGACTGACACGTATGCAGACAAATGCTAACTGTAGCATGGCGACATGTAGCAAGTTATATGACTGACACGTATGCAGACAAATGCTAACTGTAGCATGGCGACATGTAGCAAGTTATATGACTGACACGTATGCAGACAAATGCTAACTGTAGCATGGCGACATGTAGCAAATTATATGACTGGCCCGTATGCAGACAAATGCTAACTGTAGCATGGCGACATGTAGCAAGTTATATGACTGACACGTATGCAGACAAATGCTAACTGTAGCATGGTGACATGTAGCAAGTTATATGAATGACACGTATGCAGACAAATGCTAACTGTAGCATGGCGACATGTAGCAAGTTATATGACTGACACGTATGCAGACAAATGCTAACTGTAGCATGGCGACATGTAGCAAGTTATATGACTGACACGTATGCAGACAAATGCTAACTGTAGCATGGCGACATGTAGCAAGTTATATGAATGACACGTATGCAGACAAATGCTAACTGTAGCATGGCGACATGTAGCAAGTTATATGAATGACACGTATGCAGACAAATGCTAACTGTAGCATGGTGACATGTAGCAAGTTATATGACTGACACGTATGCAGACAAATGCTAACTGTAGCATGGCGACAAGTAGCAAGTTATATGACTGACACGTATACAGACAAATGCTAACTGTAGCATGGTGACATGTAGCAAGTTATATGACTGACACGTATGCAGACAAATGCTAACTGTAGCATGGCGACATGTAGCAAGTTATATGACTGACACGTATGCAGACGAATGCTAACTGTAGCATGGCGACATGTAGCAAGTTATATGACTGACACGTATGCAGACAAATGCTAACTGTAGCATGGCGACATGTAGCAAGTTATATGACTGACACGTATACAGACGAATGCTAACTGTAGCATGGCGACATGTAGCAAGTTATATGACTGACACGTATGCAGACAAATGCTAACTGTAGCATGGCGACATGTAGCAAGTTATATGACTGACACGTATGCAGACAAATGCTAACTGTAGCATGGTGACATGTAGCAAGTTATATGACTGACACGTATGCAGACAAATGCTAACTGTAGCATGGCGACAAGTAGCAAGTTATATGACTGACACGTATACAGACAAATGCTAACTGTAGCATGGTGACATGTAGCAAGTTATATGACTGACACGTATGCAGACAAATGCTAACTGTAGCATGGCGACATGTAGCAAGTTATATGACTGACACGTATGCAGACAAATGCTAACTGTAGCATGGTGACATGTAGCAAGTTATATGACTGACACGTATGCAGACAAATGCTAACTGTAGCATGGCGACATGTAGCAAGTTATATGACTGACACGTATGCAGACAAATGCTAACTGTAGCATGGCGACATGTAGCAAGTTATATGACTGACACGTATGCAGACAAATGCTAACTGTAGCATGGCGACATGTAGCAAGTTATATGACTGACACGTATGCAGACAAATGCTAACTGTAGCATGGCGACATGTAGCAAGTTATATGACTGACACGTATGCAGACAAATGCTAACTGTAGCATGGTGACATGTAGCAAGTTATATGACTGACACGTATGCAGACAAATGCTAACTGTAGCATGGCGACATGTAGCAAGTTATATGACTGACACGTATGCAGACAAATGCTAACTGTAGCATGGCGACATGTAGCAAGTTATATGACTGACACGTATGCAGACAAATGCTAACTGTAGCATGGTGACATGTAGCAAGTTATATGAATGACACGTATGCAGACAAATGCTAACTGTAGCATGGTGACATGTAGCAAGTTATATGACTGACACGTATGCAGACAAATGCTAACTGTAGCATGGCGACATGTAGCAAGTTATATGACTGACACGTATGCAGACAAATGCTAACTGTAGCATGGCGACATGTAGCAAGTTATATGACTGACACGTATGCAGACAAATGCTAACTGTAGCATGGCGACATGTAGCAAATTATATGACTGCCCGTATGCAGACAAATGCTCACTGTAGCATGGCGACATGTAGCAAGTTATATGACTGACACGTATGCAGACAAATGCTAACTGTAGCATGGTGACATGTAGCAAGTTATATGAATGACACGTATGCAGACAAATGCTAACTGTAGCATGGTGACATGTAGCAAGTTATATGACTGACACGTATGCAGACAAATGCTAACTGTAGCATGGCGACATGTAGCAAGTTATATGACTGACACGTATGCAGACAAATGCTAACTGTAGCATGGTGACATGTAGCAAGTTATATGACTGACACGTATGCAGACAAATGCTAACTGTAGCATGGCGACATGTAGCAAGTTATATGACTGACACGTATGCAGACAAATGCTAACTGTAGCATGGCGACATGTAGCAAGTTATATGACTGACACGTATGCAGACAAATGCTAACTGTAGCATGGTGACATGTAGCAAGTTATATGAATGACACGTATGCAGACAAATGCTAACTGTAGCATGGTGACATGTAGCAAGTTATATGACTGACACGTATGCAGACAAATGCTAACTGTAGCATGGCGACATGTAGCAAGTTATATGACTGACACGTATGCAGACAAATGCTAACTGTAGCATGGCGACATGTAGCAAGTTATATGACTGACACGTATGCAGACAAATGCTAACTGTAGCATGGCGACATGTAGCAAGTTATATGACTGACACGTATGCAGACAAATGCTAACTGTAGCATGGCGACATGTAGCAAGTTATATGACTGACACGTATGCAGACAAATGCTAACTGTAGCATGGCGACATGTAGCAAGTTATATGACTGACACGTATGCAGACAAATGCTAACTGTAGCATGGTGACATGTAGCAAGTTATATGACTGACACGTATGCAGACAAATGCTAACTGTAGCATGGCGACATGTAGCAAGTTATATGACTGACACGTATGCAGACAAATGCTAACTGTAGCATGGCGACATGTAGCAAGTTATATGACTGACACGTATGCAGACAAATGCTAACTGTAGCATGGCGACATGTAGCAAGTTATATGAATGACACGTATGCAGACAAATGCTAACTGTAGCATGGCGACATGTAGCAAGTTATATGAATGACACGTATGCAGACAAATGCTAACTGTAGCATGGTGACATGTAGCAAGTTATATGACTGACACGTATGCAGACAAATGCTAACTGTAGCATGGCGACAAGTAGCAAGTTATATGACTGACACGTATACAGTCAAATGCTAACTGTAGCATGGTGACATGTAGCAAGTTATATGACTGACACGTATGCAGACAAATGCTAACTGTAGCATGGCGACATGTAGCAAGTTATATGACTGACACGTATGCAGACGAATGCTAACTGTAGCATGGCGACATGTAGCAAGTTATATGACTGACACGTATGCAGACAAATGCTAACTGTAGCATGGCGACATGTAGCAAGTTATATGACTGACACGTATGCAG
>NC_084735.1:13856247-13906203 GCF_033978785.1 Entelurus aequoreus | reverse complement strand
CATACTCATGTTGGTACATACTGTACATATTCATGTAAGTGCATACTCATGTAAGTGCATACTCGTAAATACTCATGTAGGTAAATACTCATGTAAGTGCATACTCATGCTAGTACATACTCATGTTGGTACATACTCATGTTGGTACATACTCATGTTGGTACATACTCATGTAAGTGCATACTCATGTAAGTACATACTCATGTAAGTGCATACTCATGTAAGTGCATACTCATGCTAGTACATACTCATGTAGGTAAATACTCATGTAAGTGCATACTCATGTAAGTGCATACTCATGTTAGTAAATACTCATGTAAGTGCATACTCATGTGAGTGCATACTCATGTGAGTGCATACTCATGCTAGTAAATACTCATGTTGATACATTGTTGGTACGTACTCATGTTGGTACATACATACTCATGTAAGTGCATACTCATGTAAGTGCATACTCATGTATGTGCAGACTCATGTTGGTACATACTCATGTTGGTACATAATGTACATACTCATGTAAGTGCATACTCATGCTAGTACATATTCATGTTGGTACATACTCATGTAAGTGCATACTCATGTAAGTACATACTCATGTTGATACATACTCATGTAAGTGCATACTCATGTAAGTGCGTACTCATGTTGGTACGTACTCATGTTGGTACGTACTGTACATACTCATGTAAGTGCATACTCATGTAAGTGCATACTCATGTTAGTGAATACTCATGTAGGTAAATACTCATGTAAGTGCATACTCATGTAAGTGCATACTCATGTTAGTAAATACTCATGTAGGTAAATACTCATGTAAGTGCATACTCATGTTAGTAAATACTCATGTAGGTAAATACTCATGTAAGTGCATACTCATGTAAGTGCATACTCTTGTTAGTAAATACTCATGTAGGTAAATACTCATGTAAGTGCATACACATGTAAGTGCATACTCATGTAAGTGCATACTCATGTTGGTACATACTCATGTTGGTACATACTCATGTAAGTGCAGACTCATGTAAGTGCATACTCATGTAAGTACATACTCATGTAAGTTCATACTCATGTAAGTACAGTGATTACTTGTAGGAATGTATGAGGCGACAGAAAGAGAGCAAGAAAAGATATAAACTTACTGTGACGATGATGATGAGGAGGAGGAAGAGGAGGAAGAGCCGCAGTTTGATTCTGCTAACTTTCCACTCCGCCAGAGGAAGGATGAGGAAGAGGAGGCAGAGAAGGGGGGGGGGGGGGGGGGGGGGGGGGCAGCTGGAATCTGAACCTTGCTGCAGAAGGGAGACAGGAAGTGGACGAGAGAGCACACGTCAAAAGTTACAAGTTGAAAGTTGTTGTGGAATGTTGGACACAACAGGAATCCAACATTTGCTTTGGAATCAAGCAAGCAACTGCTTCTGTCTCACAACAACAACAACAACAACAACAACAACAACAAAGGCTTGAGCAACACCTTTGCATTTCGTACTGCGACCTATCGAATGTTTGCAAAAAGTGCCCCAAAAATGGTCTTGGTTTTTGTACACTCAAGCCTTGCTCCTAAAAAAAAGTGGTTAAAGAATCCCAGTAAGTTTTTGCACTTTTTTTAAATTATTAAGTACAAAACCATCATGGGGCCAAAGAAAATTGCGAGTGGCAGCACTTTGATGAAGAAGATGAAGACTACGGCTGTCTTTTCTGGAGAGAAATGTGTGTGTAACTGTGCAAACAAACACAAATTAATTTGAATATATACATACAATACTTAGATATGTACATACATTCATACATACAATATATACATACAGTACTTAGATATGTACATACATTCATACATACATATATACACACAATGTTTGTGTCATTAGAGTCAACATTGCAACTTTTACCTATCACTTTTCACCTGTTTTTTTTAACCGTCTTTTTGGAATACCAGTTAATATTGCATTTAGCTTTTTTTTTTTTTTTTTTACACAGGAAATAGGTTTTTAGCACATACCGATCAAACTACAGTCCTTTACCAACTCTTTCATGTTTCGGACACTATAAAAGGTGTAAATAATTCCAACACACATCGTTCCAATAAAAAAATTAACTAAAATATGGTGTAAAAGTCATTAAAAATAAACAAAATAGGGTGTATAAGTCACTAAAAAATAAAGAAAATATGCTGTAAAAGTCACTAAAAATAAAGAAAATATTGTGTACAAGTCACTAAAAAATAAAGAACATATTGTGTACAAGTCACCAAAAAATAAAGAAAATATGCTGTAAAAGTCACTAAAAAAACAAAAAAAACATGCTGTACAAGTCACTAAAAATAAAGAAAATATTGAGTACAAGTCACACAAAAAATAAAGAAAATATGGTGTAAAACTCACTAAAAAATAAAGAAAATATGGTGTAAAAGTCACTAAAAAATAAACGAAAATATGGTGTAAAAGTCACTAAAAATAAACTAAATATGGTGTATAAGTCACTAAAAAATCAAGAAAATATGGTGTAAAAGTCACTAAAAATAAAGAAAATATTGTGCACAAGTCACTAAAAAATAAAGAAAATATTGTGTACAAGTCACCAAAAAATAAAGAAAATATGCTGTAAAAGTCACTAAAAAATAAAGAAAATATGCTGTACAAGTCACTAAAAAATAAAGAAAATATGGTGTACAAGTCACACAAAAAATAAAGAAAATATGGTGTAAAAGTCACTAAAAAAATAAAGAAAATATGGTGTAAAAGTCACTAAAAAAATAAACGAAAATATGGTGTAAAATCACTAAAAATAAACAAAATATGGTGTATAAGACACTAAAAAAATAGAGAAATTATGGCGTAAAAGTCACTAAAAATAAAGAAAATATTGTGTACAAGTCACTAAAAAATAAAGAAAATATTGTGTACAAGTCACCAAAAAATAAAGAAAATATGCTGTACAAGTCACTAAAAAAATAAAGAAATTATGGTGTACAAGTCATACAAAAAATAAAGAAAATATGGTGTAAAAGTCACTAAAAAAATAAAGAAAATATGGTGTAAAAGTCACTAAAAATAAACAAAATATGGTGTATAAGACACTAAAAAAATATAGTGTAAAAGTCACTAAAAATAAAGAAAATATGCTGTAAAAGTCACTAAAAATAAACAAGATATGGTGTATAAGACACTAAAAAAATAAAGAAAATATGGTGTACAAGTCACTAAAAATAAAGAAAATATTGTGTACAAGTCACTAAAAAATAAAGAAAAGAGAGAGGCGTCAAGGTCTGTGTCCGATTATTACATAATCAGTCCCAGCAGTGCAGCTTTAACACATTTTTGGCACAACACCTGTTGGTCGCACCTGTCTTGCAGGGGAAATGATCACAGGAGAAAGACGACAACTCACCTGCAAAGTTGGCCATGTTCACCGCTAATTCGCTAACCGTTTTTGTTCCCCCTTCTCTGGGATTCCCAGTTTTGATCTCAGACGTCTGGTCACTTATAGCAAATAAGAATATTCTATTACTGTTAAGCAAACTATGAATAATAAAACATGGGTCATTTATCATAGCTACACGTGAAAACCATTGGTATTCAGTGAGGTAAAATGAACTAAATGCGCTGACAGTTCATTGCTCCTGCCAAATGAATTGCACTGACTGGAGCGGATCACCACTCCAAGATGGCGGCCCCGCGTCTCGTCAGCGCCAGTAGGCAGTAGCGCTCCATGCTGCGTACCCTTAGAACATGTCTATGACGGTTTGCAAGACTCTATGGGTTCTTTTACAGTTGATTGTCCATCCTTTATGACACCAATCAGGCGTGTAAAGCTTTGCAATAAAGGTTGACTTTAAACTTGAAAAAAAAAAACATGTCTATGACGCTAAACACCTGTTTGATGTCACTTCCGCTAGGTCACTTCCTGTAAAATCACCGCCTATCTTCCTCTGGGAACAAATTGGACATATTTCTTTTTTATGCATTAATCTGTTGCCGTCTTACAGAAAGTAACCTAGAAGCAGTGTCGTAAATTGTTTGTAACAAGTTACATTTGTCAGACATGCTTAAAAAGGATAAATAATAGCGTTGATATGTTCAAAAGATCTGTCGGATTAGATTCGGTGTGGGCAAGTCTCTAAAACGGACGGGAGTCGCCCTCTCCTGGACATTTTGTGACACTACACGTACAGAGAAAAATGTCAGTTAGTCTACTAATATGTACAGAAACAATGACTACATTTGATTTTATTTTTTCCCTTTTCTTGTGTTTGAAGAAATGGTAAACGAGACTGCGTCTTATACGCTGCGTCTTATACGAGAACACTAAAGCAAACTTTAAAAACCAAAGTCAATGTTTTTTAGTTTAATTCTGAAGATTTTATTAGTTCGTAGTTTCCCTTTTCATATTAAAGTCGTCACTCATCACGTTGCAATTATTATTATTATTTTTTTTTTAAAGCATTAACTCTAACACAGTCCCCTAAATTAAGCAGTAAAATGGCTAAATAAACAAAAAAATATGAATTTTACAGTAGTATTGGCCAGCCTGATGAGACCAGGCCAATCAGAGCGTGCGCTGTTCAGTATCGTGGCCACTGATTGGCTTAGCCTCAGGAAGCGTTGCCACAGTGTATTGGAATAAAAGAGTGTAAAGTAAAGGTGACTATGTGTTTTTTTTTTCGTATTTAGAAGGTGGGAGGGGCCTATCCCCAGGTGCATGTTTTTGGAGGTGGGAGAACATGCAAACTCCACACAGAAAGATCCCAAGCGTAGGATCGAACCCAGGACCTTCGTACGAACCCAGCAACCTTAATTCCTAGTCAACAGTTTTAACCACTGGGCTATCCTGGGTTTCGTGAAGCAAATATTTTGTTCCATATACAAATGCAATGCTCAGTAAAGTATGATGGAGGTGGAACAAAATACTGTCAACCAGAGTGGGATTTGAACCCAGCGCACTACTTTCCTAATCAACAGTCTTAAACACTGGGCTATCCTGGGTCTCGTGAAGCCAAGATTTTGTTCCATACACAAATGTAATCAAGGACATCGTGCTCAGTAAAGATTGATGGAGGTGGAACAAAAAACTGTCAACCAGAGTAGGGTTTGAAACCAGCACTCTTCATTCCGAGTCAACAGTCTTAACCAATGGCTATCCTGGGTCTTGTGAACTAAATATTTTGTTCCATACACTAATGTAATCGAGGACTCCTGGCTCAGGAAAGTATGATAGAGGTGGAGCAAAAATACTGTCACTCTGACCGGGATTAAAACCCAGTACCCTTCAATCTGAGTCAACAGTTTTAAACACTGGGCTATCCTGGGTCTTGTGGATGATGAGTGTGTCAGAGAGTGTGAGTGTAGTTCCTGAGCTGGGTGGTAATAGGAGTAGAAAGTTCATATTTGTTCATATTGTTTTTTGCAATATTTCCCCCAAAAATATTTGATGTAAAGTAATTGTAATTCATAACATTGATTTCAACTTGTTATTTTTTTTTTGCAATGAGTTAAAAAAAACAAACACCAAAAAAGCTAAAATTTTGGGGGACCACAAAATCATAAAAGTGTTAAAAATAAGTCATACAATTTTTTTTTTACATACTTTTAACACTTAAATATCTAGATCAACTTCAGATCTATCCATCAATTAAACATTTTGTAATTTTTTTTGTTTGTTTTATGCCCTTTTTGTTACAGAAAATTTTTATTTTTCATGGCAAACACACAAAATTTGCAATGTTTTCGCCCAAAAAATATTTGATGGAAATTCATTGGGGCCTTAAATAGGTCAGTAATTCCTAACATGGACTTTAATGCATTATTATCTTTTGAGCAATAATGGTTTTAAATAATTTTTTATTTTTATTAGTCAACAATGAAACGTTCCATTACACCTGTTTCCACTTTGTTTATGGTTATTAGTATTTATGATCCATAATCCAATAAAGCATGTCAATGATATTTGCATTGTATTGATGGAAACTGTTATTTATTAGCATTGATGATAAAACATGACATTCCAAGTTATTAATCCACTCGATTTATTTTGGTTTTTAGGCCAAAAGACAGTTGGAGTTGGCAATAGTGTCGGAAAAATGATGAAAATAAAAAATAAAAGATAAAGGAAAACTAAAAACTAACCTGTACTTTTGTCACGCTGACATTCCACATGACAGAGGAAGGCGCAGTACTGAGTTCTGCCACAAGATGGTGCTGCCACATCAAACTCCCTGCTTGCTGGGCTTGCTTTTCTCACTAATCGTGCTGTCAAACCATTCATTTTTCCAATGGGATTAATCTCATTTTTGTATTTTAATTAATCGTGGATAATTGCAGTCAATGATTTGCTTGCATGACTTACAACATTTTTACACAAATGCATTTTTATAGTCAAAAATGGAGGATTGTCAAAACACTGTATTTATACTTACATACACACACACACACACATATATATATATATATATATACAAATATATATACATGATAATTAATGATAAATGGGTTATACTTGTATAGCACTTTTCTACCTTCAAGGTACTCAAAGCGCTTCGACAGTATTTCCACATTCACCCATTCACACACTGATGGCGGGAGCTGCCATGCAAGGCGCTAACCAGCAGCCATCAGGAGCAAGGGTGAAGTGTCTTGCCCAAGGACACAACGGACATGACTAGGATGGTAGAAGGTGGGAATTGAACCCCAGTAACCAGCAACCCTCCGATTACTGGCACGGCCACTCTACCAACTTCGCCATATACATATATATATATATATATATATATATATATATATATATATATATATATATATATATATATATATATATATATATATATATATATATATATATATATATATATATACATATATATATATATATGTATGTTACTATATATATACACACATACATTTATTTTAAAGATAAAAAGACAAGATAAACAACAAAGAAAATATTAAAAAGGAAAGAAAATATTAAAAAAGTCAAGATAAGACAAAAAGTGAGGGAAAAATAAAATAAGAAATGACAAACAGAAAAGATAAAAAAGTAAAGATAATAAAGAGAAGAAAACAAAAAAAAGTATAAAAAAAAGATAAGAACAAGTAAAAAAGATTAAAAACTAAAGAAAATATTAAAAAAGTAAAGATGAAAAAGAAAACATAAAAAGTAAAGAAAAGATAACAATTGAAAAAAAGTAAAAAAAGTAAAGAAAAAATATAAAAAGAAAAAAATATTAAAAAGTTAAGAAAATAATAAAAAAGTGAAGAAAAGATCAACAAAAAAGAAAATATAAAAAAGTTAAAAAAAGATAAGAAAAATTAAAAAAGATGAAAAACTAAAGAAAATATTTAAAAAGTAGAGAAGATAAAAAAAACATAAAAAGTAAAGAAAATAAATAAACAATTAAAAAGGAAAGACAAAAAATATAAAAAGTAAAAAAAAGTATTTAAAAAGTAAAAAAAATAAAAATAAAGTAAAGAAAAAAGTTAAGAAAATATTAAACAAGTTAAGAAAAGATAAATAAGAATTAAATAAATAATAAATAATAATACAATTAAATAATAAAGTGAAGAAAATATTTTAAAAAAGTAAAAAAGATAAGAAAAAGTAAAAAAGATTAAAAACTAAAGAAAATATTAAAAAATAAAGAAGATGAAAAAAAACATAAAAATTAAAGAAAAGTCAAAGTAAAAAAATAAAAAAACTAAAGAAAAAAGTTAAGAAAAGATAAAAGGTAAAGAAAAGATAAACAAACAAGAAAATATAAAAAAGTAAAGAAAAGACAAAAAGTGAAAAAAAATAAAGAAAACATTTAAGAAAACATAAAAAGTAAAGAAAAGATCAACAAAAAATAAATTATAAAAAAGTAAAGACAAGATTAAAAAAATAATAAAATAAAATAAAAACAAAATAAACAAAAGATTTAAAAAAATAAGTATAATGTTGAGCATGTGAGTGAACATGAAGTATTCATGGAAATGAAGTCTAGAATCCACATCAACATTAGGAAACTTAATCTCTTTCACATGCTACACACACACACACACACACACACACACACACACACACACACACACACACACACACACACACACACACACACACACACACACACACACACACACACGCACGCACACACACACACACACACACACACACACACACACACAATGCAATGTGATGTATAACAAATCCTCCTCCATCAGTTTGTTTTATTGGGCCCCCAAAGTCTGATAAGTCTGAGAAAAAAGTGTATTTAGAGCCATGAAGACTGAGTGATGGAGTTGTTCAAGTAACGTTTGAGGGATTAGGATTTGAGAGATGGAGTTGTTCAAGTAGCGTTTGAGGGATTAGGAGATCAACCTCCTGTTTTCACTTGCTCCATGAACTCACTTACACAGCAAGGATTAGTGTCTGACTCCTTTAAAGTGGCCCACCTTGCACTTTGCACCCTGGAGACCACAGGTGCTGCCAGGGATCAGCAGGGAGACACTAAATAGAGCCCTTCACAATAAGACTCCTTCACAATAAGACACCAAATATGCTGCTTCATAAAGTGTCAGACAATAGTGAACATTTAAACAACCTGAGAAGAACTATGTTCTGCAGGTTTAGGGCCAGGAAGTTACAGCGGTGCTCTAAGGGGTGAGCTAAGGTGGTGCGCTATTAAGTAAAGTTAAAGTACCAATGATAGTCACACACACACTAGGTGTGGTGAAATTTGTCCTCTGCATTTGACCCATCACCCTTGATCACCCCCTGGGAGGTGAGGGGAGCAGTGAGCAGCAGCGGTGGCCGTGCCCAGGAATCATTTTTGGTGATGTAGCCCCCAATTCCAAGCCTTGATGCTGAGTGCCAAGCAGGGAGGTAATGGCTCCCATCCCATTTTTATAGTCTTTGGTATGACTCGGCCGGGGTTTGAACTCACAACATACCCATCTCAGGGCGGACACTCTAACCACTAGGCCACTGAGTAGGTCAGTGGCCTAGTGGTTATTAGCATTAGCATAGATATTAGCATTTATTAGCATTAGCATAGATATTAGCTATTAGCATCTACATGTTACGTATCTACATGTTACGTATCTACGTGTTGCGTATCTACGTGTAATGTTTCTACGTGTAACGTATCTACGTGTTATGTATCTACGTGTAATGTATCTACCTGTAAAGTATCTACGTGTTATGTATCTACATGTTATGTGTCTACATGTTACGTATCTACGTGTTACGTATCTACATGTTACATATCTACGTGTTATGTATCTACATGTTATGTGTCTACATGTTACGTATCTACGTGTTACGTATCTACATGTTACATATCTACGTGTTATGTATCTACATGTTATGTGTCTACATGTTACGTATCTACGTGTTATGTATCTACGTGTAACGTATCTACGTGTTATGTATCTACGTGTTACGTATTTACGTGTTGCGTATCTACGTGTTACGTATCTACGTGTTACGTATCTACATGTTACATATCTACGTGTTATGTATCTATGTTACGTATCTACGTTACGTATGTACGTGTTACGTATCTACGTGTTACGTATTTACGTGTTATGTATCTATGTTACGTATGTACGTGTTGTATGTACGTGTTACGTATGTACGTGTTACGTATCTACGTGCTACGTATCTACGTGTTACGTATCTACGTGTTACGGAGCTACGTGTTACGTATCTACGTGTTACTTTTCTACGTGTTATGTATCTACGTGTTACGTATCTACGTGTTACTTTTCTACGTGTTATGTATCTACGTGTTACGTGTTTACGTATTACGTATGTATGTGTTACGTATCTACATGTTAAGTACGTACATGTTATGTATCTACATGTTACATATCTACATGTTACGTATCTACATGTTACGTATCTACATGTTATGAATCTACATGTTGCGTAGTTACATGTTATGTATCTACATGTTATGTATATACATGTTACGTATCTACATGTTACGTATCTACGTGTTACGTATCTATGTGTTACGTACCTACGTGTTACGTGTCTACATGTTACGTATCTACATGTTTTGAATCTACGTGTTACGTATCTACGTGTTACGTATCTACGTGTTACGTATCTACGTGTTACATATCTACGTGTTATGCATCTATGTTACGTATCTACGTGTTACGTATGTACGTGTTACGTATCTACGTGTTACGTATCTACATGTTACATATCTACGTGTTATGTATCTATGTTACGTATCTACGTGTTTTGTATCTACGTGTAATGTTTCTATGTGTAACGTATCTACGTGTAATGTATCTACGTGTAATGTATCTACCTGTAAAGTATCTACGTGTTATGTATCTACATGTTATGTGTCTACATGTTACGTATCTACGTGTTACGTATCTACATGTTACATATCTACGTGTTATGTATCTACATGTTATGTGTCTACATGTTACGTATCTACGTGTTACGTATCTACATGTTACATATCTACGTGTTATGTATCTACATGTTATGTGTCTACATGTTACGTATCTACGTGTTACGTATCTATGTGTTATGTATCTACGTGTAACGTATCTACGTGTTATGTATCTACGTGTTACGTATTTACGTGTTGCGTATCTACGTGTTACGTATCTACGTGTTACGAATCTACATGTTACATATCTACGTGTTATGTATCTATGTTACGTATCTACGTTACGTATGTACGTGTTACGTATCTACGTGTTACGTATTTACGTGTTATGTATCTATGTTACGTATGTACGTGTTGTATGTACGTGTTACGTATGTACGTGTTACGTATCTACGAGTTACATATCTACGTGTTACGTATCTACGTGTTACGGAGCTACGTGTTACGTATCTACGTGTTACTTTTCTACGTGTTATGTATCTACGTGTTACGTATCTACGTGTTACTTTTCTACGTGTTATGTATCTACGTGTTACGTGTTTACGTGTTACGTATGTATGTGTTACGTATCTACGTGTTAAGTACGTACATGTTATGTATCTACGTGTTACATATCTACATGTTACGTATCTACATGTTACGTATCTACATGTTATGAATCTACATGTTACGTAGCTATATGTTATGTATCTACATGTTATGTATATACATGTTACGTATCTACATGTTACGTATCTACGTGTTACGTATCTATGTGTTACGTACCTGCGTGTTACGTGTCTACATGTTACGTATCTACATGTTTTGAATCGACGTGTTACGTATCTACGTGTTACGTATCTACGTGTTACATATCTACATGTTACGTATCTACGTGTTACATATCTACGTGTTATGTATCTATGTTACGCATCTACGTGTTACGTATGTACGTGTTACGTATCTACGTGTTACGTATCTACATGTTACATATCTACGTGTTATGTATCTATGTTACGTATCTACGTGTTTCGTATGTACGTGTTACATATGTACGTGTTACGTATCTACGTGTTACGTATCTACGTGTTACGTATCTACATGTTACATATCTACGTGTTATGTATCTATGTTACGTATCTACGTTACGTATGTACTTGTTACGTATCTACGTGTTACGTATTCACGTGTTATGTATCTATGTTACGTATGTACGTGTTGTATGTACGTGTTACGTATGTACGTGTTACGTATCTACGTGCTACGTATCTACGTGTTACGGAGCTACGTGCTACGTATCTACGTGTTACGTATCTACGTGTTACGGAGCTACGTGTTACGTATCTACGTGTTACTTTTCTACGTGTTATGTATCTACGTGTTACGTATCTACGTGTTACGTATCTACGTGTTACTTTTCTACGTGTTATGTATCTACGTGTTACGTGTTTACGTGTTACGTATGTATGTGTTGCGTATCTACATGTTAAGTACGTACATGTTATGTATCTACATGTTACATATCTACATGTTACGTATCTACATGTTACGTATCTACATGTTATGAATCTACATGTTGCGTAGCTACATGTTATGTATCTACATGTTATGTATATACATGTTACGTATCTACATGTTACGTATCTACGTGTTACGTATCTATGTGTTACGTACCTACGTGTTACGTGTCTACATGTTACGTATCTACATGTTTTGAATCTACGTGTTACGTATCTACGTGTTACGTATCTACATGTTACGTATCTACGTGTTACATATCCACGTGTTATGCATCTATGTTACGTATCTACGTTTTACGTATGTACGTGTTACGTATCTACGTGTTACGTATATACATGTTACATATATACGTGTTATGTATCTATGTTACGTATCTACGTGTTTCGTATGTACGTGTTACATATGTACGTGTTACGTATGTACGTGTTACGTATCTACGTGTTACGTATCTACGTGTTATGTATCTACATGTTACGTACCTACATGTTATGTATCTACATGTTACGTATCTACATGTTGCTTATCTACATGTTACGTATCTACATGTTATGTATCTTCATGATACGTATCTACATGTTACGTATCTACGTGTTACGTATCTACGTGTTACGTATCTACGTGTTACGTACCTACGTGTTACGTATGTACATGTTACGTATCTACATGTTATGAATCCATGTGTTACGTATCTACGTGTTATGTATCTACATGTTACGTATCTACATGTTACGTATCTACGTGTTACGTATCTACGTGTTACGTACCTACGTGTTACGTATGTACATGTTACGTATCTACATGTTATGAATCCATGTGTTACGTATCTACGTGTTATGTATCTACATGTTACGTATCTACATGTTACGTATGTACATGTAAATTATAAAATGATAAATGGGTTATACTTCTATAGCGCTTTTCTACCTTCAAGGTACTCAAAGCACTTTCACACTATTTCCACATTCACCCATTCACACACACATTCACACACACATTCACACACACATTCACACACACATTCACACACACATTCACACAATGATGGCGCTAACCAGCACCCATCAGGAGCAAGGGTGAAGTGTCTTGCTCAAGGACACAACGGACGTGACTAGGGTGGTAGAAGCCGGGGATCGAACCAGGAACCCTCAGGTTGCAGGCACGGCCACTCCCCCAACCGCACACCGACAAAACCATGGCGAATACAACAAAAAATGTACATGAATAAATAACAAAAATTAAGAAAGAAAAAAAACAACATTTAAAATATAACATTTAAAAAATTAAATAAATTAAATTCATTAATTTAAAAAATATTTAAAATAAGTACATAGATAATAAAGGAACATAAAAAAAGAGACTGGGTTAGGTCAGCGCCTTTTTTCCTGTTTCCTACTGCCCCTGAACGCCTCCCACTCAATGGGGCGCTGACTTACGACCCGCCGACACTTTTATTCCTCCTTTTGGGAGAAAGTCTAACTTATTAACCCGCTTTTCTCTCCCGCCGACACTCGCAAGCCCTAAAAATCCGGCGAGACAAAACACCGTGTTTGTTTGGCGTGAATAGGAGCGTCTGGACGGCGGGTCAAGAGGGCAACGTGGCCGAGGATTTACGGCGTCCTTGTTTGTCACCGGACTGACTCGGACCACTTTTACGAGCACGTGCTGGACGCCGCCATCCCGCTCAGGCTTGCCAGGAACCAATCAATGAGTGAGTGAGTGAGTGAGTGAGTGAATGAATGAGTGAATGGCGGCAGAGGCCATAAAGCAGCCTTCATTGTGGTTCCCAGCGAGGTCGCCATGGAAACGAGCGAGCAGCAGATGTAAACAGTGTGTGTGTGTGTGTGTGTGTGTGTGTGTGTGTGTGTGTGTGTGTGAGAGCATGATGTCAGTCAGAAAAAGTGAATTATTTGTCGCTGGGCGGCCATCTTGTTGTTGGCAGGAGGACAGGAACTCACTTCCAAGTTCCAACTGTCTTTTCACAATAAATCTAAACATTAGTGACTGACAGGACTTTTATTTTGCAAGGTTGATCATTGAAAAAACACATTTTTATTTCTGCTGGGTGCTCCTTTATTTCAGTCCTTCACGCCTTTTATCACAACTATACCTTATTCCATTTCACAATAAAATGCGGGATTGAGTGCAGTTTTAACATTTGTCCCAATTATATTTCAAAATAAAAGTATTCAGCTTCATCTCCATTTTAATTCACAATAAAAGTGCAGCTTTAAAACGTGTCCGAATTGTAATTCACAATAAATGTGGAGTTTTAAGATTTGTCTTCAGTACATTTCACAATAAAAGTATCCAGTATTGTCTCAATTTTATTTCACAAAAAAAATGCAGTTTTAAAAGCTGTCCCAATTATATTTCATAATAAAAGTGCAGTTTTAAATGTAATTTTAGCAATACAAGCATTACGTTTTGCATGCATCACATTTCACAATAAAAGTGTGCAATTATGATACAAATTCACAATAAATACTTTAAACATCTAATCATTAATTGACAAGACTTTTATTTTGCAAGGTTGATCATTGAAAAAACAAATTTTTATTTCTGCTGGGTGCTCCTTTATTTCAATCCTTCACATCTTTTATCACAACTATACCTTATTCCATTTCACAATAAAATGCGGGATTGAGTGCCGTTTTAAGATTTGTCCCAATTATATTTCAAAATAAAAGTATTAAGTTTTGTCTCCATTTTAATTCACAATAAAAGTGCAGCTTTAAAACGTGTCCAAATTATATTTCACAATAATGTGGAGTTTTAAGATTTGTCTTCATTACATTTCACAATAAAAGTATCCAGCTTTGTCTCAATTTTATTTCACAATAAAAATGCAGTTTTAAAATTTGTCCCAATTAAATTTCATAATAAAAGTGCAGTTTTAAATGTTGTTTTAGCAATACAAGCATTAAAGTTTAGCATGCATCACATTTCACAATAAAAGTGTGCAATTATGATACAAATTCACAATAAATACTTTAAACATCTAAACATTAATTGACAAGACTTTTATTTTGCAAGGTTGATCATTGAAAAAACAAATTTTTATTTCTGCTGGGTGCTCCTTTATTTCAATTCTCCACACCTTTTATCACAACTATACCTTATTCCATTTCACAATAAAATGCCAATTTGAGTGCCGTTTTAAGATTTGTCCCAATTATATTTTACAATAAAAGTATTCAGCTTTGTCTCCATTTTATTTCACAATAAAAGTGCAGTTTTAAAACGTGTCCGAATTATATTTCACAATAAATGTGGAGTTTTAAGATTTGTCTTAATTACATTTCACAATAAAAGTATCCAGCTTTGTCTCAATTTTATTTCACAATAAAAATGCAGTTTTAAAATTTGTCCCAATTATATTTCATAATAAAAGTGCAGTTTTAAATGTAGTTTTAGCAATACAAGCATTACGTTTTGCATGCATCACATTTCACAATAAAAGTGTGCAATTATGATACAAATTCACAATAAATACTTTAAACATCTAAACATTAATTGACAAGACTTTTATTTTGCAAGGTTGATCATTGAAAAAACACATTTTTATTTCTGCTGGGTGCTCCTTTATTTCAATCCTCCACACCTTTTATCACAACTATACCTTATTCCATGTCACAATAAAATGCCAAATTGAGTGCCGTTTTAAGATTTGTCCCAATTATATTTCACAATAAAAGTATTCAGCTTTGTCTCCATTTTATTTTACAATAAAAGTGCAGCTTTAAAACGTGTCCAAATTGTATTTCACAATGAATGTGAAGTTTTAAGATTTGTCTTAATTACATTTCACAATAAAAGTATCCAGCTTTGTCTCAATTTTATTTCACAATAAAAATGCAGTTTTAAAATTTGTCCCAATTACATTTCATAATAAAAGTGCAGTTTTAAATGTAGTTTTAGCAATACAAGCATTAAAGTTTTGCATGCATCACATTTCACAATAAAAGTGTGCAATTATGATACAAATTCACAATAAATACTTTCAACATTAAACATCTAAACGTTAGTGATTGACAAGACTTTTATTTTGCAAGGTTGATCATTGAAAAAACACATTTTTGTTTCTGCTGGGTGCTCCTTTATTTCAATCCTTCACATCTTTTATCACAACTATACCTTATTCCATTTCACAATAAAATGCGGGATTGAGTGCAGTTTTAACATTTGTCCCAATTATATTTCAAAATAAAAGTATTCAGCTTCATCTCCATTTTAATTCACAATAAAAGTGCAGTTTTAAAACGTGTCCGAATTGTATTTCACAATAAATGTGGAGTTTTAAGATTTCTCTTAATTACATTTCACAATAAAAGTATCCAGCTTTGTCTCAATTTTATTTCACAATAAAAATGCAGTTTTAAAATTTGTCCCAATTACATTTCATAATAAAAGTGCAGTTTTAAATGTAGTTTTAGCAATACAAGCATTAAAGTTTTGCATGCATCACATTTCACAATAAAAGTGTGCAATTATGATACAAATTCACAATAAATACTTTAAACATCCAAACATTAATTGACAAGACTTTTATTTTGCAAGGTTGATCATTGAAAAAACAAAATTTTATTTCTGCTGGGTGATCCTTTATTTCAATCCTTCACATCTTTTATCACAACTATACCTTATTCCATTTCACAATAAAATGCGGGATTGAGTGCAGTTTTAACATTTGTCCCAATTATATTTCAAAATAAAAGTATTCAGCTTCATCTCCATTTTAATTCACAATAAAAGTGCAGCTTTAAAACGTGTCCGAATTGTAATTCACAATAAATGTGAAGTTTTAAGATTTGTCTTCATTACATTTCACAATAAAAGTATCAAGCTTTGTCTCAATTTTATTTCACAATAAAAGTGCAGTTTTAAATGTTGTTTTAGCAATACAAGCATTAAAGTTTTGCATGCATCACATTTCACAATAAAAGTGTGCAATTATGATACAAATTCACAATAAATACTTTAAACATCTAAACATTAATTGACAAGACTTTTATTTTGCAAGGTTGATCATTGAAAAAACAAATTTTTATTTCTGCTGGGTGCTCCTTTATTTCAATCCTTCACGCCTTTTATCACAACTATACCTTATTCCATTTCACAATAAAATGCCAAATTGAGTGCCGTTTTAAGATTTGTCCCAATTATATTTCAAAATAAAAGTATTAAGCTTTGTCTCCATTTTAATTCACAATAAAAGTGCAGCTTTAAAACGTGTCCAAATTATATTTCACAATAAATGTGGAGTTTTAAGATTTGTTTTCATTACATTTCACAATAAAAGTATCAAGCTTTGTCTCAATTTTATTTCACAATAAAAATGCAGTTTTAAAATTTGTCCCAATTATATTTCATAATAAAAGTGCAGTTTTAAATGTTGTTTTAGCAATACAAGCATTAAAGTTTTGCATGCATCACATTTCACAATAAAAGTGTGCAATTATGATACAAATTCACAATAAATACTTTAAACATCTAAACGTTAGTGAATGACAAGACTTTTATTTTGCAAGGTTGATCATTGAGAAAACACATTTTTATTTCTGCTGGGTGCTCCTTTATTTCAATCCTTCACGCCTTTTATCACAACTATACCTTATTCCATTTCACAATAAAATGTGGGATTGAGTGCCGTTTTAAGATTTGTCCCAATTATATTTCAAAATAAAAGTATTAAGCTTTGTCTCCATTTTAATTCACAATAAAAGTGCAGCTTTAAATCGTGTCCAAATTATATTTCACAATAAATGTGGAGTTTTAAGATTTGTCTTAATTACATTTCACAATAAAAGTATCCAGCTTTGTCTCAATTTTATTTCACAATAAAAATGCAGTTTTAAAAGTTGTCCCAATTATATTTCATAATAAAAGTGCAGTTTTAAATGTAATTTTAGCAATACAAGCATTACGTTTTGCATGCATCACATTTCACAATAAAAGTGTGCAATTATGATACAAATTCACAATAAATACTTTAAACATCTAATCATTAATTGACAAGACTTTTATTTTGCAAGGTTGATCATTGAAAAAACAAATTTTTATTTCTGCTGGGTGCTCCTTTATTTCAATCCTTCACATCTTTTATCACAACTATACCTTATTCCATTTCACAATAAAATGTGGGACTGAGTGCCGTTTTAAGATTTGTCCCAATTATATTTCAAAATAAAAGTATTAAGCTTTGTCTCCATTTTAATTCACAATAAAAGTGCAGCTTTAAAACGTGTCCAAATTATATTTCGCAATAAATGTGGAGTTTTAAGATTTGTCTTAATTACATTTCACAATAAAAGTATCCAGCTTTGTCTCAATTTTATTTCACAATAAAAATGCAGTTTTAAAATTTGTCCCAATTACATTTCATAATAAAAGTGCAGTTTTAAATGTAGTTTTAGCAATACAAGCATTAAAGTCTTGCATGCATCACATTTCACAATAAAAGTGTGCAATTATGATACAAATTCACAATAAATACTTTAAACATCTAAACGTTAGTGATTGACAAGACTTTTATTTTGCAAGGTTGATCATTGAAAAAACACATTTTTATTTCTGCTGGGTGCTCCTTTATTTCAATCCTTCACATCTTTTATCACAACTATACCTTATTCCATTTCACAATAAAATGCGGGATTGAGTGCAGTTTTAACATTTGTCCCAATTATATTTCAAAATAAAAGTATTCAGCTTCATCTCCATTTTAATTCACAATAAAAGTGCAGCTTTAAAACGTCTCCAAATTGTAATTCACAATAAATGTGGAGTTTTAAGATTTGTCTTCATTACATTTCACAATAAAAGTATCCAGCTTGGTCTCAATTTTATTTCACAATAAAAAATGCAGTTTTAAAATTTGTCCCAATTATATTTCATAATAAAAGTGCAGTTTTAAATGTAGTTTTAGCAATACAAGCATTACGTTTTGCATGCATCACATTTCACAATAAAAGTGTGCAATTATGATACAAATTCACAATAAATACTTTTGACAAGACTTTTATTTTGCAAGGTTGATCATTGAAAAAACACATTTTTGTTTCTGCTGGGTGCTCCTTTATTTCAATCCTTCACATCTTTTATCACAACTATACCTTATTCCATTTCACAATAAAATGCGGGATTGAGTGCCGTTTTAACATTTGTCCCAATTATATTTCAAAATAAAAGTATTCAGCTTCATCTCCATTTTAATTCACAATAAAAGTGCAGTTTTAAAACGTGTCCGAATTGTATTTCACAATAAATGTGAAGTTTTAAGATTTGTCTTTATTACATTTCACAATAAAAGTATCCAGCTTTGTCTCAATTTTATTTCACAATAAAAATACAGTTTTAAAATTTGTCCCAATTACATTTCATAATAAAAGTGCAGTTTTAAATGTAGTTTTAGCAATACAAGCATTAAAGTTTTGCATGCATCACATTTCACAATAAAAGTGTGCAATTATGATACAAATTCACAATAAATACTTTAAACATCTAAACGTTAGTGATTGACAAGACTTTTATTTTGCAAGGTTGATCATTGAGAAAACACATTTTTATTTCTGCTGGGTGCTCCTTTATTTCAATCCTTCACGCCTTTTATCCCAACTATACCTTATTCCATTTCACAATAAAATGCCAAATTGAGTGCCGTTTTAAGATTTGTCCCCAATTATATTTCAAAATAAAAGTATTAAGCTTTGTCTCCATTTTAATTCACAATAAAAGTGCAGCTTTAAAACGTGTCCAAATTATATTTCACAATAAATGTGGAGTTTTAAGATTTGTCTTCATTACATTTCACAATAAAAGTATCAAGCTTTGTCTCAATTTTATTTCACAATAAAAATGCAGTTTTAAAATTTGTCCCAATTACATTTCATAATAAAAGTGCAGTTTTAAATGTAGTTTTAGCAATACAAGCATTAAAGTTTTGCATGCATCACATTTCACAATAAAAGTGTGCAATTATGATACAAATTCACAATAAATACTTTAAACATCTAAACATTAATTGACAAGACTTTTATTTTGCAAGGTTGATAATTGAAAAAACACATTTTTATTTCTGCTGGGTGCTCCTTTATTTCAATTCTACACACCTTTTATCACAACTATACCTTATTCCATTTCACAATAAAATGTGGGATTGAGTGCCGTTTTAAGATTTGTCCCAATTATATTTTACAATAAAATTATTCAGCTTTGTCTCCATTTTATTTCACAATAAAAGTGCAGTTTTAAAACGTGTCCGAATTATATTTCACAATAAATGTGGAGTTTTAAGATGTGTCTTAATTACATTTCACAATAAAAGTATCCAGCTTTGTCTCAATTTTATTTCACAATAAAAATGCAGTTTTAAAATTTGTCCCAATTATATTTCATAATAAAAGTGCAGTTTTAAATGTTGTTTTAGCAATACAAGCATTAAAGTTTTGCATGCATCACATTTCACAATAAAAGTGTGCAATTATGATACAAATTCACAATAAATACTTTAAACATCTAAACATTAATTGACAAGACTTTTATTTTGCAAGGTTGATCATTGAAAAAACAAATTTTTATTTCTGCTGGGTGCTCCTTTATTTCAATCCTCCACACCTTTTATCACAACTATACCTTATTCCATTTCACAATAAAATGCCAAATTGAGTGCCGTTTTAAGATTTGTCCCAATTATATTTCACAATAAAAGTATTCAGCTTTGTCTCCATTTTATTTTACAATAAAAGTGCAGCTTTAAAACGTGTCCGAATTGTAATTCACAATAAATGTGGAGTTTTAAGATTTGTCTTCATTACATTTCACAATAAAAGTATCCAGCTTGGTCTCAATTTTATTTCACAATAAAAAATGCAGTTTTAAAATTTGTCCCAATTATATTTCATAATAAAAGTGCAGTTTTAAATGTAGTTTTAGCAATACAAGCATTACGTTTTGCATGCATCACATTTCACAATAAAAGTGTGCAATTATGATACAAATTCACAATAAATACTTTCAACATTAAACATCTAAACGTTAGTGATTGACAAGACTTTTATTTTGCAAGGTTGATCATTGAAAAAACGCATTTTTATTTCTGCTGGGTGCTCCTTTATTTCAATCCTTCACGCCTTTTATCACAACTATACCTTATTCCATTTCACAATAAAATGTGGGATTGAGTGCCGTTTTAAGATTTGTCCCAATTATATTTCAAAATAAAAGTATTAAGCTTTGTCTCCATTTTAATTCACAATAAAAGTGCAGCTTTAAAACGTGTCCAAATTATATTTCACAATAAATGTGGAGTTTTAAGATTTGTCTTCATTACATTTCACAATAAAAGTATCAAGCTTTGTCTCAATTTTATTTCACAATAAAAATGCAGTTTTAAAATTTGTCCCAATTATATTTCATAATAAAAGTGCAGTTTTAAATGTTGTTTTAGCAATACAAGCATTAAAGTTTTGCATGCATCACATTTCACAATAAAAGTGTGCAATTATGATACAAATTCACAATAAATACTTTAAACATCTAAACGTTAGTGATTGACAAGACTTTTATTTTGCAAGGTTGATCATTGAGAAAACACATTTTTATTTCTGCTGGGTGCTCCTTTATTTCAATCCTTCACGCCTTTTATCACAACTATACCTTATTCCATTTCACAATAAAATGTGGGATTGAGTGCCGTTTTAAGATTTGTCCCAATTATATTTCAAAATAAAAGTATTAAGCTTTGTCTCCATTTTAATTCACAATAAAAGTGCAGCTTTAAAACGTGTCCGAATTGTAATTCACAATAAATGTGGAGTTTTAAGATTTGTCTTCATTACATTTCACAATAAAAGTATCCAGCTTTGTCTCAATTTTATTTCACAATAAAAATGCAGTTTTAAAATTTGTCCCAATTACATTTCATAACAAAAGTGCAGTTTTAAATGTAGTTTTACAAGCATTAAAGTTTTGCATGCCTCACATTTCACAATAAAAGTGTGCAATTATGATACAAATTCACAATAAATAGTGCAGTTGGGCGAGCGCGTGTGTGTGAGCTGTGATTATATTTCAAAGTAAAGGCGTTGAGGTTCTATAAATGTTTCAACACTAAAGTATTGAGTTGTGGCACAGTTTCACAATAAAGTGATTACATTTCACAATCAAAGCATGGAGTTATTTTTGATTCTAAATAAAGTTGTAGAATGCAATTTTAGTTTTGAAATAGAAGCAATAAGATATAGTTACATTTCACAATAAAAGAACGGGAAGCCTGTGAGTGTGTGTGCGTGTCCCCACATTGACCTCTGACCCCCCGCCCCCGGCAAGCGGCCTGTTGGAGCGGCTTTAAAGCAGACCATCTAATCTCCATGGGAAAGACGCTAGTTTACGGTAGCATGTAGAAATATGCATGAAAACACTCCTACATGGGACGCTTGAGTAAGTATGAATTGTTTTAGTTGTATTGTAAAACTTACAAACATTGCTTGGAGTGATGAATGATGAATCCATGCGAGTAGAAACGCCATGGACGGCCAGCAGACGGAACGGCACGCCAGTTGGAAACAAAAAAAACTACAGATCAGTGAAAGGAGATTGCAGCACCTGCAGTGAGCGGATTCGTCCAAAAGATGGCGCCATAGCACACACAATAACACACCCTCTCAGTGGTTTTGCTGTTTTTGTTATTATTATTATTACTTGTATTAATGCCGTCAGCGGAGCAAAATCCACAAATTAGCCGCGCCGTCTTTTAAGCCGCAGGGCTCAAAGTGTAGGGAAAAAGGAGCGCCTAATAATGCGGGATTTACAGTTGTAAAATTTGTTGTAAGTACACCTCTGCATGCCTTTATTAAGAAAACGTAAAGAAACACAGATCAGCTTCCAACAAAGAATAACTTTATGAACTATTATTTTGCTCCGTAAAAGAAAGGATTTGAATTTGCCTTTAAAAAAAATAAAAAAATCCTTATTTAAAATACATCAATTTTTTTGACCCACTTGAACTATTTGAGAGAGAAAACAACAACAACTCAATAAATAAACATCAATTCCACTGTATCCTCCAAAGACAGAAGTAGATTAAACAAAATGTGCTGATGCTTTTATTTTGGAAGGCAGGTTTGAAGCGTGATACTGATAAAGCACGTATTTGATCCACATGCTATTTAAAGTATGCTGTAAAAAAAAACGGGTATTTTATACACGTGGTATACAATTAACATGTATATAAATGTAATAATAGATCCAAAATAGGTCAATCGGTCATCTTTCTGGAGAAGCAGGAAGTTATCTGAATCGATTAAAAAATAAAATACAATGTGCACGTTTCATTTTCAGCGTCAACATTTCATACTTAAGTGTGGCCCAGGGGCCATTTGTGGCCCTCAGCTCATTTTCTTTCTGTTTGTGTGTACCTGTGTGTGTGTGTATACATTAGTGTTGTCCCAATACCAATGTTTTTGTACCGCTCCCAAAATTATTTTGATACTTTTCTAAATAAAGGGCACCACAAAAATGTCATTATTGTCTTTATTGCAACAAAAACTGTTAGTGTACATGAAACATATGTTTATTATTGTAATTTAGTCCTTAAATAAAATAGTGAACATACTAGACAACTTGTCTTTTAGTAGTAAGTAAACAAACAAAGACTCCTAATTAGTCTGCAGTAACATATTGTGTCATTTCTACACCTATTATTTTGTACACACACCGTCTAGACCGGGGGTCGGCAACCGGCATGCGGCTCTTTAGCGCCGCCCTAGTGGCTCTCTGGAGATTTTTCAAAAATGTATGAAGAATGGAAAAAGATGAGGGGAAAAAAAATCAATTTTTTTGTTTTAGAATGTTTTCTGTAGGAGGACAAACATGACACAAACCTCGCTAATTGTTATAAAGCACACTGTTTATATGAAACATGCTTCACTGATTCGAGTATTTGGCGAGCGCCGTTTTGTCCTACTTATTTTGGCGGTCCTTGAACTCACCGTATAGTTTGTTTCCATGTATAACTTTCTCCGACTTTCTAGGACGGGTTTTATGCCACTTCTTTTTCTGTCTCATTTTGTCCACCACACTTTTAACGTTGTGCATGAGTGCACAAAGGTGAGTTTTGTTGATGTTATTGACTTGTGTGGAGTGCTAATCAGACATATTTGGTCACTGCATGACTGCAAGCTAATCGATGCTAACATGCTATTTAGGCTAGCGATGTGTACATATTGCATCATTATGCCTCATTTATAGCTATATTTGAGGTCATTTAGTTTCCTTTAAGTCCTCTTAATTACATTTATATCTTATGACACATGTAATATGGCTTTTAATTTTTTGCGGCTCCAGACAGATTTGTTTTTGTATTTTTGGTCCAATGGGTGAGGGCGGACCTACGTCACTTCCGCCTACCAATCCCCTAGCAACCGGGAATTCGTTGAAAACAAACCAGCTCACAGCGAACACAGCAGTGACAGAAAAAACATTTAACGAGCGTTGTGGCTTGGAAGTCGGCGTTAAATCCTTCATTTACGCATTTTTACTTATTCGCATATCGTGTGAAAAAACGAAAATGTATTTTTTGCGTCAGACTCGTCTCAGTGAACTTTAAAGCTTCTCAGGCTTAGCTTAGCTTGCTAGTTAGCTTAGCCTGCGCGCTACTAAGAAAGAGACGCGGTAGTTATCAACAACAAGATCAAGTGTTAGTGTATAAAATATTGAGAGATTTGAGGGCTTACATGAATTGAATGGCAACATGAAAATTATAGGGTTTATTGGTTTTTAAAAACCCAACTGTTGAGGGCAAATTTAAACGAAACCGGTTTTCGAAAATAGCTAGCTAGGCTATAGACTATATAGTATATTACTTACTTAACTTAATCCTCTTCTTCCCGGATGGGAAATAAGGCTTCGACGACTCGACGCCATTCATCTCGCTGCTGTGCTCGTCTCTGTGCCTCGCCCCATGTAAGCTTCATCTCTTTCAGCTCCCCTTCAACTGTTCTTCGCCAGGTGTTCTTTGGCCGCCTTGGCTTACGTTTTCCCGGTGGTGTCCATCTTAAAGCTGCCTTTGGTATCCTCTCGTTGTCCGGTTTTCGAAAATAGCTAGCTAGGCTATAGACCAGGGGTCAGCAACGCGGTGCCCGCGGGCACCAGGTAGCCCGTAAGGACCAGATGAGTAGCCCGCTGGCCTGTTCTAAAAATAGCTCAAATAGCAGCACTCACCAGTGAGCTGCCTCTATTTTTTAAATTGTATTTATTTACTAGCAAGCTGGTCTCACTTTGCCCGACATTTTTAATTCTAAGAGAGACAAAACTCAAATAGAATTTGAAAATCCAATAAAATATTTTAAAGACTTGGTCTTCACTTGTTTAAATAAATTCATTTATTTTTTTACTTTGCTTCTTATAACTTTCAGAAAGACAATTTTAGGGAAAAAATACAACCTTAAAAATTATTTTAGGATTTTTAAACACATATACCTTTTTACCTTTTAAATTCCTTCCTCTTCTTTCCTGACAATTTAAATCAATGTTCAAGTAAATTAATTTTTTTTATTGTAAAGAATAATAAATACATTTTAATTTAATTCTTCATTTTAGCTTCTGTTTTTTTGACGAAGAATATTTGTGAAATATTTCTTCAAACTTATTATGATTAAACATTTTTAAAAAATACTATGGCAAATCTAGAAAATCTGTAGAATCAAATTTAAATCTTATTTCAAAGTCTTTTGAATTTCTTTTAAAATTTTTGTTCTTGAAAATCTAGAAGAAATAATGATTTGTCTTTGTTAGAAATATAGCTTGGTCCAATTTGTTATATATTCTAACAAAGTGTAGATTGGATTTTAACCTATTTAAAACATGTCATCAAAATTCTAAAATTAATCTTAATCAGGAAAAATTACTAATGATGTTCCATAAATTATTTTTTTAATTTTTTCAAAAAGATTCGAATTAGCTAGTTTTTCTCTTCTTTTTTTCAGTTGAATTTTGAATTTTAAAGAGTCGAAATTGAAGATAAACTATGTTTCAAAATGTAATTGTCTTTTTTTTTCGTGTTTTCTCCTCTTTTAAACCGTTCAATTAAGTGTAAATATCATTAATTATTAATAATAACATAGAGTTAAAGGTAAATGGAGCAAATTGGCTATTTCTGGCAATTTATTTAAGTGTGTATCAAACTGGTAGCCCTTCGCATTAATCAGTACCCAAAAAGTAGCTCTTGGTTTCAAAAAGGTTGGTGACCCCTGCTATAGACTATATAGTATATACCGCATGTTATTTTTGTACAACAACAACTTCAGCTGTCGAACGTTATAAGGTACAAATTCAACAAGTACAACATTAGCACGGACGTATAGCCAAGTTGTGGTTAAGAAGGTGGATTTTTGTTCCTTATATTTACCAGAAACGAAGTGATCCGAACACACCACCCGGGACTTTGGGGGACTCCAGTGAGAACCGTCCTCGTTTTCCCGGTGTAAAGCTGCGAGCCATTTGTCTCGTCTCTGTGGGCTTTTATCACGCTTTGGCAGAACAAAATACAACCTTTGTTTTCCCTGTTTCCGGTTGTGGTTAGCACAACCAAAAACAACACAGTTTTTCGGCATTTTGGAGGCAGAATGACGGGTTTAACCAGCGTAGGTCGACAGGTTAAAGAGTAATGGCAACGGTTTGTTTTCAACGGCAGTCTGGTTGCTATGGCTCGAAGAACCCGTATGTAGCTCCGTTGCCCGGATGTCGGCCCTCACCCATATGGCTCTTTCAACATTTTGGGTTGCCGACCCCTGGTCTAGACAGAATAAACTCTCTGCTGCTGCAGCAACAGAGATACAGTCTATAAGATAAATAGATATCTAATGTATTCATACATTGTTTATGTAGCATAGGGGTGTCCAAACTTTTTCCACTAAGGGCCGCACACGGAAAAATTAAAGCATGTGGGGGCCATTTTGATATTTTTCATTTTCAAACCATAACAAAATATATGCATTTTTTATTTATTTTACCTTTAGAGGTCCCGGGGACCATAAAGTGTCTGTCATTAAAATGTTAAAAATAAGTCAGATTATTATTATTTTTTGAATTATTTAACGCTTACAGGAAATCTCTATATCAACTTCAAGTTGATATAAAGTAATACAAATTAAAAAAAAATGTTTTATGGCTTTTCTGTCAAAAACAACTTAGTTTTTTTTATAGTAAAACTGAAATATGCAGTATTTAGTAATTAGAGCCCTAAAATATCAATAATGCAGGACACCATTGATTTTAATTATTTCATATTTTTGAGTAGTCACAGTGAAAAGATAAATAAAAAATCACAAAATATACTTGGGATCCAAAAGGTGCCCCACTCATAAAGTGATACATTTTTATTAGGTTTTTCTTTTACTTTCAAGACTTAAGTTACGAGATCAACTTCAGATATATCTGTCCATTTTATGCTGGAACTATTATTTGGTTTGTTTTATGCGCTTTTGTCAAAGAAAAATTTGATGTTTTTATATGGCTATTACACAATATATGCAATATTTACCACATAAAACATTTTAAAGTGAAATATTTGAAGTAATTGGAGCCCTGAAAATAATTCATTATAACATGGATTTTTTGTCATTATTTTTTTTTTTTTTGAGCAATGGCAAAAAAATAAAAATGAAGAAAGACAAAAGAAAAAAAAATAGCCTGCATGGCAGCTTTTGTGTCAACATTGCAACTTTTTCTCGTTAGATTTCCCCTCATTCCACTTTTTTTAATGTTCTTTTTTATTTTTACAATAGTATTTCCAGAATGTGTGGCGGGCCGGTAAACAATTAGCTGCGGGCCACACTTTGGACACCCCTGGTGTAGCATGTATATATAACCTAATCATATTGTTTCTTCAACTTCAAAATAGCGGACAGTTTTTTTATATTCCCAGTTTTGATCTGGGACGTCTGGTCACTTATAACCAGAGGCGGGTAGTAAGGCGCTACATTTACTCCGTTACATCTACTTGAGTAACTTTTGGGATAAATTGTACTTCTAAGAGTAGTTTTAATGCAACATACTTTTACTTTTACTTGAGTATATTTATAGAGAAGAAACGCTACTTTTACTCCGCTCCATTTATCTACATTCAGCTCGCTACTGATTTTTATCCATCTGTTAATGCACGCTTTGTTTGTTTTGGTTTGTCAGACAGACCTTCAAAGTAGGATCTATCGCATGCCTGCGTTTCATCAATCAAATACAGTCACTGGTGACGTTTGACTCAGTTTCACCAATCAAATACAGTCACTGGTGACGTTTGACTCCGTTTCACCAATCGGATGCAGTCACTGGTGACGTTTGACTCCGTTTCACCAATCAAATGCAGTCACTGGTGACGTTTGACTCCGTTTCACCAATCAAATGCAGTCACTGGTGACGTTTGACTCCGTTTCACCAATCAAATGCAGTCACTGGTGACGTTTGACTCCGTTTCACCAATCAAATGCAGTCACTGGTGACGTTTGACTCCGTTTCACCAATCAAATGCAGTCACTAGTGACGTTTGACTCCGTTTCACCAATCAAATACAGTCACTGGTGACGTTTGACTCCGTTTCACCAATCAAATACAGTCACTGGTGACGTTTGACTCCGTTTCACCAATCAAATGCAGTCACTGGTGACGTTTGACTCCGTTTCACCAATCAAATGCAGTCACTGGTGACGTTTGACTCCGTTTCACCAATCAAATGCAGTCACTAGTGACGTTTGACTCCGTTTCACCAATCAAATGCAGTCACTGGTGACGTTTGACTCCGTTTCACCAATCAAATACAGTCACTGGTGACGTTTGACTCCGTTTCCCCAATCAGATGCAGTCACTGGTGACGTTTGACTCCGTTTCACCAATCAAATACAGTCACTGGTGACGTTTGACTCCGTTTCACCAATCAAATACAGTCACTGGTGACGTTTGACTCCGTTTCACCAATCAAATACAGTCACTGGTGACGTTTGACTCCGTTTCACCAATCAGATGCAGTCACTGGTGACGTTTGACTCCGTTTCACCAATCAAATGCAGTCACTGGTGACGTTTGACTCCGTTTCACCAATCAAATACAGTCACTGTGACGTTTGACTCCGTTTCACCAATCAGATGCAGTCACTGGTGACGTTTGACTCCGTTTCACCAATCAAATGCAGTCACTGGTGACGTTTGACTCCGTTTCACCAATCAGATGCAGTCACTGGTGACGTTTGACTCCGTTTCACCAATCAGATGCAGTCACTGGTGACGTTTGACTCCGTTTCACCAATCAGATGCAGTCACTGGTGACGTTTGACTCCGTTTCACCAATCAAATACAGTCACTGGTGACGTTTGACTCCGTTTCACCAATCAAATGCAGTCACTGGTGACGTTTGACTCCGTTTCACCAATCAAATACAGTCACTGGTGACGTTTGACTCCGTTTCCCCAATCAGATGCAGTCACTGGTGACGTTTGACTCCGTTTCACCAATCAAATACAGTCACTGGTGACGTTTGACTCCGTTTCACCAATCAAATGCAGTCACTGGTGACGTTTGACTCCGTTTCACCAATCAAATGCAGTCACTGGTGACGTTTGACTCGTTTCACCAATCAAATACAGTCACTGGTGACGTTTGACTCCGTTTCACCAATCAGATGCAGTCACTGGTGACGTTTGACTCCGTTTCACCAATCAGATGCAGTCACTGGTGACGTTTGACTCCGTTTCACCAATCAAATACAGTCACTGGTGACGTTTGACTCCGTTTCACCAATCAAATGCAGTCACTGGTGACGTTTGACTCCGTTTCACCAATCAAATACAGTCACTGGTGACGTTTGACTCCGTTTCCCCAATCAGATGCAGTCACTGGTGACGTTTGACTCCGTTTCACCAATCAAATACAGTCACTGGTGACGTTTGACTCCGTTTCACCAATCAAATGCAGTCACTGGTGACGTTTGACTCCGTTTCACCAATCAAATGCAGTCACTGGTGACGTTTGACTCCGTTTCACCAATCAAATACAGTCACTGGTGACGTTTGACTCAGTTTCACCAATCAAATACAGTCACTGGTGACGTTTGACTCCGTTTCACCAATCAAATGCAGTCACTGGTGACGTTTGACTCCGTTTCACCAATCAAATGCAGTCACTGGTGACGTTTGACTCCGTTTCACCAATCAGATGCAGTCACTGGTGACGTTTGACTCCGTTTCACCAATGAAATGCAGTCACTGGTGACGTTTGACTCCGTTTCACCAATGAAATGCAGTCACTGGTGACGTTTGACTCCGTTTCACCAATCAAATACAGTCACTGGTGACGTTTGACTCCGTTTCACCAATCAAATGCAGTCACTGGTGACGTTTGACTCCGTTTCACCAATCAAATGCAGTCACTGGTGACGTTTGACTCCGTTTCACCAATCAAATGCAGTCACTGGTGACGTTTGACTCCGTTTCACCAATCAAATGCAGTCACTGGTGACGTTTGACTCCGTTTCACCAATCAGATGCAGTCACTGGTGACGTTTGACTCCGTTTCACCAATCAAATGCAGTCACTGGTGACGTTTGACTCCGTTTCACCAATCAAATACAGTCACTGGTGACGTTTGACTCCGTTTCCCCAATCAGATGCAGTCACTGGTGACGTTTGACTCCGTTTCACCAATCAAATACAGTCACTGGTGACGTTTGACTCCGTTTCCCCAATCAGATGCAGTCACTGGTGACGTTTGACTCCGTTTCACCAATCAAATGCAGTCACTGGTGACGTTTGACTCCGTTTCACCAATCAGATGCAGTCACTGGTGACGTTTGACTCCGTTTCACCAATCAAATGCAGTCACTGGTGACGTTTGACTCAGTTTCACCAATCAAATGCAGTCACTGGTGACGTTTGACTCAGTTTCACCAATCAAATACAGTCACTGGTGACGTTTGACTCCGTTTCACCAATCAGATGCAGTCACTGGTGACGTTTGACTCCGTTTCACCAATCAAATGCAGTCACTGGTGACGTTTGACTCCGTTTCACCAATCAAATGCAGTCACTGGTGACGTTTGACTCCGTTTCACCAATCAAATACAGTCACTGGTGACGTTTGACTCCGTTTCACCAATCAGATGCAGTCACTGGTGACGTTTGACTCCGTTTCACCAATCAGATGCAGTCACTGGTGACGTTTGACTCCGTTTCACCAATCAAATGCAGTCACTGGTGACGTTTGACTCCGTTTCACCAATCAAATGCAGTCACTGGTGACGTTTGACTCCGTTTCACCAATCAGATGCAGTCACTGGTGACGTTTGACTCCGTTTCACCAATCAAATGCAGTCACTGGTGACGTTTGACTCCGTTTCACCAATCAAATGCAGTCACTGGTGACGTTTGACTCCGTTTCACCAATCAGATGCAGTCACTGGTGACGTTTGACTCCGTTTCACCAATCAAATGCAGTCACTGGTGACGTTTGACTCCGTTTCACCAATCAAATGCAGTCACTGGTGACGTTTGACTCCGTTTCACCAATCAGATGCAGTCACTGGTGACGTTTGACTCCGTTTCACCAATCAGATGCAGTCACTGGTGACGTTTGACTCCGTTTCACCAATCAAATGCAGTCAGTGGTGACGTTTGACTCCGTTTCACCAATCAAATGCAGTCACTGGTGACGTTTGACTCCGTTTCACCAATCAAATGCAGTCACTGGTGACGTTTGACTCCGTTTCACCAATCAGATGCAGTCACTGGTGACGTTTGACTCCGTTTCACCAATCAAATACAGTCACTGGTGACATTTGACTCCGTTTCACCAATCAAATGCAGTCACTGGTGACGTTTGACTCCGTTTCACCAATCAAATGCAGTCACTGGTGACGTTTGACTCCGTTTCACCAATCAAATGCAGTCACTGGTGACGTTTGACTCCGTTTCACCAATCAAATGCAGTCACTGGTGACGTTTGACTCCGTTTCACCAATCAAATGCAGTCACTGGTGACGTTTGACTCCGTTTCACCAATCAAATGCAGTCACTGGTGACGTTTGACTCAGTTTCACCAATCAGATGCAGTCACTGGTGACGTTTGACTCCGTTTCACCAATCAAATACAGTCACTGGTGACGTTTGACTCCGTTTCACCAATCAAATGCAGTCACTGGTGACGTTTGACTCCGTTTCACCAATCAAATACAGTCACTGGTGACGTTTGACTCCGTTTCCCCAATCAGATGCAGTCACTGGTGACGTTTGACTCCGTTTCACCAATCAAATACAGTCACTGGTGACGTTTGACTCCGTTTCACCAATCAAATGCAGTCACTGGTGACGTTTGACTCCGTTTCACCAATCAAATGCAGTCACTGGTGACGTTTGACTCCGTTTCACCAATCAAATGCAGTCACTGGTGACGTTTGACTCCGTTTCACCAATCAAATGCAGTCACTGGTGACGTTTGACTCCGTTTCACCAATCAAATGCAGTCACTGGTGACGTTTGACTCAGTTTCACCAATCAGATGCAGTCACTGGTGACGTTTGACTCCGTTTCACCAATCAAATACAGTCACTGGTGACGTTTGACTCCGTTTCACCAATCAAATGCAGTCACTGGTGACGTTTGACTCCGTTTCACCAATCAAATACAGTCACTGGTGACGTTTGACTCCGTTTCCCCAATCAGATGCAGTCACTGGTGACGTTTGACTCCGTTTCACCAATCAAATACAGTCACTGGTGACGTTTGACTCCGTTTCACCAATCAAATGCAGTCACTGGTGACGTTTGACTCCGTTTCACCAATCAAATACAGTCACTGGTGACGTTTGACTCAGTTTCACCAATCAGATGCAGTCACTGGTGACGTTTGACTCCGTTTCACCAATCAAATGCAGTCACTGGTGACGTTTGACTCCGTTTCACCAATCAGATGCAGTCACTGGTGACGTTTGACTCCGTTTCACCAATCAAATGCAGTCACAGGTGACGTTTGACTCCGTTTCGCCCATCAGATGCAGTCACTGGTGACGTTTGACTCCGTTTCACCAATCAAATGCAGTCACTGGTGACGTTTGACTCCGTTTCACCAATCAAATGCAGTCACTGGTGACGTTTGACCAATCAAACAGAGCCAGGCGGTCACATGACCGTCACACGAGGACAAGTTGAAAAACTTATTCGGGTGTTACCATTTAGTGGTCAATTGTACGGAATATGTACTTCACTGTGCAATCTACTAATAAAAGACTCAATCAATCAATCAAAAGTGTGAAAGAAAAAAAGACACTTTTTTTATTTCAACCGTACCTCTCTCAAAAGCCTACAGACTGACCGAACATTTCCTGTCTTCACAATAAAAGTGCCGCTCCATGGCGCCTGCGCTAACAAAATAAGAGTCTCCGAAAGCCAGCGCAAACAAGCTAGCAAGCTACGGCGTTTGCCGCCAATGTATTTCTTGTAAAGTGTATAAAAAGGAATATGGAAGCTGGACATATAAGATGGCAAAAAGCAACCACTTTCATGTGGCATTGGACAGAAAGGAGGAACTTTTTCTCTCCTCCATTTGAAAACGTGGACGTTATCATCACTGCTGTCTGATTCCTATCAATGCAAGTCATCACAATCAGGTCATACACCAACTTACCGTATTTCCTTGAATTGGCGCCGGGAATATGGTATTCGCATGCCTAGAATTACAGCCGGGTCAAACTCGTTTCGCAAAATAATTAGCGCATGCTTGGCACTTCCGCCGGGTCAAATATGAGTCATTAAATGACTCCCGCCTCCTGGTGGTAGAGGGCGCTAGTGATCCTTCTTGCGACTGTACTGCAGAAGAAGACAACAGCAGCAAGAGTGCGCAGCCATTGTTTTACAAAGGAGGATTACATATCTAAAATAAAACAGTTTTCTAAACTGGACTTTCAATCAAAGCAGAAGGTAATACTTAAAAGGAAGATCTCCATCGAGAGAGAGAGACTTTTAAAACTGAAGGAAGACTTCTATATCGATGCTTTTCTTCAAAAGGAGCTGGCATGGACTCATTTATACCTAAAGGTAAGACAATAATAACGTTTTTTTTTATTAAATGTGCTTTTCATGATAAGGTAAGCGCCGGAGTGAGAAGAGGTTTTAAAATAATTAGTGCATGCATGGCCATCCCGCAGGCTTCTGGTAAGCGCCGGAGTGACAGGAGGGTTTTAAATTAATAAGCGCCCCTGCGTCTATTCAAGGAAATACGGTATATTCTTGTCTTCATGAAAGAAAGGAATCTATATGTTAAACATGTATGTATATTCATTAAAACACCTTTAACATGTACACAAAAACGGCAAAATAAATAAATATGAATTATATACTGTATATATATATATATATATAATATATACACATACCTGTACGTATATACATACATACAGTATATACATATATATACATGCATATATACAGTACATACACACATATATGTATATATATATATCAATCAATCAATATATATATATATATATATATATATATATATATATATACATATATGTATATGTATATATATTAGCATCACAGGACAGCCACTGGCTTTTATGTGCCACAACGCATTCCAGACTTTTGTACTTTTTTTTTCTTCCTTAGACCTCACCTTGTCGTTGGCGGGAGCATCGCTCGCATTCCTTTCCCTCCTCCCCGCTTGACGGCCGCCCTTTAGTGAGTACGATGTTTGGACAATAGGACACTTGACCTTTGAACCCTCCTCAGCCTTAATCTGAAGTCGGGATCCTCCTCCGCCATTGTGCCAACCAGCAGGGACTGTAGACTATGGAGAGGTCACACCCACTTGTTTGTCCTCTATTAGTCGCACACGCACACACACACACACACGCACACACACACACGGGCCACCCATGGACGAATGCGCTCTGTCCACTTGTCTGCTGACCCCCTCTTCACCCTGTGGCCCTTTTATTAGGTACACATGCATCCATTCATCCATCCATCACTTTATTATTGATGTTGTTGTTGTTGCGAGCAGAAAGAAATGAGCATATTTGTTCAATTTCAACGTGTTTTCAATGTTTCGAGTGCTCCTTCTAACCTTAACAGTCAACTATTTTAAAATAAAAATACTTTGTACTGATGTTCTACTCTTTTTATACCAAACTAGTTTAAAAGTAGTCACTAGATGGCAGTAAAAGCACACTGTCAAATTACTGTTTCATTATAAATAACAGTAATAAAATATATATTTTTATTTTTAAATATGATATGATATATTTTATATATTTAATAATTTATTTGAAAATAAATAAATAATATAACATATTTTTATCTTTTTTATATAATTATAGTAAAATAGTTTTTAAAAAATTACGATAATTATAGAAAGAAACACCGATGAGGGATTATCATCACACTTCAACAACTCTAACATGTTAATGATGCCTCTTTGCTCGGAAATATGTTCTTACCCTGGATTAAAAAAAAAAAGGTTCAATAAATGTATAAATACGTGTCAACTATCAAGTAAATGCTTATACTACATTACCCAGAAGGCTTAGTGCCGTAGTCAGGAACAGGAAGTAAATCTCAGCAGTTTGTCTTTATTTTTATGGATTAATGTCCTCTGTCTGGATATATCATTTTACGTTGACATTGGTGCGCTAACTAGCAGCGCTAGTAACATAACAACAACACCCGCCCCATACAATTAAATGCATTGTGTTACATTTTGTGTAACAATCACAACAATGTTCACTAAAGTGGAGTACAACACTTCACTGTAATGTTGAGTACTTTTTTTTAAAGAGGCAACATGTTTTATATCAAAAGGTAGACAGAGAAAAAAGTGTAAATTCAACACATAGAATCTGAAATACTTTAATTAGCAATCTTACAATATATAATAATGGAGTTAGTCCAGAAAAAATACAGCACAATTTTCTAATAATAATACAAATATTAAAAAATATTTTGTTTTTTTGTGCTACATTTGTGCTGTCAAAAACATTGTTGCTATTATAGTTTTAATGTTTTGAGCATTTTATTATTCACACATAGATGATAAAATGTTTAACAACATTAAAACCATATTAACATCATTTTTGACAGCACAGTTATTGCACAAATGTCGCACAATTATAGCACAAACAATTGGGACAAACAACTTTAGCGGGCCTGCACGTGAATGATATAACGTTTAACAACATAAAGCCATTTTAACATAATGTTGACAGCACAAATGTTGCACATTTGTAGCACAAATGTAGCAAAAACGTTTGGGACAAATTTGGAGAGATTTTGAGGAATGTTGGACAATTTTGTTGGGCTGCATGTGAATGATAAAACGTTTAACAACATTAAAGCCATATTCACATAATGTTGACAGCACAAATGTTGCACATTTGTAGCACAAATGTAGCAAAAACGTTTGGGACAAATTTGGACAGAGTTTGAGGAATGTTGGAAAATTTTGTTGGGCTGCATGTGAATGATAAAACGTTTAACAACATTAAAACCATATTGAAATAATTTTGACAGCACAATTGTAGCACAAATGTCTCACAAATGTAGCACAAATATTTGGACAAATTTGAAGAGGTATTGGACAATTTTGGGGGGCTGCATATGAATGATAAAACGTTTTACAACATTAAAACCATATTAACATCATTTTTGACAGCACAATTATTGCACAAATGTTGCACAATTGTAGCACAAACGTTTGGGACAAACAACTTTGGCGGGCCTGCATGTGAATGATATAACGTTCAACAACATTAAAGCCATATTAACATAATGTTAACAGCACAAATGTTGCACATTTGTAGCACAAATGTTGTATATTTGTAGCACAAATGTAGCAAAAACGTTTGGGACAAATTTGGAGTGATTTTGAGGAATTCCTGACAATTTTGGGGGGCTGCATGTGAATGATAAAACGTTTTACAACATTAAAACCATATTAACATCATTTTTGACTGCACAATTATTGCACAAATGTCGCACAATTGTAGCACAAACGTTTGGGACAAACAACTTTGGCGGGCCTGCATGTGAATGATATAACGTTTAACAACATTAAAGCCATATTAACATAATGTTAACAGCACAAATGTTGCACATTTGTAGCACAAATGTTGTATATTTGTAGCACAAATGTAGCAAAAATGTTTGGGACAAATTTGGAGTGATTTTGAGGAATTCCTGACAATTTTGGGGGGCTGCATGTGAATGATAAAACGTTTTACATTAAAACCATATTAACATCATTTTTGACAGCACAATTATTGCACAAATGTCGCACAATTGTAGCACAAACGTTTGGGACAAACAACTTTGGCGGGCCTGCATGTGAATGATATGACGTTGAACAACATTAAAGCCATATTAACATAATGTTGACAGCACAAATGTTGCACATTTGTAGCACAAATGTTGTACATTTGTAGCACAAATGTAGAAAAAACGTTTGGGACAAATTTGGAGAGATTTTGAGGAATGTTGGACAATTTTGTTGGGCTGCATGTGAATTATAAAACGTTTAACAACATCAAAACCATATTGAAATAATTTTGACAGCACAATTGTAGCACAAATGTCACAAAAATGTAGCACAAACATTTGGACAAATTTGGAGAAGTATTGGACAATTTTGGGGGGCTGCATGTGAATGATAAAACGTTTTACAACATTAAAACCATATTAACATCATCTTTTGACAGCACAATTATTGCACAAATGTCGCACAACTGTAGCACAAACGTTTGGGACAAAACCTTGGCGGGCCTGCATGTGAATGATAAAACGTTTAACAACATTAAAGCCATATTAACATAATTTTAACAGCACAAATGTTGCACATTTGTAGCACAAATGTTGTATATTTGTAGCACAAATGTAGCAAAAACGTTTGGGACAAATTTGGAGTGATTTTGAGGAATTCCTGACAATTTTGGGGGGCTGCATGTGAATGATAAAACGTTTTACAACATTAAAACCATATTAACATCATTTTTGACAGCACAATTATTGCACAAATGTTGCACAATTGTAGCACAAACGTTTGGGACAAACAACTTTGGCGGGCCTGCATATGAATGATATAACGTTTAACAACATTAAAGCCATACTAACATAATGTTGACAGCACAAATGTTGCACATTTGTAGCACAAATGTTGTACATTTGTAGCACAAATGTAGCAAAAACGTTTGGGACAAATTTGGAGTGATTTTGAGGAATTTCTGACAATTTTGGGGGGCTGCATGTGAATGATAAAACGTTTAACAACATTAAAACCATATTGAAATCATTTTGACAGCACAGTTGTTGTACAAATGTCTCACAAATGTAGCACACACATTTGGACAAATTTGGAGAGGTATTGGACAATTTTGGGGGGCTGCATGTTAATGATAAAATGTTTAACAACATTAAAACCATATTAACATCATTTTGACAGCACAATTGTAGCACAAACGTTTTGGACAAATTTGGAGAGATTTTGGACAATTTTGGCAGGCTGCATGTGAATGACAAAACGTTTAACAACATTAAAACCATATAAACATAATTTTTACAGCACATTTGTAGCAGAAATGTAGCACAAGTGTTTGGACAAATTTGGATAGATATTGGACAATTTTGGGGGGCATGCATGTGAATGATAAAACGTTTAACAACATTAAAACCATATTAACATCAATTTGACAGCACAATTGTAGCAGAAATGCTGAATATTTGTAGCACAAATGTGGCACAAACGTTTGGGACAAATTTGGAGAGATTTTAGAAATTTTTTGGGAGGCTGTATGTGAATGACAAAACGTTTAACAACATTAAAACCATAATAGCGCATTTTTGACAGCAAAATTGTGGCACAAATGTAGCACAAATGTTTGGTACAAATTTGGAAAGATTTTGAGGAATTTTGGACAATTTTGGGAGGCTGCATGTGAATGATAAAACATTTAACAACATTAAAACCATATTAATATAATTTGAACAGCACAATTATAGAACAAATGTCGCACATTTGTAGCACAAACGTTTGGGACAAGTTTGGAGAGATTTGGACAAAGTGAGGTGTGTGTGTGTGTGTGTGTGGGGGGGGGGGGTTGGCGGGAGGGGCTTGCTGCATATGAATATTAAAACATTATTCATATTACAACCATAAAAGCACAAATATTGTTTTGACAGCACAAATGTTGCACAAACATTTGGGACAAATTTGGAAGGATTTTGGACAATTTTGGGGGGCTACATGTGAATGATAAAACGTTTAACAACATTAAATTCATATTAACTTAATTTTGACAGCACAATTGTAGCACAAATGTCGCACAAACATTTGGGAAAAATTTGGAGGGATTTGGGGAAATGTATATGTGAATGATTACGCTATTAACAACATTAAAACCATAATAACACCTTTTTGACAGCAACTTTGTGGCACAATTGTAGCATAAATGTTTGGTACAAATTTGGAGAGATTTTTAGGGATTTTGGACAATTTTGGGGGGCTGCATGTGAATGACAAAACGTTTAACAACATTAAAGCCATATTAACATAATGTTGACAGCACAATTGTAGCACAATTGTAGCACAAATGTCGCACAAACGTTTGGGACAAATCTGGAGAGATTTTTAGGGATTTTGGACAATTTTGGGGGGCTGCATGTGAATGTAAAAACTTTTAACACCATTAAAACCATATTAACATCATTTTGACAGCACATTTGTAGCACAAATGTTGCAAATTTGTAGCACAAATGTAGCACAAACATTTGGGACACGTTTGGAGAGATTTTGGGGAATTTTGGGGGGCTGCATGTGAATGAAAAAACGTTTAACAACATTAAACCCATATTAACAAACTTTTAACAGCACAGTTGTTGCACAATTGTCGCACAATGCTAGCACAACATTTGGGACACTTTTGGAGGGATTTGGGGAAATGTGTGGGGCCTGCATGTGAATGGTTACACGTTTAACAACATTAAAATCATAATAACACATTTTTGACAGCAAAATTGTGGCATAATTGTAGCACAAATGTAGCACAAAAGTTTGGTACAAATTCAAACAGATGTTGAGGAATTTTGGACAATTTTGGGAGGCTGCATGTGAATGAAAAAATGTTTAACAACATTAAAGCCATATTAACATCATTTTGACAGCACAATTGTAGCACAAATGTCACACAATTGTCTCACAAACATTTGGGACAAATTTGGAGGGATTTGGGGAAATGTACATGTGAATGTTTACAAGTTTAACAACAGTAAAACTACAGCAGCACTTTTTTGACAGCAATATTGTGGCACAAATTTAGCACAAATGTTTGGTACAAATTTGAAGTGATTGTGAGGAATTTTGGACAATTTTGGGGGGCTGCATGTGAATGATAAAACGTTTAACAACATTAAAGCCATATTAACATAATGTTGACAGCACAATTGTAGCACAAATGTCGCACAATTGTCGCACAAACATTTGGGACAAATTTGGAGGGATTTGGGGAAATGTGTGGGGGTTGAATGTGAATGATTGCAGGTTTAACAACATTAAAACTATAATAGCACATTTTTTGACAGCAAAAGGGTGGCACAAATGTAGCACAAATGTTTGGTACACATTTGGAGAGATTTAGAGGAATTTTGGACAATTTTGGGGGGCTGCATGTGAATGATAAAACGTTTAACAACATTAAAACCATAATAACATAATTTTGACAGCACAATTGTAGCACAAATGCTGCACAATTGTCGCACAAACATTTGGGACAAATTTGGAGATATTTGGGGAAGTGTACATGTGAATGATTACACGTTTAACAACATTAAAACTATAATAGCACATTTTTTGACAGCAACATTGTGGCACAAATGTTGCACAAATGTTTAGTACACATTTGGAGAGATTTTGAGGAATTTTGGACTATTTTGGGGGGCTGCATGTGAATGATAAAACATTTAACAACATTAAAGCCATATTAACATAATGTTGACAGCACAATTGTAGCACAAATGTCGCACAATTTTTGCACAAACATTTGGGACAAATTTGGAGGGATTTGGGGAAATGTGTGGGGGCTGAATGTGAATGATTGCAGGTTTAACAACATTAAAACTATAATAGCACATTTTTTGACAGCAAAATGGTGGCACAAATGTAGCACAATTGTAACACAAATGTAGCACAAATGTTTGGTACACATTTGGAGAGATTTAGAGGAATTTTGGACAATTTTGGGGGGCTGCATGTGAATGATAAAACGTTTAACAACATTAAAACCATAATAACATAATTTTGACAGCACAATTGTAGCACAAATGTTGCACAATTGTCGCACAAACATTTGGGACAAATTTGGAGATATTTGGGGAAGTGTACATGTGAATGATTACACGTTTAACAACATTAAAACTATAATAGCACATTTTTTGACAGCAACATTGTGGCACAAATGTTGCACAAATGTTTAGTACACATATGGAGAGATTTTGAGGAATTTTGGACTATTTTGGGGGGCTGCATGTGAATGAAAAAACGTTTAACAACATTAAAACCATAATAACATAATTTTGACAGCACAATTGTAGCACAAATGTTGCACAATTGTCGCACAAACATTTGAGACAAATTTGGAGATATTTGGGGAAGTGTACATGTGAATGATTACACGTTTAACAACATTAAAACTATAATACCACATTTTTTGACAGCAACATTGTGGCACAAATGTTGCACAAATGTTTAGTACACATTTGGAGAGATTTTGAGGAATTTTGGACTATTTTGGGGGGCTGCATGTGAATGATAAAACGTTTAACAACATTAAAACCATAATAACATAATTTTGACAGCACAATTGTAGCACAAATGTTGCACAATTGTCGCACAAACATTTGAGACAAATTTGGAGATATTTGGGGAAGTGTACATGTGAATGATTACACGTTTAACAACATTAAAACTGTAATAGCACATTTTTGACAGCAACATTGTGGCACAAATGTTGCACAAATGTTTAGTACACATTTGGAGAGATTTTGAGGAATTTTGGACTATTTTGGGGGGCTGCATGTGAATGATAAAACGTTTAACAACATTAAAACCATAATAACATAATTTTGACAGCACAATTGTAGCACAAATGTTGCACAATTGTCGCACAAACATTTGGGACAAATTTGGAGATATTTGGGGAAGTGTACATGTGAATGATTACACGTTTAACAACATTAAAACTATAATAGCACATTTTTGACAGCAACATTGTGGCACAAATGTTGCACAAATGTTTAGTACACATTTGGAGAGATTTTGAGGAATTTTGGACTATTTTGGGGGGCTGCATGTGAATGATAAAACGTTTAACAACATTAAAACCATAATAACATAATTTTGACAGCACAATTGTAGCACAAATGTTGCACAATTGTCGCACAAACATTTGGGACAAATTTGGAGATATTTGGGGAAGTGTACATGTGAATGATTACACGTTTAACAACATTAAAACTATAATAGCACATTTTTGACAGCAAAATTGTGGCACAAATGTAGCACAATTCTAACACAAATGTAGCACAATTGTAACACAAATGTTTGGTACACATCTGGGGAGATTTTGAGGACTTTTGGACAACTTTGGGGGTCTGCATGTGAATGATAAAAAGTTTAACAACATTAAAGCTGTGTAAACATCATTTTGACGGCACAATTATAGGACAACTGTCGCACAAATGTAGCACAAAGGTTTGGGACAGGTCTGGAGAGACTTGGTCAAGGTGCGTGTGGGATTCAGACAACTTGGGGGTCTAAAAGCCATTTTGGAATTACTTAAAAACAACAACAACAACAACAACAACACAAACGTTTTCACGGCACAAAACAGCACAAACGGCTATTTGCCATGGCGGGCCAGATCTAGACGGGTGTGCAGTTTGCTCCTAAGCAGGACTGTTAGGGTGAGTTCTTTCTAGAAGATTCCAAGGCGACGTTGTCCCTACCTGCACCCGCACGCCTCCACCACCATGTCCTCGTACTGCTTGTAGACCACGTTGTTGCCGGCGTCGATGTACAGGATGCTGATGGGGCTGAGCCTGGCGGGCGCGCAGCAGCTGGGCGGCGTGTGCCCGGGGTCCTTGGAGTTCATCAGGGTCTGGATGATGGCGTGGTTGGTGGGCTCCAGGTGGGAGCGCAGCGGGAAGTCGCACACGCCCTGGCAGTGGTGCGCCTGGAAGTCCAGCGGGGCGATGATCCAGTCGTCCCAGCCCAGCTGGCGGAAGTTGACGTGCAGCGGCTTCTTGCTGCACCGGGACTTGGACTTCCCGCCGGGCCTCTTCTTGTGGCGGCTCCTGGACGCCGTCCGCCTGCTGCGGCCGGGTTTGCTCCCTTTGGCTCTCAGCCTTTCGCTGAAGAGCGTCTTGGACCTGGTGAAGACCACCAGGATGGCCTTCTTCTGCCGGGGTCTGGCGTGCCTGTGCAGACCGAGGAGACGCAGGTCCAGCTCCTTCTCAGAGGTGTCCAGCAAAGCGGTGAGCTCCACACAGAAGACTCCCTCCGGACTCTGCGGCTGCCACTCCTTGAAGATCTCCCACACGTCCAGAATCTCCCACCTGGGCCGCCGACACCCCTGGAAGTCCAAGGTCTTGGAGCGGAGGGGTCGGCGATCCTGGCAGGAGACGAGCTGCAGCTCCACCGGTTCTGACGGTCCACAGTTCCCGGACACTTTGGTGTACATCCGCAGCTCGGCTCCCAGGACCTCCGCTTTCTGGGAGAGGGTGGAGACGTCGAAGATGTACCGTTGTCTTCTCAGAGGAGCCGGCGGGAGCTCGTCTGCAGGGAACAACAACGGTGAATCCACGTCCTGTAAGAGTTTTCGGACGCTTACCTTCTCCGTTGTCCACAAAACTGGCGATGGTGTTGGCGGCCCGGGAGGAGCGGAAGAAGCTGGCGTTGAGTCCCAGCTTCTCTGCCGTGGAGAAGGTCTTGTAGATGGACAGCATGTAGTCGTGAGGCTCCACGGACGCCCTCTTGTCCACCCAGACCTTCTTGAAGTACCCGGACCTGGTCTCCCTGGCCGCCTTGCCCCCTTTGGGCACCGGGAAAAGGGCAAGGGGGCAGACGTGGGGCGCCAGCAGCAGGGCCCCGCAGAGAGCCGCCATCAGAGAGACACCCATCCTCTGGTGGGGGAGGGCGGGAGACCCTCGGGTAGGGCCAACTCTTCAGCGGCTGCTCCACAGAGTGCACACGGATCAAGTTGGAAAAAACTAAATAGAGGCGGAGGGAGGGGTGTTGGGACACGCCCACTTTTGCGGCCGTAAAAGTGATTGGTGGGGCCTGAAAAGACTTGTTGACTCAGCGGTTTTTGATTGATTAATTGAGACTTGTATTAGTAGATTGCACAGTACAGTACAGGGGTCACCAACGCGGTGCCCGCGGGCACCAGGTAGCCCGTAAGGACCAGATGAGTAGCCCGCTGGCCTGTTCTAAAAATAGCTCAAATAGCAGCACTTACCAGTGAGCTGCCTCTATTTTTGAAATTTTATTTATTAACTAGCAAGCTGGTCTCGCTTTGCCCGACATTTTTAATTCTAAGAGAGACAAAACTCAAATAGAATTTGAAAATCCAAGAACATATTTTAAAGACTTGGTCTTGACGTGTTTAAAAAAATTCATGAATTTTTTTACTTTGCTTCTTATAACTTTCAGAAAGACAATTTTAGAGAAAAAATACAACCTTAAAAATTATTTTAGGATTTTTAAACACATATACCTTTTTACCTTTTAAATTCCTTCCTCTTCTTTCCTGACAATTTAAATCAATGTTCAAGTAATTTTTTATTTTTTTATTGTAAAGAATAATAAATACATTTTAATTTAATTCTTCATTTTAGCTTCTGTTTTTTCGACGAAGAATATTTGTGAATATTTCTTCAAACTTATTATGATTAAAATTCAAAAAAATTCTTCTGGCAAATCTAGAAAATCTGTAGAATCAAATTTAAATCTTATTTCAAAGTCTTTTGAATTTATTGAAACATTTTTGTTCTGGAAAATCTAGAAGAAATAATGATTTGTCTTTGTTAGAAATATAGCTTGGTCCAATTTGTTATATATTCTAACAAAGTGTAGAGTGGATTTTAACCTATTTAAAACATGTCATCAAAATTCTAAAATTAATCTTAATCAGGAAAAATTACTAATGATGTTCCATAAATTATTTTTTTAAGTTTTTCTCTTCTTTTTTTCGGTTGAATTTGAATTTTAAAGAGTCGAAATTGAAGATAAACTATGTTTCAAAATTTAATTGTCATTTTTTTCATGTTTTCTCCTCTTTTAAACCGTTCAATTAAGTGTAAATATAATTAATTATTAATAGTAACATAGAGTTAAAGGTAAATTGAGCAAATTGGCTATTTTTGGCAATTTATTTAAGTGTGTATCAAACTGGTAGCCCTTCACATTAATCAGTACCCAAGAAGTAGCTCTTGGTTTCAAAAAGGTTGGTGACCCCTGGTACAGTACATATTCCCTACAATTGACCACTAAATGGTAACACCCCAATAAGTTGTTCAACTTCTTTAAGTCCACGTTAATCAATTCATGGCAGCACTTTCGTGTTATTAAGCCATGTCAACGATACAAAATGTGGATTATTACCACCATCTTTGTTGTCAATCATGTTGTTGGTGTGACATGTGACATTCCCACCCCAATAAACGCTTCTGATCATCCGTACGTGACGTTAATAACATCCTGTCATTTAGTTTATTATTTATTTCATCTTCTAAAGCAGTGTTTTACAACCTTTTCTGAGCCAAGGCACATTTTTTTCATTGACCAAATGCGGAGGCACACCACCAGCAGACATCATTAAAAACGAAACTCAGTTATAGTAAAAAGTCGTCGTCACAATTGTTGGGTATGACTTTAAAGCATAACCAAGCATGCATCACTATAGCTCTTGTCTCAAAGTAGGTGTACTGTCACCACCTGTCACATCACACCCTGACTTATTTGGACTTTTTTGCTGTTTTCCTGTGTGTAGTGTTTTACTTCTTGTCTTGCGCTCCTATTTTGGTGGCTTTTTCTCTTTTTTTTGGTATTTTCCTGTAGCAGTTTCATGTCTTCCTTTGAGCGATATTTCTACTTTGTTTTAGCACTCAAGAATATTTCAGTGGTTTTTATCCTTCTTTGTGGGGACATTGTTGATTGTCACGTCATGTTCGGGTGTACTTTGTCTTTGCTCCACAGTAAGTCTTTGCTGTCGTCCAGCATTCTGTTTTTGTTTACTTTGTAGCCAGTTCAGTTTTGGTTTTGTTCTGCATAGCCTTCCCTAAGCTTCAATGCCTTTTCTTAGGGGTACTCACCTTTTGTTTATTTTTGGTTTAAGCATTAGATACCTTTTTACCTGCACACTGCCTCCCGCTGAGCAAACAACCTCAAAGTGATACAGTGTATTTTTTTTTAATTTAAAGATAATAAAAATAAATAAAAAAATAGAACAGCCTAAAAGCTAGAACTAGCACACATATATCTAAAAAAAAAAGGCTTTTTCAAAAAGAAGAGTTTTACCTACTCAGTGGCCTAGTGGTTAGAGTGTCCGTAGGTTGTGAGTTCAAAACCCCGGTCGAGTCATACCAAAGACAATAAAAATGGGAGCCATTACCTCCCTGCTTGGCCAAAAAATTATTCCCGGGCGCGGCCACCGCTGCTGCTCACTGCTCCCCTCACCTCCCAGGGGGGGTGATCAAGGGCGATGGGTCAAATGCAGAGAGTAATTTCGCGTGCGACAATCATTGGTACTTTAACTTTTAAGCCTTTTTTAAAAAAAGCATTCACAGTCTGTGGTGCCCTCAGGTGGTCAGGGAGAGCTGTGCATTATGAGTAATGGCAGTCAGCTTACTTTTTCTTACTATTTCTTACTGTAACACATTTCGCTTTATTTTGCGATACATGTTTGCCACGTCGTTATTGTTTGACGTTTTTGGGACGATTAAGTAAACGATCCGAACGTCTGGAGTTTGTTTGCTGTTGTCGTTGTTGCCGCAGAGCAGGAGGAAGTGGAGGAGCGTCAAGCTTTACTAGGAAACTAAACTTAGCATCAACAACAACAAAACTTGTGAATTTGAACTCATTTTATTAATGACAAAAAAAAGTTAGCAGGGGATAAATCATATTTAGAATCATTGACATCTAAGGGCAGAATTTGGCACGACCACCGGTTGCCTTGGAGCTCTGCCGCCCTCCAGTGGTCGGCGCAAAAACCGCACCTGGTGTCTTTCAGCACCATGGAGAGGAACCCCAGTCAAGACGCTGTTGTTGTTGATTTCCTATTCGTCCACACGGGGGCGCCATCCAACGGTGGCCAAAGCAAACTGCACACTGAGAATGGATTCAAATCATCAAATCATTTATTTTAAAGATTAAAGGCAAGAAAAAGAGAGAAAATCACATTTTAGAAAAGAATAATAATTGTTTAGTTCTTCATCTAGCAGACGGGGACGTCTTGGGAGCAGCATGCCACGGCGTAGATGACGCTGACCAGGCACAGGCTGCCGGGCGTCGCCGTGGCGCCCGTGCTGAAGATGCTGCCGTCCGGCGTGGTCGACGTCGTGGTCGATGGCGTCGGCGGGGACGTCGTCTCCCTGACGGTGAAAGGCAGCGACCGGGCGCTCCAGTCGTTCAGCGTGAAGACCATGGTCAGGTTCTCGCCTGCAGGAGAGGAGGGGGTGCGGGTTACTTGAGGGGGCGGGGTCACTTCGGGCGAGATGTGTGTATACCGCCGCTGAGGACGGAGAGGTCGGTGAAGTTGGCCCAGCAGCCGCTGAACAAGATGGTGGCGTTTCCCTCCAGGCCGTCCACGCCCTCGCCGTCCGAGTCCTTCAGGCTGGCCGTGACCGTGAGGGTGGTCACGCCCACCGAGACGCAGTCGCCCTGGAGACGGCGGCAGAGGTCAGCTCCGGTCGCGGCTCATAGGCTAACACGGCTCGGCAAAACGCGCTCACTCCAAAAACGCTGGTTTTGTGAAAGGAGTCTGGTTTTGATTTTGGTATTTTTCAGTTTCAAAACAAATATAAAGTTTGGTCTCAGTCATGACATTTTTTAAAATAGGTCAAATATGATGTTTTAATTTCAGGTCTATCAAAATTGTTTATTTGCAAAATTAAACTATAAAAATAAAACAACTTGCAAATGTGTAAAGCAAAAAAAATATATATAATTTTAAAGTTTTATGCACTTTTATTTCCTTTTTAAAAAAAACAAAAAAAAAAAAAAAAAAAAAACTTTCAACACTTAAGTCTCTAGTTTAACTTCAGATCTACCCGTTGATGATAAGTAAACATTTTTTATGTTTTATTTTAAAAATGTTTAATCCCCTTTCACGGTCACTCTAAAAATGCTCATTTTGTGAATGGAGTCTGGTTTAAGTCGCTGCACACTGAACTATCAAAGCAGGCGGCGACCCTTTCGATTTTTTTCAGTTTCAAAACAAATATAAAGTTTGGTCTCGGTCATAAAAATGTTCAAAAACAGGTCAAATATTATTTTTCAACTTCAGGTTTTTTTTTCCATTGTGAGCAACAAAAAGCACCACAAAATTAGACTATTAAAATAAGTAAAAAATATATTAATATAGAAATATAGGTTTTATGCACTTTTATTTACTTTTTTTTTTTACTTTCAACACTTAAGTCTAGATCAACTTCAGATCTATCCGTCGATGATATGTTTTATCATTTTTTTAATGTTATTTATTAAATTTAATCCCTTTTTTCGGTTACTCTAAAAATGCTCATTTTGTGAATGGAGTCTGGTTTAACTCGCTGCACACTGAACTATCAAAGCTTTTGATATTTTTCAGTTTCAAAACAAATATAAAGTTTGGTCTCAGTCATAAAAATTTTCAAAATAGGTCAAATATTATTTTTCAACTTCAGGTCCATCAAAATGTTTTTTTTCCATTGTGAGCAACAAAAAGCACTGCAAAATTAGACTATAAAAATGTGTAAAGTAAAACTTTTTTTTTTTTTTTTTAAAGGTTTTATGCACTTTTATTTAATTATTTTTAAAGTTTCAACACTTAAGTCTCCAGATCCACTTCAGATCTATCCGTCAATGATAAGTTTTATTATTTTTTTATGTTGTTTTTATTTTTTTTTATCCCCTTTCACGGTCACTCTAAAAATGCTCATTTTGTAAATGGAGTCTGGTTTAAGTCGCTGCACACTGAACTATCAAAGCAGGCGTCGGCCATTTTTATATTTTTCAAAACAAATACAATATAAAGTTTGGTCTCAGTCATAAAAATTTAAAAAAATAGGTCAAATATTATTTTTTAACTTCAGGTCTATTAGAAAAATGTTTTTTTCAATTGTGATCAACAAAAAGCACGGCAAAATTACACTATAAAAATGTGTAAAGTAAAACTTTTTTTTTTTTTTAAAGGTTTTATGCACTTTTATTTCATTATTTTTAAACTTTCAACACTTAAGTCTCCAGATCAACTTCAGATCAATCCGTCAATGATAAGTTTTATTGTTTTTTTTAATGTTGTATTTATTTTTTTCATCCCATTTCAATCTTCTTCCGCGTATCCAAGTTGGGGTCGCGGGGGCAGCAGCCTAAGCAGACACCTCAAAGAAAACTTTGGGTTTTTTTTGTGGCAAACCCACAAAGAAAAATATTTCAAAGTGGAATATTTGATGCCAAGTAATTGGAACCTTGAATAGGTTAATAATTGATTTTAATCCATTATTATTTTTTGAGCAATGAGAGCTTTAAAAAAAAAAAAAAGAAATTGTATAGGGTTTGTTTTGTTTTATAAACTGTATTATATTACAAATTGTACAAAAAAAACATAGAGGGACAAACGGTAGAAACATAATAGATGGAGCTACTCATTTTTTAATTAATTCATTTTTTAAAAACATTTTTGTGTCATATTTTGGAGGAAATGTCTAGAATGTCCAATAAGTAGCCACAGCGCCACCTGCGTGGTAATAACAAAGGCCTGAGCTTCCTCACCTGCTCATCCAGCGCCATGAGACTGGGCTGC
>NC_084735.1:13791247-13853747 GCF_033978785.1 Entelurus aequoreus | reverse complement strand
AGACACCAGGACGCTCTGCGGGGAAAGCCAAGGAACTCAGACTCAAGCTTCGGAAACACGAGCGTGGAAACCCTCTGACCTCGGACGGCTCGGCGCTGAGCATCAAGAGGCGGAGCTTCTGAGGACTGACGCTGCTGAAGAAGACGTCAAAGGCGTGGTCGGTGGCCACGATGCTGTGGAAGAGGGACACCCTCAGCTGGCAGGTGTACCCCGAACACCAGCCGTGGTCCTGCGGGCCTGGACACGCAGAACGGGGTCAGACCAAGATGGCTTAGACTGGTTTGTGTCAAGACCAGGTCCTACCGTTGATGAGGTCCACATAGCCGTCGCCCAGCACCGCCACTGGGGACAGACGTCTGGTCTCGGTGTCGGCATCCAGACTCTCGATGGCCAGCATCCTGTAGTTCAGTCCGAAACATTTGTAGGACTGCCAGGCACTCACGTAGGTGCAGTTCTCCCGGATCACACCTGACAACCCGAGTAACATTCCTCATGTGATTTATGTTGTATTGCGTCTCTCCCTGCATTGACCTGTTCTCCCAGCAGGCACAAGACATTCAAACAACGTTGAGGACTTCCTGGATTAGGTTCTGACGTTGAGCAACACAAATACAACATTGAAACAACACGCTTTTTGACGACGTTTAATCAATGTTGGGTTCTGATGTTGATTTGACATTGAATTTTGGTCATTTCCCAACAAATATTGTACAAACCCCGTTTCCATATGAGTTGGGAAATTGTGCTAGATGTAAATATAAACGGAATACAATGATTTGCAAATCCTTTTCGACCCATATGCAGTTGAATATGCTACAAAGACAACATATTTGATGTTCAAACTGATAAACATCTTTTTTTTTTGCAAATAATCATTAACTTTAGAATTTGATGCCAGCAACACGTGACAAAGAAGTTGGGAAAGGTGGCAATAAATACTGATAAAGTTGAGGAATGCTCATCAAACACTTATTTGGAACATCCCACAGGTGAACAGGCTAATTGGGAACAGGTGGGTGCCATGATTGGGTATAAAAGTAGATTCCATGGAATGCTCAGTCTTTCACAAACAAGGACGGGGCGAGGATCACCACTTTGTCAACAAATGCCTGAGCAAATTGTTGAACAGTTTAAGAACAACATTTCTCAACCAGCTATTGCAAGGAATTTAGGGATTTCACCATCTACGCTCCGTAATATCATCAAAGGGTTCAGAGAATCTGGAGAAATCACTGCACGTAAGCAGCTAAGCCCGTGACCTTCCATCCCTCAGGCTGTACTGCATCAACAAGCCACATCAGTGTGTAAAGGATATCACCACATGGGCTCAGGAACACTTCAGAAACCCACTGTCAGTAACTACAGTTGGTCGCTACATCTGTAAGTGCAAGTTAAAACTCTCCTATGCAAGGCGGAAACTGTTTATCAACAACACCCAGAAACGCCGCCGGCTTCGCTGGGCCTGAGCTCATCTAAGATGGACTGATGCAAAGTGGAAAAGTGTTCTGTGGTCTGACGAGTCCACATTTCAAATTGTTTTTGGAAACTGTGGACGTCGTGTCCTCCGGACCAAAGATGAAAAGAACCATCCGGATTGTTCTAGGCGCAAAGTTAAAAAGCCAGCATGTGTGATGGTGTGGGGGTGTATTAGTGGCCAAGACATGGGTAACTTACACATCTGTGAAGGCACCATTAATGCTGAAAGGTACATACAGGTTTTGGAGCAACATATGTTGCCATCCAAGCAACGTTACCATGGACGCCCCTGCTTATTTCAGCAAGACAATGCCAAGCCACGTGTTACATCAACGTGGCTTCATTGTAAAAGAGTGCGGGTACTAGACTGGCCTGCCTGTAGTCCAGACCTGTCTCCCATTGAAAATGTGTGGCGCATTATGAAGCCTAAAATAGCAGAAGGGAGACCCCCGGACTGTTGAACAACTTAAGCTGTACATCAAGCAAGAATGGGAAAGAATTCCACCTGAGAAGCTTCAAAAATGTGTCTCCTCAGTTCCCAAACCTTTACTGAGTGTTGTTAAAAGGAAAGGCCATGTAACACAGTGGTGAACATGCCCTTTCCCGACTACTTTGGCACGTGTTGCAGCCATGAAATTCTAAGTTAATGATTATTTGCAAAAAAAAAATAAAGTTTATGAGTTTGAACATCAAATATGTTGTCTTTGTAGTGCATTCAACTGAATATGGGCTGAAAAGGATTTGCAAATCATTGTATTCCGTTTATATTTACATCTAACACAATTTCCCAACTCATATGGAAACGGGGTTTGTATTTATCTTCCGGTCAAAGGTTACTCTCCAAATGTGTTTCTTTTGTGATTGATGCTGTATTACTGCCTTTCCTAAATGTTTAACCAAAACATTCCTGTTAACATTCAAAATTATTTTGCCCATCCTCTTTGGTCCTCGACTACTTCAAATCAATAATTAAAAGACTTTCGCTTTCTCTGGACATTTTTCTTTACAAACATTCCAACCAGCAATGTTTACCTTTGTGTGGGGCGATCTGCTCCACCGGGATGCGGCTCCCGTTGGGGAAGGTCAGCATGACTTTGGGGATGCGGTAGTCGCCCAGCCCCCTGCTGGGATCCCCTCCCCACTCGTACTCGGACTGCGGCAGCACGGTTCCCACGGAGCCCAAGAAGGAGCCGTCCAAGTCCTTCAGCAAGCTCTTCTTCTTGGCGTCGCACTCCATGTCCACGCAGTCGGCCGGGTTGACTTTGCTGGGGGAACACAGGACGCACATTCAGGAGGAGCGAGCACACCACTTGATGTTGTCGTCTTTACCCCACGTTGGCCCTGTGGATGAACACCTGGGCCTCCTGGGCGCTGTCCACCATCCTCAGGCCCCAAACGTGCACCGGGTGCTGCAAGTCCTCGTTCAAGGGGTTGGTGAGGAACATCACGTTGCTCTCGCCCGAGCAGACGTTCCGGAACCCGACGAATGTGGAATCTGGAGGGGGTGGGGGGGGGGGACATTGTTTTTCCAGCAAAATCCAAGTCCTCTCGCTCGTCTGGAAAATGCGGTTTTCAACTCACCGGCGACTTTCATCAGGCCCTTGATGGCGTTGTAGTTGTTGTTGGTGTGGTGGGGCTTCTTGGGGGCCGTGTTGTGCTCGGATCCAAACGTCGGCCAGCAGATTCCAGATCTGCCTCCTGGACGGACGAGGATAAAAACCGCAATAAATGCAAACCCCAAAAAGCAGTGAAGTTGTCACGTTGTGTAAATGGTAAATAAAAAGAGAATCCAACAAATCATTTTCAACTTATATTCAATTGAATAGACTGCAAAGACAAGATATTTCATGTTCACACTGAGAAACTTTGTTATTTTTTTGCAAATATTAGCTCATTTGGAATTTGATGGCTGCAACGTGTTTCAAAAAAGCTGGCACAAGTGGCAAAAAAGAGTGAGAAAGTTGAGGAATGCTCATCAAAGACTTATTTGGAACATCCCACAGGTGAACAGGCTAATTGGGAACAGGTGGGTGTCATGATTGGGTATAAAAGCAGCTTCCATGAAATGCTCAGTCGTTCACAAAAGAGGACGGGGCGAGGGTCACCACTTTGTCAACAAATGCCTGAGCAAATTGTCTAAGACAGGGGTGTCAAACTCATTTTAGATCGGGGGCCACATGGAGAAAAATCTACTCCCAAGTGGGCCAGACTGGTAAAATCCCGGCACGATAACTTCTTTTTTTTTGTTTTCTTTGTTTAAAAATAGAACAAGCACATTCTGAAAATGTACAAATCGTAATGTTTTTGGGGTTTTTTACACTTATGTTGCGGTTAATAGTATTCTATCTTTATTTGTCGTTATTTATACTTTCTGAATAAATGATGTGATAATGTTCATCAGTCAACTCATTGGTGTTAATTTTCAATCTATCAAGATAAAAAATTATATCAAAATCAAATAACAAAATGTTATTTATGTAGTTTGATAATTTTCTTTGACTGGTGCACTAACATCATGTGGTTTATTTTGTACATATGTAGCATCATCTACAAAGAATTGCTATTGCGACATCCAGTGGACACATTTAGAACATTAGTTTCTTTCATTAAAAAATTTCGGGTACGTTTTTATACTTAAAAAAACTCATTCCGTGGGCCGGATAAATCCTATTCGCGGGCCTGATCCGGCCCTCGGGCCGCACGTTTGACACCCCTGGTCTAAGAACAACATTTCTCAAGCAGCTACTGCAAGGAATTTAGGGATTTCACCATCTACGCTCCGTAATATCATCAAAAGGTTCAGAGAATCTGGAGAAATCACTGCACGTAAGCGGCAAGGCTGAAAACCAACATTGAATGCCCGTGACCTTGGATCCCCCAGGCGGTACTGCATCAAAAAGTGACATCAGTGTGTAAAGGATATCACCACGTGAGCTCAGGAACACTTCAGAAAACCACTGTCAGTAACTACAGTTGGTCGCTACATCTGTAAGTGCAAGTTAAAACTCTACTACGCAAAGCCAAAGCCATTTATCATCATTTATCAACAACACCCAGAAACGCCGCCGGCTTCGCTGGGCCCGAGCTCATCTAAGATGGACTGATGCAAAGTGGGAAAGTGTACTGTGGTCTGACGAGTCCACATTTCAAATTGTTTTTGGAAACTGTAAACGTCGTGTCCTCCGGACCAAAGAGGAAAAGAACCATCTGGATCGTTCTAGGGTCAAAGTGTAAAAGGCAGCATGTGTGATGGTATGGGGGTGTATTAGTGGCTAAGACATGGGTAACTTACACCTCTGTGAAGGCGCCATTAATGCTGAAAGGTACATACAGCTTTTGGAGCAACATATGTTGCCATCCAAACAACGTTATCATGGACGCCCCTGCTTATTTCAGCAAGCCACGTGTTACAACAGTGTAGTAAAAGAGTGCGGGTACTAGACTGGCCTGCCTGTAGTCCAGAGCTGTCTCCCATTGAAAATATGAAGGCTAAAATATGAGAAGGGAGACTGTTGAACAACTTAAGCTGTACATCAAGCAAGAATGGGAAAGAATTCCACTTCAAAAATGTGTCTCCTCAGTTCCCAAACCTTTACTGAGTGTTGTTAAAAGGAAAGGCCATGTAACACACTGGTAAAAATGCCCCTGTGACAACTTTTTTGCAATGTGTTGCTGCCATTAAATTCCAAGTTCATGATTATTTGCAAAAAATTACAAGGTTTCTCAGTGTGAACATGAAATATCTTGTCTTTGCAGTCTATTCAATTGAATATAAGTTGAAAAGGATTTGTTGTATTCTCTTTTTATTTACCATTTACACAACGTGCATGCATGGAAGTTTGACCTACCATTGACGGGCCGGGGGGCTCGGTGGTCTTGAGTGATGACCAGGTTGAAGTCGCTGGCCTCCAGCGTGTCAGAACAGTTGAAGTTGGGGCTGCTGCCGACGAGCAAGGCATTCTGGGAAAAGAAATCCGTTAAAGAAGACGGCGAGGAGGGAGGGGGGCAAAGAGCGTCCATGTCTCACCTCCACGTGGACCCACTTGTCAGCGTAGGCGTGGCTGAGAGAGGGCGGGGCATAGATGAGCGGCATGATGCCCATGCCGTTGTCCACCAGGGTGACGTTGGCCACCATGACGTTCATGAAGCTCTGCAGCGGCACCACAGGGGTTTGACTCCCGCGCCCTAAAGAGGCGCGTCAAGCAGTTTTTCCTACCTGGAAGTAGACGCCGTAGTCCCAGTTCCTCCAGATGAAGAAGCTCCTGATGAGGGAGCACCCGGGCAGGCCGTCTTTGTTCATGTAGACGCCAAAGAGGCCGCCGTGAGCCTCGTTGTGAGCCCACTGCTCCGTCTCCTGCCAGGAACCTGCACCGCATTCTTCATTTTCATTTGGGCTTTTTCCTCACATGCACAAACATTTCAAGGGCCAAGAAGAGTTTTGTTGAACAGTAGAATAGTAGACTGGACCAAATGATGAAAAGTAGAGGACCTGGGATGGAACCCTGAGGAACACCACCAGTAAAACTTAAGACCCAGGGGCCAAATCTGCCCTGCCACATCATTCTAGTCCACGACTTCATTCTAATGTGGTCCGTTACATTTTATTGTGGTCCGTTACATTTTATTGTGGCCCACTACATTTTATTGTGGCCCGCCACTTCATTCTAATGTGGTCCACGACTTCATTCTAATGTGGTCTGCTACATTTTATTGTGGCCCGCCACGTCATTCTAATGTGGTCCACGACTTCATTCTAATATGGTCTGCTACATTTTATTGTGGCCCGCCACGTCATTCTAATGTGGTCCACGACTTCATTCTAATGTGGTCCGCTACATTTAATTGTGGTCCGCTACATTTTATTGTGGCCCGCCACGTCATTCTAATGTGGTCCACGACTTTATTCTAATGTGGTCCGCTACATTTTATTGTGGCCCGCCACTTCATTCTAATGTGGTCCACGACTTCATTCTAATGTGGTCAGCTACATTTTATTGTGGCCCGCCACATCATTCTAATGTGGTCCACGACTTCATTCTAATGTGGTCCGCTACATTTTATTGTGGCCCGCCACGTCATTCTAATGTGGTCCACGACTTCATTCTAATGTGGTCCGCTGCATTTTATTGTGGCCCGCCACATCATTCTAATGTGGTCCGTTACATTTAATCGTGGCCCGCCACGTCATTCTAATGTGGTCCACGACTTCATTCTAATGTGGCCCACCACATCATTCTAATGTGGTCCGTTACATTTTATCATGGCCCACCACGTCATTCTAATGTGGTCCACAACTTCATTCTAATGTGGTCCGCTACATTTTATTGTGGCCCGCCACTTCATTCTAATGTGGTCCACGACTTCATTCTAATGTGGTCCGCTACATTTTATTGTGGCCCGCCACTTCATTCTAATGTGGTCCACGACTTCATTCTAATGTGGTCCGCTACATTTTATTGTGGCCCGCCACATCATTCTAATGTGGTCCACGACTTCATTCTAATGTGGTCCGCTACATTTTATTGTGGCCCGCCACATCATTCTAATGTGGTCCACGACTTCATTCTAATGTGGTCCGCTCCTTTTTATTGTGGCCCGCCACGTCATTCTAATGTGGTCCGTTACATTTAATCGTGGCCCGCCACGTCATTCTAATGTGGTCCACGACTTCATTCTAATGTGGCCCACCACATCATTCTAATGTGGTCCGTTACATTTTATCATGGCCCACCACGTCATTCTAATGTGGTCCACAACTTCATTCTAATGTGGTCTGCTACATTTTATCGTGGCCCGCCACATCATTCTAATTTGGTCCGTTACATTTTATTGTGGCCCGCCACATCATTCTAATGTGGTCCGTTACATTTTATTGTGGCCCGCCACATCATTCTAATGTGGCCCGCGATATTTTATTGTGGCCCACCACATCATTCTAATGTGGCCCGCCACATCATTTTATTGAGGTTCACACCATCATTTTATGTGGTCTGGCACGTAATTTAAAGTGATCCATCACCTAATTTTAAGGTGGCCCTACACGTCATTTTATGTAGCCCACCACGTCATTTAATGTGGTTCATTGCTTCATTTTAATGTGGCCCTACACATCATTTAAAGTGGCTCGCCACATTATTTAATGTGGTCAATCACATTATTTTTAAAGTGGCCCTACACGTCATGTAATGTGGCCCATCACATAATTTTATTGTGTAATGCCACCTAATTTTAATTGGGCTCATCCCGAATTTTTTTTCGTGGCATGCCACGTCATTCTATTTAGGTTCACCCTGTCATTTTATGTAGCCCGCCACGTTATTTAATGTGGTCCATTGCTTCATTTTAACGTGGCCCTACACGTCATTTAACGTGGTTCAATGCTTAATTTTTAATGTGGCACTACACGTCATTTAAAGTGGCTCGCCACATTGTTTAACGTGGTCAATCACCTTATTTTTAAAGAGGCCCTACACGTCATTTAAAGTGGTTCAATGCTTAATTTTTAACGTGGCACTACTCATCATTTAATGTGGCTCGCCACATTATTTAATGTGGTCAATCACCTTATTTTTAAAGTCGCCCTAAACGTCATTTAAAGTGGCTCGCCACATTATTTAATGTGGTCAATCACCTTATTTTTAAAGAGGCCCTACACGTCATTTAACGTGGTTCAATGCTTCATTTTTATTGTGGCCCTACACATCATTTAATGTGGTTGGCCACATTATTTAACGTGGTCAATCACCTTATTTTTAAAGTGGCCCAACACGTCATTTAAAGTGGCTCGCCACATTATTTAACGTGGTCAATCACCTTATTTTTAAAGTGACCCTACACATCATTTAATGTGGCTCGCCACATTATTGAACGTGGTCAATCACCTTATTTTTAAAAGGCCCTACACGTCATTTAATGTGGTTCAATGCTTAATTTTTAATGTGGCACTACAAACCATTTAACGTGGCTCGCCACATTATTTAATGTGGTCAATCACCTTATTTTTAATGTGGCCCTACACGTCATTTAAAGTGGCTCGCCACATTATTTAACGTGGTCAATCACCTTATTTTTAAAGAGGCCCTACAAGTAATTTAAGTGGTTCAATGCCTAATTTTTAATGTGGCCCTACACATCATTTAAAGTGACTCGCCACATTATTTAACGTGGTCAATCACCTTATTTTTAAAGAGGCTCTACACGTCATTTAATGTGGTTCAATGCTTAATTTTTAATGTGGCCCTACACATCATTTAAAGTGGCTCGCCACATTATTTAACGTGGTCAATCACCTTATTTTTAAAGAGGCTCTACACGTCATTTAATGTGGTTCAATGCTTAATTTTTAATGTGGCACTACACATCATTTAAAGTGGCTCGTCACATTATTTAATGTGGTCAATCACCTTATTTTTAAAGTGGCCCTACACGTCATTTAACGTGGTTCAATGTTTTAATTTTTAATGTGGCCCTACACGTCTTTTAAAGTGGATCGCCACATTATTTAATGTGGTCAATCACCTAATTTTTAAAGTGGCCCTACACGTCATTTAATGTGGTTCAACGCTTCATTTTTAACGTGGTCCTACACGTCATTCAACGTGGTTCAATGTTTTATTTTTAATGTGGCCCTACAAGTCATTTAAAGTGGCTCGCCACATTATTTAACGTGGTCAATCACCTTATTTTTAAAGAGGCCCTACACGTCATTTAATGTGGTTCAATGCTTAATTTTTAAAGTGGCACTACACATCATTTAACGTCGCTCGCCACATTATTTAACGTGGTCAATCACCTTATTTTTAAAGTCGCCCTACACGTCATTTAATGTGGTTCAATGCTTAATTTTTAATGTGGCACTACACATCATTTAATGTGGCTCGCCACATTATTTAATGTGGTCAATCACCTTATTTTTAAAGTGGCCCTACACGTCATTTAACGTGGTTCAATGCTTAATTTTTAATGTGGCACTACACATCATTTAATGTGGCTTGCCACATTATTTAACGTGGTCAATCACCTTATTTTTAATGTGGCCCTACACGTCATTTAACGTGGTCAATCACCTTATTTTTAAAGTGGCCCTACACGTCATTTAATGTGGTTCAATGTTTTATTTTTAATGTGGCCCTACACGTCATTTAAAGTGGCTCGCCACATTATTTAACGTGGTCAATCACCTTATTTTTAAAGTGGCCCTACACGTCATTTAATGTGGTTCAATGCTTAATTTTTAATGTGGCACTACACATCATTTAACGTGGCTCACCACATTATTTAACGTTGTCAATCACCTTATTTTTAAAGTGGCCCTACACGTCATTTAAAATGGCTCGCCTCATTATTTAACGTGGTCAATCACCTTATTTTTAAGGTGGCCCTACACGTCATTTAACGTGGTCAATCACCTTATTTTTAAAGTGGCCCTACACGTCATTTAACGTGGTTCAATGTTTTATTTTTAATGTGGCCCTACATGTCATTTAAAGTGGCTCGCCACATTATTTAACGTGGTCAATCACCTTATTTTTAAAGAGACCCTACACGTCATTTAACGTGGTTCAATGCTGAATTTTTAACGTGGCCCTACACATCATTTAATGTGGCTCACCACATTTTTTAACGTGGTCAATCACCTTATTTTTAAAGTGGCTCGCCACATTATTTAACGTGGTCAATCACCTTATTTTTAAAGAGGCCCTACGCGTCATTTAACGTGGTTCAATGCTTAATTTTTAACGTGGCACTACACATCATTTAATGTGGCTCACCACATTTTTTAATGTGGTCAATCACCTTATTTTTAAAGTGGCCCTGCACGTCATTTAAAGTGGCTCGCCACATTATTTAACCTGCTCCATCACCTTATTTTTAATGTCACCACCTCATCTTATGTGGCCCGCCAAAACTTTTTAATGTGGCTTTCCAAATCTTGTTATCATCATCTAATGGTCCAAACATTTTGGGGGGTCATCAAAAATAAACAACAAAAACAGCTACAAGGCTATATAAATATTCACCGTTAAAAGTGGCCCTCAATAAAAAATCACATTAGGACAAAAACTGCCAAAAAGCCGAGGACTGAAAGGGGTGTGCCCTGACGCCTCAGTTATGTACAAAAGCACCCAAAGGGGCCTCACCTGGACACGGCTCGCCGTCAATGCGGTAGGCCACGCGCTCGTAACCTGCCACGATGTTGTGCTGCAAGACCACGTCTTCTCCCTCGCTCACCTGCCAGAAACAGACGGGTGGTCCGCACTCCGAGCGTGTTCCTGAAAAGTGCGGGGACCTACCTCGATGGCCGCCGTCCAGTCGTAGTTGAAGGGCTCCTCTCGGTCCTGGTAGGACCCCGGCCACAAGGTCATGGTGACCAGGTTCCTCCTCAAGATGTTCGCCCGACCCCCGACCCTGATGCCTGCACCGCAATCGTGTTAGCGCGCTTGTCGCGGCCAGGACCGGGCGGGGAAAAGAACCAAGGTGCACATTTACCCTCGCCCACCGTGTGGTGGATGACGTTGTCGTCGATGGCCACGCCCTCTGTCCCGAACACGCCGATGGCCGGAGAAAAGCCGCAGTGGAAGGCGCAGCCTTGAAGGTACGACTCGTTGCCCTGAAAACACAACGTTCCCTTTCAACGCCCGTCCAAACTTCTCCGAGGCGCCATTTTCCCCCACCTGGCCCAGGTTGAGGAAGGCCACCGAGTATCGCGGGTCAAAGTCATCGCTCCACCCTTCCTGACCCGACCTGTAGAACTCCACATTCCTGAGTTGCGCCTTCCCTTTGAGAGAAAAAAACAGATGTATTCTTATTCTCTGGCGGACCAGGAGAGTATGAGCTGGGTTCGGAAGCAGAGTTACGACCGTACCACGAGCTACAGTCGCAGAAAGTCCCATCATAATGTGTTAATGAGCAAGGTGTTAAGGTAGAGCCAACTCTATGTACTCTATGATAAACGCATGAATATATGACTGGCTGTATGTATGAATGAATTGATTAATACATGTCTGAATTAAAGAGTGTATGAATAAATGATGTGTCAATGTATAAATGATGCATGATGGGATGAATGTACACATTATTGAGAAAATACATGAATGAATGAATGCAGGTGTAAATAAATGTAAAAATGAATGACTGTATAACTAAATGCACGTATAACTAAATAAAAGTATGTATAATGAAAAAAAAAGGAATGAATGTATGATTGACTGCACGTATGAGTTAATTAATTAGGGACAAGTGGTAGAAAATGGATGGATGAATGGATAAATATATGTATGTATAACTAAATAAAAGTATGTATAATAAAAACTATATGAATGACTGCATGGATGCCTGCATGCATTAATAAATGAATTAATTAATGTATAAATGAATGGATGAATAAATGAATGACTAAATTTATGAATGAATGAATGAACGAGTGAATTAATGTACAGTACGATTGAGTAAATACATGTATGAATGAACTGACCAGCGAATGAATGTACGATTGAATAAATAAATGTATGAAACAATGAATGTATGAATGAATAAATACATACATTCATGAATTAATGTATGACTTAATACATTTATGAATGTATACGTGAATGTATGAATGACTTAACAAGCAAATTAATGTATGATTGAATAAATGAACAAACACATGTATGTTTGAATATATAAATACATGTATGAATGAATGAACAAACATGTGGAATATAAATGTATGAATGAATGGATTTATGAATGAATGTATAAATGTATGAATGAATTAACGAGCAAAATAATGTATGATTCAATAAATAAATAAATGTATGAATGAATGTACGAACAAATGAATATATGATTGAATGTATGAATGAATCCATGCATGAATGATTAAATAAATGTAGGATTTCATGAATGAATAAATATAGGATGTATGGATGAATGAATGAGTGAATTAATGTATAATTGAGTAAATAAATGTATGAATGAGTAAATAAATGTATGAATGAACAAACAAATGAATGTATGATTGAATATATAAATGTGTGAATGTATGGATGAATGAATTTATGAATGAATGACTGCATAAATAAATGTATGAATGAATTAACCAGCGAACAAATGTATGATTGAATAAATAAATAAATGTAAGAATGAAGTAAACCAATGAATATATGATTAAATATATAAATGTATGAATGAATGACTAAATATATGAATGAATGGATGTATAAATGTGTGAATGAATAAACAAGCGAATAAATGTATGAATGAATAAATACACGTATGAATAAATTAATGAACAAAATGTATGAGTGGATAAAAAAAATGTATGACTGAATGAACAAACAAATTAATGTATGTTTAAATATATAAATGTATGAATGAATGACTAAATATGAATGAATGCTTTTATGAATGAATGGATAAATAAATGTATGAAGAATGAACAGACAAATGAATGTATGATTGAATAAATAAATGTATGAAACAATAAATGTATGAATGAATGAACAAACACATGAATGTATTATTGAATGTGTAAATGTGTGAATGTATGGATGAATGAATTTATGAATGAATGACTGCATAAATAAATGTATGAATGAATTAACCAGCGAACAAATGTATGATTGAATAAATAAATAAATGTAAGAATGAAGTAAACCAATGAATATATGATTAAATATATAAATGTATGAATGAATGACTAAATATATGAATGAATGGATGTATAAATGTGTGAATGAATAAACAAGCGAATAAATGTATGAATGAATAAATACACGTATGAATAAATGAATGAACAAAATGTATGAGTGGATAAAAAAATGTATGACTGAATGAACAAACAAATGAATGTATGTTTAAATATATAAATGTATGAATGAATGACTAAATATCAATGAATGCTTTTATGAATGAATGGATAAATAAATGTATGAAGAATGAACAGACAAATGAATGTATGATTGAATAAATAAATGTATGAAACAATAAAGGTATGAATGAATGAACAAACACATGAATGTATTATTGAATAAACAAATGTATGAAACAATAAATGAATAAATTCATGAATGAATGTATAATGAATAAATATATGATGTATGAATGAATGTAAACACAAATGTATGAATGAATTGAAAAGCAAGTTAATTTTTGATTGAATACATGAATGAATGAATGGACAAAGAAATTAATGTATGAATGAATCCATGCATGAATGATGAAATAAATGTATGATTTCATGAATGAATGACTGTATGATGTATGGATGAATGACTACATGGACACATGAAAGAGTGAGACACAGCACACCTTTATAGTGTATCCCATCGGCGGAGAAGGTTCCAACCAGGAGTCTGGCACCAAATGACTCCTCCATCATGTCAGCGTAGTCCTGACCCAGGATCTTGATGTTCCTGCTCAGGAGGCCCACGTCCGCCGCCAGCGTGTAGGAGAGCGACGTTCCCGGGACGGAGTGAGTCTCACCTGGTGGGAGACACGGTGCAGGGTCACCAACATGTCACAAGTCCCTCCACCGCACTGCCCAACTGACCGACGTGGGTGTGGGTCAGGGGTTGGCTCAGGGTCAGCACGCGTCCGTCGACCGACACCTCGGCGACCTCCCTCTTCTCCGTCTCCCAGGCGCTGTAGCCGGTGGTGGAGATGACCACCTCGTCTCCCACCTGGCAAACATCACGAGTGACATAGTGTGGTGTTCACTTTGTCATGCGTTTAAGAAGGAATCTGGCCCGATGCGGCCCCCCTGGTCTACATGAAAAGGAACCACATTTACCTTCCAGTCGACGGCCTCCGCCAGGGTCAACATGCTGGTCCCCGCCTCGGCTGTTGCGGCCAGTTTGGTGTGGTACACGTCGTGCGGCTGTCCGTAGAGCTCCAGGGTGCCAAACACACCTGACCAGGAATCATGCCACACCCTCAGCATCTTTCACTACGATCCACTTAGAGACCACTTTAAAATCTCACCCAGGACTTTGGACCCCTGGTTGGGTCCGTTGGGCAGAAGCCAGTCGGGGGTGCGGTGGTTCCCCCTCAGTCTGATGTGAAGCTCCCCAGTGAAGGGCTCGTCCTCCCACCCGACCGTCAGCCTGCCGCCCTGAAAACAGAACACCAAGACTTGAGTACGGTAGCGCCCTCTGCTGGCCATTAAGTAGAATACCCCTCGCCACAAAGTAAAGGCAAAAGAAAAACGAGCTCAGACCTGGATGGAGATGTAGACCGCGTCTATGACCACGGTGTGGTTCTGAGGTGCTGCCCGAGCCGGTCGGCTGGACGAGCTGTTTGAGGGTTCCGGGATCTCCAGAACGCCATTGACTGTCAGCTTATTGAGGGCAGGGGTGTCACTGTCCAAGACCACCCACTTTCCTGAGGAGGCAGACATAAAAATGGTCTGAACAAAAGGGTTTTCTAGTCTAGCCCTGCTAACGCTTGGTCTCGACTTGCTAGCTCAGCATAAAGAAAACAGGTTCTCATTTCAAAGTTTCAGGCATGTGATTTGACCACAATGAAAAAGACTGAAAACATTTCCGGGGGTCTGGGGGACGAAGCCAGGGGGGAGCTCCTGGTTTTTCACCAATTTAACATGCTAAAATTAACAAAGACAGCACCATTTGAAGAAAATATTTTAATGTTTAAAGACATGAAAACATCATTAATAGAACATACATAAAACCCAATTATCCTAATGAATCACTGTATATCAGGGGTCACCAACGCGGTGCCCGCGGGCACCAGGTAGCCCGTAAGGACCGGATGAGTAGCCCGCTGGCCTGTTCTAAAAATAGCTCAAATAGCAGCACTTACCAGTGAGCTGCCTCTATTTTTTAAATTGTATTTATTTACTAGCAAGCTGGTCTCGCTTTGCTTGACATTTTTAATTCTAAGAGAGACAAAACTCAAATAGAATTTGAAAATCCAAGAAAATATTTTAAAGACTTGGTCTTCACTTGTTTAAATAAATTCATTATTTTTTTACTTTGCTTCTTATAACTTTCAGAAAGACAATTTTAGAGAAAAAATACAACCTTAAAAATGATTTTAGGATTTTTAAACACACATACCTTTTTACCTTTTAAATTCCTTCCTCTTCTTTCCTGACAATTCAAATCAATGTTCAAGTAAATTTATTTTTTATTGTAAGGAATAATAAATACATTTTAATTCAATTCTTCATTTTAGCTTCTGTTTTTTCTACGAAGAATATTTGTGAAATATTTCTTCAAACTTATTATGATTAAAATTCAAAAAAATTATTCTGGCAAATCTAGAAAATCTGTAGAATGAAATTTAAATCTTATTTCAAAGTCTTTTGAATTTCTTTGAAAAAATGTTGTTCTGGAAAATCTAGAAGAAATAATGATTTGTCTTTGTTAGAAATATAGCTTGGTCCAATTTGTTATATATTCTAACAAAGTGCAGATTGGATTTTAACCTATTTAAAACATGTAAAATTAATCTTAATCAGGAAAAATTACTAATGATGTTCCATAAATTATTTTTCTTAAATTTTTTCAAAAAGATTCGAATTAACTAGTTTTTCTCTTCTTTTTTTTCGGTTGAATTTTTAATTTTAAAGAGTCGAAATTGAAGATAGACTATGTTTCAAAATGTAATTGTCATTTTTTTTTGTGTTTTCTCCTCTTTTATACCATTCAATTAAGTGTAAATATCATTAATTATTAATAATAACATAGAGTTAAAGGTAAATTGAGCAAATTGGCTATTTCTGGCAATTTATTTAAGTGTGTATCAAACTGGTAGCCCTTCGCATTAATCAGTACCCAAGAAGTAGCTCTTGGTTTCAAAAAGGTTGGTGACCCCTGCTGTATATGGTTCAGTCCCAACAGTATTTAGTCACTAATATTTACATCTTGTGTTCATTTCACATCCACAGGTGTCACATTGATCAGTGTTATTATCTACAGTTTATTTACAGTATTACCACATGACTTCAGTTCACTTCACACATTAGCTTTCTCTGAGAGCTCAGCCCTAACATGAGCTTTCCTTGCAAATTTCTGAGCAGCCTGCATTTTCCTTTTGGTCTCTGCTTTTGTAGCTTCTTTTTTGGATTTTTGGATAAATATAACAAAATACCAAAACATTTCATTCTTTTCGCCAAAATAGGATATAAATTTATGGAAATAATTAAACATGTTTAGTAGGGATGTCCGATAATGGCTTTTTGCCGATATCCGATATTCCGATATTGTCCAACTCTTTAATTACCGATACCGATATCAACCGATACCGATATCAACCGATATATGCAGTCGTGGAATTAACACATTATTATGCCTAATTTGGACAACCATGTATGGTGAAGATAAGGTACTTTTTAAAAAATAAAATAAAATAAGATAACTAAATTAAAAACATTTTCTTGAATAAAAAAGAAAGTAAAACAATATAAAAACAGTTACATAGAAACTAGTAATTAATGAAAATGAGTAAAATTAACTGTTAAAGGTTAGTACTATTAGTGGACCAGCAGCACGCACAATCATGTGTGCTTACAGACTGTATCCCTTGCAGACTGTATTGATATATATTGATATATAATGTAGGAACCAGAATATTGATAACAGAAAGAAATGGGGGGAGGGAGGTTTTTTGGGTTGGTGCACTAATTGTAAGTGTATCTTGTGTTTTTTATGTTGATTTAATAAAAAAAAATTAAAAAAAATACCCGATACAGATAATAAAAAAAACGATACCGATAATTTCCGATATTACATTTTAACACATTTATCGGCCGATAATATCGGCCTGCCGATATTATCGGACATCCCTAATATTTAGTATTGTTTACTCATATTTGAAAATAGGAAATAATAATAATGTGAGGACACTGACATATTGCATGAAACAAGTGTGAAAATATTTACCTTCAAGATTGTTACACCACTGACAATAGTTTCAATAGACTACATAAGAACTTAATATTACAAAATAGTATTATATGCAAATTTATTTCAAATAAATTGTTAACTGGAATCAATAATGCGACTCTTTCAATTTCTGTAATTTCATAATATATTTTCACGTGGCTTTTTATTTTTTAGAAAAACCCATTTATATTTCGCAAAGTAATAATAGGTTAATATTTAAAACAAACATGCGTATTTCGCAAGCAAATATTTTTTAGCTTACCTCATTATTAACAACCCTGTCTGCAACTGAAGTGGGTTGTTTGGGTGGATCTTTCCTCTCCATGTAAACAAAGGATGAAGTCCGTAAGGTTTGCTCACTTTCAGTTGACATCTAAAAGTACCAGCTAGTGAAAAGTTAGTTTTCCTTGCTTGAAGTTGTTTCATATGTTTTTGGCGTTTCGCATGTACTTCCAAAGCCTTGAAACCTCGTGATCCATAGTCAATATTATCATGACACCACGTGCACAAAACCTTTCCGGGACCATCGATTTTCCGAATAAAATCACTGAACAAAGTCGTAACTTCCTTCTTCCCAACAGTATCAGTGATTTCCCTTTCCATCCAGTCCCATCCAAACTTATTTTTGACATGTTTATCAATTTATTTTACTCGTAAAGCGTCCTTTCTCTCGAGAACCGACATCATTTACATATGGAAAATGGCGGTATGATGACGTTATTAACGTCATCATTCATAACAGATGTCCTGATTGGTCACAAGGAACATATCGACCAATCAACTACGGCGTAATATAAACTACGTCTCCAATCTTGATTTAGGGTCGGAAAAAAAACCGGAAAAACGGGAGATATTATTTTTTTCCCCCCGAGATTAAAAAAGACGGCATTCCGACTTTAGACGGAAAAATCACATGCCTGAAGTTTATAACTTACTTAAGATTATACATATATATATATATACACTACCGTTCAAAAGTTTGGGGTCACATTGAAATGTCCTTATTTTTGAAGGAAAAGCACTTTACTTTTCAATGAAGATAACTTTAAACTAGTCTTAACTTTAAAGAAATACACTCTATACATTGCTAATGTGGTAAATGACTATTCTAGCTGCAAATGTCTGCTTTTTGGTGCAATATCTACATAGGTGTATAGAGGCCCATTTCCAGCAACTATCACTCCAGTGTTCTAATGGTACAATGTGTTTGCTCATTGGCTCAGAAGGCTAATTGATGATTAGAAAACCCTTGTGCAATCATGTTCACACATCTGAAAACACTTTAGCTCGTTACAGAAGCTACAAAACTGACCTTCCTTTGAGCAGATTGAGTTTCTGGAGCATCACATTTGTGGGGTCAATTAAACGCTCAAAATGGCCAGAAAAAAGATAACTTTCATCTGAAACTCGACAGTCTATTTTTGTTCTTAGAAATGAAGGCTATTCCGCAAAATTGTTTGGGTGACCCCAAACTTTTGAACGGTAGTGTATATATACAGTATATACATTTACAATGAAATATATCAAAATGATTTCTTTTGTGGGAAAACACCCTGAATTACACCAATGTTTGCACTTGAAAGGGTTGAATAAGTGACATTACCTGCTGGGATGACCACGTCAGCGCCATCTGCTGGCGCACTGAAGTTGTTTTCAGCAGAAGCGGTCCAGAAGGAAGCGTTGGACCACAAGCTGGAAAGAACCTTTCGTCATTTTTAAAGAATATTCTCAACAATTGTTCGGCTTTTTGGAGTCGGCGTACATGAAGTCGTCGGGCCGGCGGCTGGGCAGCGGGGCTAGCGTGGCCGGAGGAGGCGGCGTGGGCGGGATGCAGTTGGGGTAGAAGCAGCGGTAGACCTTGAAGTTGACGTCTACGTCCAGCATGGAGGGGTCCACGCTGTTGCGACGCCGACGCTCGCTGGTCGTCCCAGAAACTGCAAGAGATACCGACCGACTTACAACCTACCATCGTCTACACGGAGACAGAAGACAAAGGCCTCACCCATGTAAAAAAGGTCGTTGGTGCTGTTGTCAAAGTACCAGTCGCCATTGCTGTTGGCGCTGAAGCTCAGCGGCGACGACGAGCCGTTCCTCTCGTCGACGACGCGGAACTTGTCTGGACTCTGCGTGAGGTTGTGGTGGATGATCACGTACTGATCCGGCTGAGGGACAGAGAGGTGTCAGAGACCGCAGAAGGTCTGACCAAGTTGCAGGAAAACTGTGAACAGTACCTCAAAACCATAGAACTTGGCCCCGTAGCTGATGTTGGTCAAGTGGTCGGCGTTGTCAAAGTACCAGTTGTACGTGTCCCCTGAAGGCAGCATGGCCATCCAGCCCAGCGGGTGTGTCATTCTCTTCTTCAAATAGGGAACCGCGCTGGAACCTAAACAAACACAACCGTTTTTAGGGTGTGCATTTTTATTTTCTACTGTGCATCGGACAAAACATGCATCCAATCAAATTCAAGTTCGAAAAGTGTGAAATATTTTTGGCATTGGCAGGGAGGTCTAAAAGACATTTCTGCAAGGGGGCGGTCCTGCTAGGCAGGCTGCCATACCACATATCACCAATTGGAGCCCAAATTTTTGCTCATTTTCAGTAACTCCCAAAACACAAGTACAGTGTCCAATAACCGATAAAAGACTTAAAGATGCTAGTTTTTACAAAGAAAGGATTCTAAAACTCTCCGTATCAACTCGGGACAACGGAATGAAGGTTGAAAAATGCTCTGGTAGTGGTTTGTATTCCAAGATTGCTGATTCGCTCATTTTGCCGTCAATCAAAAAGGGATTCGGCCTCAGAGATAATCCTCCAAACGTCATGCGGAAACTCAGTGCTTCAGCCTGTTGAGGCCGAGCCCACTTTCCAAACACTTCCAGAGACGCTCGGCGTCCGATTGGCGGGACAGAGCTAATAACTGTCGAGTTTATGCTCAACCTTTGAAGTCAATAATTGGCCAGCTTCAACACTGTTTTAATGCACTGTGACGCTACCACTGTGACGCTACCACTATCAATCAGGGGAAAGTCGTCAATTTCTAGCAGATATTTAGTCAATGAAATGTAAACACAAAAGTCCATATTACACCACTTATTTGCAGTCTTAGAGCAAACCCTAACAAAGAAAAGTGTTCTAGAAAATGTATGGTTCGACTTCATACCATGCGAGTTGCTTAAGATGATATCCTTGGCGTCCAGAGAAGACGGCGAGGGATTGTTGAGAGCCAATCGATGGAACTTCACGGTGTGGTCGCACAAAGCGGCGGGGAATAACTTTCGAGTTTATGCCCACCCTTTGAAGTCAATAATTGGCCAGCTTCAACACTGTTTTAATGCACTGTGACGCTACCACTGTGACGCTACCACTATCAATCAAGGGAAAGTCGTCAATTTCTAGCAGATATTTAGTCAATGAAATGTAAACACAAAAGTCCATATTTCGCCACTTATTTGCAGTCTTAGAGCAAACCCTAACAAAGAAAAGTGTTCTAGAAAATGTATGGTTCGACTTCATACCATGCGAGTTGCTTAAGATGATATCCTTGGCGTCCAGAGAAGACGGCGAGGGATTGTTGAGAGCCAATCGATGGAACTTCACGGTGTGGTCGCACAAAGCGGCGGGGAAGGCCACACTCCACTCGGCGCTCTCGGAGCAGTGCGCCGGGTCGAGCAGTCCGGTCAGAGGCACCACTTTGTAGTCGATGTTTCCTGGAGAACAAAGCAGTACAGTGAAGTTACGGATAGCTTTAAAGTGAAATACCTGAAGGTCTTCTAGGGTACCTGTGAGGGAGCCGTCCATGTCCACTAGTTGGACCTCGTGCTCCCACCTGAGGCCGGCCTTGTTGGGTGAGTTGAAGTACTCGATCCCTTCAAACCGGACAGCCCAGCCACCGCAGCGATCCACACACTTCCCGTCGATTGAAGCCACCCCGATTGCTGCGCAGGCGCCGCGGTCAAAGTCGATGAATTTGGTGCCCGCGACGCTCATTCCGTCATCCAGTGGTGCGATGATGCCTCGGTGCGTGCAGTAGTTCTCTCCCAGACCGAGGGCGTCCATGTGGCCCACGATTGTAGTGTTGAACACCCCGGCACCGCCGTCCGGTCCAAAGGCGGCAACCATGGACGGTATGATGCGTTTGCCTTCGATTCCGGCTTTCTCGTTGTTGACCATGACGAAGTCTGTAAAGTGCACAGCGCCCACGTTGACCCACTCGGCTCCTTTCTCGCAGTTCCAGGTGACGAGAGACCGGAAGACAGCCGGCTCGGGCGTCTTGGAGCGGCAGCCGCCTTCCTTCATCGGGAAGAAGTCTTGGAAGATCCAGAGACCGAACCAGCCTTGAGAGTGCACCGTGTTGTTGAAAAACTCCCCGAGAGGAACCTTCTTCTGGCAGATGTTTCGGTCGTAGGACGGTCCGTCGGGGTGCTCGTGCATGCGGTACCAGAAGCCAAAGTGGGTGCCCCCGGCTGCGGCGTTGTGCCGAATGATGTTGTTAGGATTGGTGACCCAGTAGGCTGCGGGGGTGACGTCGTCATTGAGCAGACTGGTGCTCTGCTTAACGAACACGGCCAGGTTGTACTGCAGGATGTTCTCCGTCTCGATGCCGTCCTCGATGAAGAAGGCGCCCCCCATGATGTCGTAGATGATGTTGTGTTCCACCAGCAGCCGGTGAGTGTTGTGGATGGTCACGGCTCGGTTGTACGTCTGATGGATGGAGCAGCCGCGCACGTACGACTTGTATTCCAGGTTTCCCATCAGGTGCCAGTGGATGGGGTACCGACCCAGCCTGAAGGCCTGTCCGGCATGGAAAAGCTGTGGCACAGAACCAAACCACGTCAGCGTTTAACCACATCGCTCACCTTGCATTTAAGTTACCTCGAGATACGATAGCCTCCCCACGGCAAGGTTCTCACTGGGGCGGGGGGCGTGGAGCATGATGCAAGCGCCAAACTGATCGCTGCCGACTTCCTCGCCAAACCGTCCTTGGAAGCACGTCTGTGTGGTGAATTCTCCTGCAGCCACAAGAAACCACGGTCATCTTGATCATTACAGGGTCCTTGTACAGAGACCAGAATGCAGCAAGACCTGTGTTGAAACCATCCGGGCAGGCCTCGATCTTGTCCTGCCACTCTTCGTGTTGGGAGCCTCGCACCACGACGTTTCTGCTCAGGAGACCCACCTCCGCCCGGGCCTCGAAGAGCGTACCGTCCGGCAGGGTAACGGCCACCGAGAGGTGAGAGTACTCCAAAGCTTGGGTGAGGGTCAGGGTCACACCATCTGCTGACAGGCTTGCAATGGTCCGCACTTCGTTTTCTCTCTGGCTATGCCTAGAAGAAGCCGGCATGAATAATTGTAGTCTTCCACTTTTGAGGTTAAAATAGCTCACAGGAAGTGAAATTACTATTCTACCTGTGGCCGGTGGAAGCAATGACGATTTCATCTCCCACTGCCCACGTCACCGCCTTCATCAGGGTCAGCGTGGAGGAGTTGCTTTCCGCCGTCTCGGCAAGGTGGGTCCAGACGACTGGAACTGGTTTACCTGAAGAGGACAGGAAACGGACATCTAAAGAACCCATCGCCTCCAGATGACCAACATTTCCCTGACAATTCTCTTAATGTAAAGTATTGTTTGCTCCTTAAAATGAATCTGGCACTTTATAAACTTAGGGCACAACTTTTCCACTACACAGGGGCCCTAGGCCCACTCAAATATAGAATTAGTGACCTTATTCTTGATTTTAATCAGTCAAAAACTACATCGAATCTTGTCTAATGCTATATAAAAGGCAATGGACTTAGAGGGGTGCCTTGCCTCAGTTCTGTAAATCACAAGTTTGGACCCCATTGTTCTATGTTCGCAAGCAAGGTTAAAATGTCAATGCAAGTATCTGACATCAGTGTTTCCCACACATTCATTTATTTGTGGCGGCCCGCCACGAAAGAATTACGTCCGCCACAAATAAAAAATTATTATTATTATTATTTTGTTTTTGTCCTGTCCAGCTTCTCAGGCAAATCATATAGTTGATGTAGATGCCCATAACGGCTGTTCAGATTTACTTTACAAAAGAGAAGTGTAGGATACTTCTCTTGTTGCCTTATTTGTATTTGACCACTACTGTTTTCTGTTTATTTGCTACTGACTGTGGCAGGACACCTCTGCCTCTGTTTCACTTTATGTTGCTGGTAAATAATATGGTTGTAGTAGTAGGCTAAAGTTAAATTATTTAGTATGCACTAATTAAAGGGGCAGAGCTTTAAGAGACATTTTAGCTTTTATATTTTATAAGATATATTTTTTGTAAGAACCACAATTAATAAATATATTTCAGTGAATAACTTATTGTTCAAATCTGTATATAAATATGTACATAAAGTGTTGTAATTATATTGTAAAATGGATGGATGGATGGACGTTTAAAACAAAACTGTTATTATTAATTAGTAAGTATACATTTTTTCAGCCTTTTTAGAGAAAATCATATCATTGTAGTAAATTATGCAAATTACTCGATTATGTCATGTGACCACGCCCATAGCCACGCCCCCACCGCCACAGGTATCTTGGCAGTTTATGGGAAACACTGGACATTGTGTTTACAGTGGTCCAAGTTCCACTGAACCAGGGGTTCTGTAGCTTTTTGACTTCAGGGCTGAATGTTTCCACTACAGAGGGGCCCTTGGCCCACTCAAACTTAGATTACACCGAATTAGTAACCTTATTCTTGATTTTAATCATAGTCAAAAATGACATTGAACCTTGTCTAATGATATATAAGTACGTGTTAATCACAAAGATTATTATCAAGGCTTCGATCAGGCGGATTACAAAAATAAATACTAATATACTGAAAAGAAAACTGATAAAGTACGCAGTGTTAAAATCAACAATTGATAACTAAATTAATCATAAATAATAGGGATGTCCGATAATGGCTTTTTGCCGATATCCAATATTCCGATATTGTCCAACTCTTAATTACCGATACCGATATCAACCGATACCGATATATACAGTCGTGGAATTAACACATTATTATGCCTAATTTGGACAACCAGGTATGGTGAAGATAAGGTCCTTTTAAAAAAAATTAATAAAATAAGATAAATAAATTAAAAACATTTTCTTGAATAAAAAAGAAAGTAAAACAATATAAAAACAGTTACATAGAAACTAGTAATTAATGAAAATGAGTAAAATTAACTGTTAAAGGTTAGTACTATTAGTGGACCAGCAGCATGCTGGCTTTATGATGATTTAATTAAAAAAAACAAAATAAAAAAAAAAACAAAAACAAACAAGATACCGATAATAAAAAAAACGATACCGAAAATTTCCGATATTACATTTTAAAGCATTTATCAGCCGATATTATTATAAATATTATTAATTTACTTTTTGAATTATTTATAAATCATGTACCTTATTATTATTTATTAAATAATAATAAGGTACATGACTTATAAATAGTTTAAAAAGTAAATTAATAATATTTATGTTTCTTAAATCATTTAAGAAACATATATTATTATTATTTATTATTATTTTAGTTGGGTAATTGCACGTCCATTTAATTTTCGTCAACTTTTATGAGTCCCCTCTTGTCAATTAAATTAAAACAAATGAAAATACAGCGTCACCACTTTAGTCATACTTTTTGCGCTGAAAAAACGTCTCGATGAATTTAGCTCCAGACTTTCCTCTATTTGTTGGAGACTGTCATTACTGCCACAAGTGGTGGAAAGGTGTATTACATTAAACGGCCCGCAGATGAGAAACAGATGTTTTTGTGTGTGTGTTGTGTGTTGTGTGTGTGAATGGGTGAATGTGGAAATAGTGTCAAAGCGCTTTGAGTTCCTTAAAAAGGTATTTAAGCGCTATACAAGTATAACCCATTTACCATTTGTGGCCCAATATATTGTATATAATTTAGGATCCATCAAAACAAAAATAAGTTCTATAACTTGACGTAGACCAAAGACAAAGGATCCAGTGTTGGGGTTCCCTACCATGCAGGTCCAGTGTGCCCTCTCTGACGGCCAGCGTCTTGGTTCCATACACAGGAAGTTCGGGCGAGCGCAGGTTTCCGTGGAGCGTGATGATGGCTTTGTGTTGGAACGGCGCCTCCTCCTGGCCGACCTGCAGCCGTCCGCCGTGGGTGATGAGGATGTTTTCTGCCTGCAGCTCAATGTCGGCCTCGTCAAAGACCAGAGAGCCTCCTGTGCACAAAGCAGGGTTAGCATCCGAGTAGGAGACGTGGTGTGGGCGGAGTCTCCTGGTCCAGCGACCTTTAATGAGAAGCATCTTCAGCACGGGGGTGCTGCTGTCCAGCAGGATGGTCTGTCCCTCGCTGATGACCACTAACGAGCCCCTCTCGGGTGGAGACAGCCCGCCCCACGTGTACTTGGACGACCACACGTCGATGTAGAAGAAATCTGCGTGGTCCTAAAGACAACGATAAGGGGTGAACACCTTGGTCTAGTGGGGGGGGCCGGAACCAGAATCAGACATTTACCATCTTGGCCACGCCTTGGTCTCTGACGCTGACTCGGACTTTAGTCTCCTGAGACTGCGGCTGGGTGCCGGTGACGCACACCACGTGCGTGTCGTTGGCGGACTGGACGTCGCACACGGAGCCTGCGATGGTCACGTTGACCTCGCTGGGGTCCGTACTGGAACACAGGAAGTCCACGTTCGTTCAAGGTGGGCAACAATTTTGCACACTGGGCGGATTTTACAGTACCGTTGACTACATTGAAATACATACAACTAGGAAGTTTCTTGTCAAAATTACATCGATTCCAGTGTGTATGAAGTATATAGAACTTATTTTAAAAAATGTTGAAAAAAATAATTAAACATATACAGTATATACATGTATGGATATATATACACATGTATATATATATATATATATATATATATATATATATATATATATATATATATAGACATACATATACATATATACATATTAATATATATACCTATACGTATGTATATATACTGTATATATATATATATATATACATACACACACATTTATACGTGTTTTAATACATGAATACATACATATACAAATGTATGTATTATATACATATATAATTGTCAAAATGACGTAGATTCCAGTGTGTATGAAGTAGAGCTGCAATGATTAGTTGACATGTCGATTATCAAAATTGTGAATAAAGTGGAAAAAAAACTTATGTAAAAAAATGTTGAAAAAATTATTAAACATATACTGTATATATAAACACATATATACACACACATAAAATAGTAACAAAAATTAAACATGTATATATATACACACATATATGCATGTATTAATACATACATATATAAATGTGTGTAATATATACATGTATTGATACATAAATACATACATATATAAATGTATGTATTATATACATATATAAATGTATGTATACACATATGTATACTGTATATATATATATATATATATATATATATATATATATATATATATATATATATATATATATATATATATATATATACACAGTATTTACACAAATGGATAATAATATAAATGTACATATACATTTATAAATATTTATATATACACATATATATATTAATATAAATAAATTGACGTAGTAACAATTTTTAACTGAGAAACGGTATTACAGAATTCTTGGAATTTGGGGAAAACCGGGAATTGTTCTAGTTCCTAAACCAACTTGGTTCTATATCCTGACTAAGAGAAATGTTTTGATGGTGGAACGGTTCAAATGGGTTTTAAAATGTGAAAGGTGTAGTCGAACGTAAAAAGAGTGGAAATAGGTTGCAAAAAACTGGGAATTCCTGGAAATGTGTTGAAATTGGAAATATGGTAGTTTGAATGTCCAGAATGAGTTGAATGTGTTGAAGGTGGAATGGTTTGAATTGGTTGAAAAATGTGGGAATTGTGGAAGTTTGAAAAATTGACAATTTATTTTGAATGGAGAAAATGTCCCTAAAAACTGGAAATTCTTGGAAATCTTTTTTTTAAACAATTAAATGTTGTTTTTAATTGTTAAAGTAGAGCACACAATTCCTGAACAGGCTGAATATTTTGAAGTTGGAAGGGTTTGGATCAGATGAAAAATGTAGGAATTGTGGAACTTCTGAAAATTTCCCAATAATTTCAATGGGAATTTCGGGAAAAGTGGGAATTGTTTTGAAAATACTAAAAAACTTAAATGTTCTGAATGAGTTTAAATGGTTGGTGTTGGAATTGTTCAAATCTGTTGAGAAATGTTGAAGTGAAAACATTTCTATTTGAGAAATGGTATTACGGAGTTCCTGGAATTTGGGGAAAATCTGGATTTTTTCTAGTTCCTAAAACAACTTGGTTTTTTGTCCTGACGATGAGGAGTGTTTTGACGGTGGAACAGTTAAAATGGGTTTTAAAATGTGAAAGGTGTAGTCGAACGTAAAAAGAGTGGAAATAGGTTGCAAAAAACTGGGAATTCCTGGAAATGTGTTGAAATTGGAAATATGGTAGTTTGAATGTCCAGAATGAGTTGAATGTGTTGAAGGTGGAATGGTTTGAATTGGTTGAAAAATGTGGGAATTGTGGACGTTTGAAAAATTGACAATTTATTTTGAATAGAGAAAATGTCCCTAAAAACTAGAAATTCTTGGAAATCTTTTTTTTCAACAATTATATTTTGTTTTTAATTGTTAAAGTAGAGCACACAATTCCTGAACAGGCTGAATATTTTGAAGTTGGAAGGGTTTGAATCAGATGAAAAATGTAGGAATTGTGGAACTTCGGAAAATGTCCCAATAATTTCAATGGGAATTTCGGGAAAAGTGGGAATTGTTTTGAAAATAGTAAAAAACTTAAATGTTCTGAATGAGTTGAAATGGTTGGTGTTGGAATTGTTCAAATCTGTTGAGAAATGTTGAAGTGAAAACATTTCTATTTGAGAAATGGTATTACGGAATTCCTGGAATTTGGGGAAAATCTGGATTTTTTCTAGTTCCTAAAACAACTTGGTTTTTTGTCCTGACGATGAGGAGTGTTTTGACGGTGGAACAGTTAAAATGGGTTTTAAAATGTGAAAAGAGTAGTCGAATGTAAAAGGGTGGAATTAGGTTGCAAAAAAACGGGAATCCCTGGAAATGTGTTGAAATTGGAAATATGGTAGTTTGAATGTCCAGAATGAGTTTAATGTGTTGAAGGTGGAATGATGTGAATCGGTTGAAAAATGTGGGAATTGTGGAAGTTTTAAAAATGGACAATTTATTTTGAATGGAGAAAATGTCCCTAAAAACGGGAAATTCTTGGAAATCTTTTTTTTTTTTTAATTGTTGAAGTAGAGCACACAATTCCTGAACAGGCTGAATATTTTGAAGTTGGAAGGGTTTGAATCAGATGAAAAATGTAGGAATTGTGGAAGTTTGAAAAATGGACAATTTATTTTGAATAGAGAAAATGTCCCTAAAAACTGGAAATTCTTGGAAATCTTTTTTTTTTAACAATTATTTTTTATTTATTGTTGAAGTAGAACACACAGGGTGAATATTTCGAAGTTAGAAGGGTTTGAATCAGATGAAAAATGTAGGAATTGTGGAACTTCGGAAAATGTCCCTATAATTTCAATGGGAATTTCGGGAAAAGGGGGAATTGTTTTGAAAATAGTAAAAAACTTAAATGTTTTGAATGAGTTGAAATGGTTGGATGTGAAAGGAGTAGTCGAACGTAAAAAGGGTGGAAATAGGTTGCAAAAAAACGGGAATTCCTGGAAATTGCCTGCACCTGAAACCGGAGCCAACGATGGTGAGCCAAGTACCGCCGGCGGTGCCTCCTCGCCGTGGGTACACCTCGCTGATCACAGGCGTGAGTTGGGACTTGTACGTGAAGCCCTCCGACACGTTGACAGCATCCAGTGGGTTGGCCACAGCCACCGGGCACCTCACCTCGGAGTCGGAGCCTAAAGGTGCCGTCACGTGCAACACAAGCAGACAACGGGATGAGAGGAATGGCCACGACTCGTCAACCGTGACATCTCTTTGTCTTATTTTGTCTTTGCAGAGGCAGACGGCATTCCTAGATAAGGTCTGCACATTCACATCGGAAGGACTTTGACAGCTCAGACAAAACCATGGAAAGTAGCCGGTGCACATTCCTTTCTGTGATTAGTGAGTGACGGCATCTTCAACAGCCATGAAGTTGCTTCCGACAACTGAATAGCCACGCCGATGAGTGGAAAAAAAGTCTGCGGGCTATAGAGCGTTTTCTGTTCGGGCTCCAGTACTATGGAATGCCCTCCCGGTAAAAGTTAGAGATGCTACCTCAGTAGAAGCATTTAAGTCCCATCTTAAAACTCATTTGTATACTCTAGCCTTTAAATAGACCCCCTTTTTAGACCAGTTGATCTGCCGTTTCTTTTCTTCTCTCCTCTGCTCCCCTCTTCCTTGGAGGGGGGGTTGCACAGGTCCGGTGGCCATGGATGAAGTGCTTGCTGTCCAGAGTCGGGACCCCGGGTGGACCGCTAGCCTGTGCATCGGTTGGGGACATCTCTGAGCTGCTGACCCGTCTCCGCTCGGGACGGTTTCCTGCTGGCCCCACTATGGACTGGACTCTCGCTGATGTGTTGGATCCACTGTGGACTGGACTTTCACAATATTATGTCAGACCCACTCGACATCCATTGCTTTCGGTCTCCCCTAGAGGGGGGGGGGGGTTACCCACATATGCGGTCCTCTCCAAGGTTTCTCATAGTCATTCACATCGACGTCCCACTGGGGAGAGTTTTTTCTTGCCCGTATGTGGGCTCTGTACAGAGGATGTCGTTGTGGCTTGTGCAGCCCTTTGAGACACTTGTGATTTAGGGCTATATAAATAAACATTGATTGATTGATTGATTGAAAAAGAGTTGAAATGATGTGGAATAACAACAACGGCCAGTTTGAGATGTTGGTACAAGGCAGAAACACGGCAATACCGTTGTTGGACGGGGACACGCAGTAGAGTTGTGTCGGCGTTGACGCTTCCCTGTCGACTTGGCACTCCTCCTCGCAGATCAGCACGGCCGAGTTGAGCGGGTCAAACCCAGAACCCTGGATGGTCAGCTCAGCGCCACCGCCAAAACTACCTGGGGGGCGGACAAAAAGATCAGAGTTAGCCAAACCAAACAAATGTGTCCATAATCCCGTCCTGCGTCGCCGAGGTGTGCTTACCCTCGTTGGGTTGCACGCCGCTGAGCACCAGCTCGTAAGTAAACCTGACGCTGGATTGAGCGTAACCTTTGATGTGGTGGCGAAGCATAACCGGGTACTCCCCGCCGGGGTTGTCCCCCGCAGTGCACTCCACCCGGTTGTCCGCGACCGACAGCACTCTGCAGCTCACTCCGTTCACCATGACGGTCACCTGCTGGGTGTCGGTGCCGAACCCGGAACCGTTCAGCGTGATCGCTGAAGCGCTCGGTCCTGTGATGAAAGAGCCGGACAGGACAGTCAAGCAGGTTATGGCGTACTCATGTTCACAGTGCACCGTGCTCACCAGTGGAGGGACTGATGGCGCTGACAATGGGGGTGTGGCCTGTAGAGTAGGTGAAGTTGAGGGGAGGGTACTCCACTGAGAGAACGTGGATGCTAACGGATACCAGGCCCTCGCTGTGAGGAGGCGTCCAGCACCTCAGTTGACCGGGCGCCACCTCCTCGATCTCGCACTGTTCACCATCGACCGTCACGCTGGTGTTCCCGGGAAGGAAGCCATTCCCGGTGAGGAGGAGAGGGGTACCCCCTGCCAGGCTCCCCTCCGAGGGGCTCAGGACAGCCTGGGCCTGACTGGTCAGGGTGACGTCCCCGGACGCCAAGCCTTTACTCCGCACAATCACGTGAACGTCATGGTCGCCCGCAGGGAGAGCATGGACCTTCACCGTGATGGCGTCCTCAGCCACGTCGGAGACTTCCAACTCGATGTCGCCAGCGAAAACCGCCACATCCTCTGGGTCGGTACCAAACCCTGCGCCTGAGATGGTGACGTTGGTTAAACCACTGATGCTGTCGGGAGAAACGGCGGTGACATTTGGAGCGATGGAAGACGAGTACAGGAAGGAGCAGTCGGACCGACAGGAACTCTGGATCCTCCCCGCCTGGAAGACGACGTCGCCATGGTGTGGCAGGGAGGGGGCCGTGTCACACACCACGTGGGTGTAACTGACTGAAACCACATCACAGACTTGGCCGGCTACAGTTACTTCACCCTCGGAAAACCCAGAACCGTGGATCGACAGCCTGGTGTGGCCGGTGGAGCTGCCTTCAGAGGGCGACACGGAGTCGATGACGGGCAAAACAACAAAGCGGCGGTCCAGCTCCTGTGCCACGGCGACGATGGCGCTGCCTAAGTTGTTAACTCGAACGTCTACAGGTAGAGCGACACCAACGGGAAGACTGTTGTTGGCGCTAAGCTGGCAGTAGATTTCCCGCCGGGAACTGTTGACCACCTGGCAGGGCTCATCCCAGACCGTCACCTGCACGAAACCGCCGCATGTCAACCAAGACACCTCACTGGAGAGTGAGTGCAACGCCTTAGTACAAACCTCGATGGCGCAGCTGACGTTGCTAAAGCCGTCTCCTTGGATGTGGATGTGCTGGTGGTAGGAACCCTGGTTGGGCCAGATGGAGTGGACCGTGGGGGTGAAGCAGGCGGAGGTGCTGAAGGAAAGGCTGCCTGGCGACACTTCGGACTCAAGGCACTCTGGCGTGGCGACGCATTCGTGGTTAGACCTGGAGACGCGACGGGACACTGAGGGAGGAGACAGACGAGCCAGTCAGGACCTGACTGGACTACTTGTTGAGTGGAAATGTTGTGCACGGGGGGTGGCCTTGGCTTTTGTAAACTTTTAAGCCATTTCAATCTCATTGCCCATAACTGTGGTGCATTCAAAGACCTTTGATTAAAGTTACAAACAGAGTGTTTAAAGACACTTTGAGTGTTTCTAGAAAACGGTTTTAACCAAATTAGTTTTTTATTGCACGTAAACATACCAAGTGTGTCTGTATGGGGCGGCAACGCTGGATTTAGAATGGAACGGAAGGGCCCTTTAGGAGTCTTGTGTGTGGGAGCACAGAATTTGGTGCTACACCCCTGATAATAGGATTGTCCCGATACCAATATTTTGGTACCGGTACCAAAATGTATTTCGATACTTTTCTATATAAAGTGATTATTACATTTGAACAGAAGTGTAGATAGAACATGTTAAAATAGAAAATAAGCAGATATTAACAGTAAATGAACAAGTGGATTAATAATCAATTTTTACAGTTTGTCCCTCATAATGTGTACAAAATAATAGGTGTATAAATGACACAATATGTTACTGCATACATCAGCAGACTAATTAGGAGTCTTTGTTTGTTTACTTACTACTAAAAGACAAGTTGTCTAGTATGTTCACTATTTTATTTAAGGACTAAATTACAATAATAAACATATGTTTCATGTACACTAACATTTTTTGTTCCAATAAAAACAATAATGACATTTTTTTGTGGTCTCCTTTATTTATAAAAGTATCAAAATGCATTTTGGTACCGGTACCGATACCAAAATATTGGTATCGAGACAACCCTATACTGTAATATGGCACCATTGGGTTTTACGTGAATCGGTCAGTGCCAAAAAAGTACCGGATTCCACCCATCCCTACTAGTGTACATTAACTTTTGTCTGGGTGTGAACCGTTGATGGTTTTTCCTAACTTCCTCTGAGGGTCACCAATGATAAACAAAGGAAACCCACCTCCAGTCATACGTCTGGCCTCTATGCCCGCCACTCTGATGGTGACCTCGTTGTCGCTTTGGCCTCGAGGTTGGACCCTCACAACACCTTGTAACTTCTTGTTCTGGTCGATGTAACCGCTACTGTAGTAATAGACACCCGGGATGGTAAAACGGTAGCTGAAAAAGCCTGCGGGAAGGGGGAAGGGCAAATAAGTCTCATTCATAGTTTTTGGAGCAGATGTGCTGAAAAGCTCCAATGGTGTGTCACGATGTGTTTTCTCTCTCTACCTTTCCCAGGCTGGGGCTCGCCGCTGGAGAAGAGTGGTTCCTCGGCGGTGGCGCCACCAGGGCTGGAAACGTGGAAGACAGCGTAACGGAAGCTGTTCTTGAAGGCCGGCGGCTCCCACGTCCACGTCACGGTGTCCCCCACAGCCACCGCGATAGACGCTGGGTCCCAGGCGTATCCTAGACCGTGGACTGTGCAAAGCAGAGCATGGAAGTCTTGCTAAGACGACATGTTTTGTTGCCAATACTGGCATAATTACGCAAAACAACGGGTTTCTCAGTGACAAGTGCTCTGAGCGCTTTTCCGTAATTCAATCCGGCCGGCGTTGAGATTCCGCCTGACATGTGAACAAAGGAGCGAAACGCAAACCTACTGTGGTGGACTCCCTGGTTGGTAACAATGTGAGTCCGCTCCTCTGACTTCAACACGCACTGCAGCTCGTTCTCAGAGGCCGCCTTCACCTCGCATTCGGATCCTCCTGCCACACAAAAAAAACCATGCGTGAGATCACGTGGAAGTTGATACTGTTGCTCTTTAGCTTGGAGACAGATCTGTTCGTGGAATGACTCGAGCAAAGCAATAGGTTAATTGTTACAAATGGTGGCCCTCGGGTTGCTTACCAACAGACACTGTGTTGTCTGAGATGTTTGGGCTGAAACCAGATCCAGAGATGGTCAGCTCGGTTCCTCCCATCAGAGAACCAGTCGTGGGGGAGATGGCGTTGATTTCCAGGATGTATTCGATGGTGGCGTTCACACCGTTGCTACAAGACAAGGATATTCAACTCAATCACCATTTTCAGAAAGCGACGTACCGAGGGGCCATACTTGGTCGGTTGATCCGTGGTTTTGAAAATGTGTCTTATCAAATGATATTCAACTGTATCGCTCCTTTATCAAAGTTCTCGGAATGTGTCTCTCGTAACAAAAACTGGTCGTCTTTGAATTCCAACAAAACGGAAACTCTGATCATTGTTCCCGATAAAAAGAACCTCCTGATCAAGAACTCCCTTGGTACTCTGGGTGCACCAGTTAAAACCAGCCTCAGAAACCTTGGGGTTGTGTTTGATCAGCCAAAGTCTTTGGAGAGTCAGTCGTCAACTGACCAAAAACTGATTTTATCGCCTGAGAAACGTCTCAAAAGTGAGAGGTTTGTTGTCAAAATCGGATCTCGAAATGATCATTCACACGTTCTTACCGTCTGGCATTGACTATTGTACAAACCCCAAAAGCAGTGAAGTTGTCACGTTGTGTAAATGGTAAATAAAAACAAAATACAATGATTTGCAAATCCTTTTCAACTTACAAAGACAAGATACTTAACGTTCGAACTGAAAAACTTTATTTCTTGCAAATATTAGCTCATTTGGAATGTGATGCCTGCAACATGTTTCAAAAAAGAGTGATAAAGTTGAGGAATGCTCATCAAAGACTTATTTGGAACATCCCACAGGTGAACAGGCAAATTGGGAACAGGTGGGTGCCATGATTGGGTATAAAAGCAGCTTCCATGAAATGCTCAGTCATTCACAAACAAGGACGGGGCGAGGGTCACCACTTTGTCAACAAATGCCTGAGCAAATTGTTGAAGAACAACATTTCTCAACCAGCTACTGCAAGGAATTTAGGGATTTCACCATCTACGCTCCGTAATATCATCAAAAGGTTCAGAGAATCTGGAGAAATCACTGCACGTAAGCCATGATATTACGGACCTTCGATCCCTCAGGCAGTACTGCCTCAAAAAGCGACATCGGTGTGTAAAGGATATCACCACATGGGCTCAGGAACACTTCAGAAAACCACTGTCAGTAACTACAGTTGGTCACATCTGTAAGTGCAAGTTATAACTCTACTATGCAAACCCAAAGCCATTTATCAACAACACCCAGTACCTCCCTGATATGTTGTGCCCCTACACTTCAGGTGTAGGGAAAGATCCCAAAAAGTCATCTTAAAACCTGGGGTGACCCCGGCATTCCGAGTTGTAGCCCCCAGACTCTGTAATGACTTGCACCTTGACTGTGTTGATTCTTTTAAAAAACATTTGTTTTTCAGATTTTGGACATTTAACTTATTTAAATCATTTTTATGATGTTTTAATGTAATTGCACTTTGTCATTTTTAACTGTGAAAACCTCTTTATAAAACAAAATGTACTGACTTACCTACTTCACTAGTAGTTTTATATATTTCCGAGCATCCTACACAGTAGAAATTTTGGTCTACTTGAAGAGTTCAGTTCCAAAAGCGGATAAAGCACTTTAAAAAAAAAAGAAGTTTTAATTAAAACATTTTTTTTTTAAAATCATTTTTGGTGTAGCTTTTCATGAAACAACTGCAATTGAATTGTTGCCAGCATTCAAAATGTCCCAAACTGGAAAAAAAGCCAATTTAGTCCAAATATGGAATTTTCGATACTTTGGTACAAATTTTTCTGCAAAATCCATGCCAGCCTGACCATAAAAATAAGTGAAAACAGATCTTTTTTTACATCACAGTAATTAATTAATTTCACCCAAACATACACCTATTTAGGTCAAGGGTTTACATTGACAGCTGCGTCACAAGACAACAACAGCAGAGTAAACGCATCATTTGTCGACTTTCCGTGCTCGCAGACCGCTCAAATTCAGCAGGACAGCGAACAAGTCAAAATGGATTATATTCTAAATATAATTATTTAATTATGTTTAGGCTTTAAAACCTTAAAAGCGACCTTAAAACTAGCAATTCAAAATTATTATTATCTTACTAGTATTGTAAAGTGTTGTGTCTTATAACAAACTTGTGATGCTCAAAAGTAGTATTTTTTTCCTTACGTCCTCATGTCGCACTGACAAATGATTGTGACTTGTATTAAGATTATTTAAATATATTGACCCGAAATTAGAACTATATACTTGGTAAAATTGTGACTTTTTCCAGTGTTTTTAAGGACCTTCTGCAAAAATGTGAGTTTTTTTTTTAACTGACTTCGAAAAGCTCATATGATGAAATAGAGAGGAACTAAGACGGAGACGTGAGGAACACCACTCGTATAACTAAAGAAGTAAACAATCTGCAGCAACACTTCAGTTACATGAATCACATTACGAAACAAAAAGGCTATGGACTTAGAGGGGTGCCTTGGCGAACACCTCAGTTACATGAATCACATTACGAAACAAAAAGGCTATGGACTTAGAGGGGTGCCTTGGCGAACACCTCAGTTACATGAATCACATTACGAAACAAAAAGGCTACGGACTTAGAGGGGTGCCTTGGCGAACACCTCAGTTACATGAATCACATTACGAAACAAAAAGGCTATGGACTTAAAGGGGTGCCTTGGCAAACACCTCAGTTACATGAATCACATTACGAAACAAAAAGGCTATGGACTTAGAGGGGTGCCTTGGCGAACACCTCAGTTACATGAATCACATTACGAAACAAAAAGGCTATGGACTTAGAGGGGTGCCTTGACGAACACCTCAGTTACATTAATTACATTACGAAACAAAAAGGCTACGGACTTAGAGGGGTGCCTTGGCGAACACCTCAGTTACATGAATCACATTACGAAACAAAAAGGCTATGGACTTAGAGGGGTGCCTTGGCGAACACCTCAGTTACATGAATCACATTACGAAACAAAAAGGCTATGGACGTAGAGGGGTGCCTTGGCAAACACCTCAGTTACATTAATCACATTACGAAACAAAAAGGCTATGGACTTAGAGGGGTGCCTTGGCAAACACCTCAGTTACATTAATCACATTACGAAACAAAAAGGCTATGGACTTAGAGGGGTGCCTTGACGAACACCTCAGTTACATTAATTACATTACGAAACAAAATGGCTACGGACTTAGAGGGGTGCCTTGACGAACACCTCAGTTACATTAATTACATTACGAACCAAAAAGGCTATGGACTTAGAGGGGTGCCTTGGCGAACACCTCAGTTACATTAATTACATTACGAAACAAAAAGGCTATGGACTTAGAGGGGTGCCTTGGCGAACACCTCAGTTACATGAATCACATTACGAAACAAAAAGGCTATGGACTTAGAGGGGTGCCTTGGCGAACACCTCAGTTACATGAATCACATTACGAAACAAAAAGGCTATGGACTTAGAGGGGTGCCTTGGCGAACACCTCAGTTACATTAATCACATTACGAAACAAAAAGGCTATGGACTTAGAGGGGTGCCTTGGCGAACACCTCAGTTACATGAATCACATTACGAAACAAAAAGGCTACGGACTTAGAGGGGTGCCTTGGCGAACACCTCAGTTACATGAATCACATTACGAAACAAAAAGGCTATGGACTTAAAGGGGTGCCTTGGCAAACACCTCAGTTACATGAATCACATTACGAAACAAAAAGGCTATGGACTTAGAGGGGTGCCTTGGCGAACACCTCAGTTACATGAATCACATTACGAAACAAAAAGGCTATGGACTTAGAGGGGTGCCTTGACGAACACCTCAGTTACATTAATTACATTACGAAACAAAAAGGCTACGGACTTAGAGGGGTGCCTTGGCGAACACCTCAGTTACATGAATCACATTACGAAACAAAAAGGCTATGGACTTAGAGGGGTGCCTTGCCTCAGTTATGTAAATCACAAGTTTGGACCCCAGTTTTCTATGTTCGCTACCAAGGTTAAAATGTCAACGCAAGGATCTGACAATGTGTTTACAGTGGTCCAGGGGTTCTTTAACTTTTTTCTACCACTTGTCCTTTTTGGGGTTGCTGGAGCCTATCCCAGCTGCATTTATGTTGTGCTAAAATAAACAAATTAAATGAATAATGAGTATGTTGAACTAAACTGTCAAGGAAATTAAAGTGCAAATGAAAATACAGATTCACCCCTTTAGTCGTATTTTTGCGCTTAAGAAACGTCTCTGTGACTTTAGCGCCAGACTTTTTCTGCCTGTTTGACATTGTCATTACTGCCGCAAATGGTGGAAAAGTGTATTACAAACGAGTACCCATACGGACCACAGCTGAGAAGTGGGTATTGCTTGGCGGCCCAACAATGGACAAGAAACCGATTCCATTCAACGCCATGATTTTGGGGTGACATTTGAATTGGGAATCGATTCTCGTTTCAACGAGATTTGCGATTCAAACCGAACTTATTGTTAAAAATGATGAACTGATATAGTATCGGAATAAATAACAGGGATGGAATCGATTTTTCTCCAGCGCCACTACAGCAGTATTTTCAGCAGAGGTCCTACCTGGTCTGGGGGTAGCCATTGTCCCCGACGAGGACGTCCACTCTGTGCAGGCCCGGGGGCAACACGGGCAGGACGCAGGTGACGCTTGTTGACGCCCACTCCTCGGAGGCGCACTCCCTCATGCCCACGTACACGGCGCTGCCATTGGCTTGGTCGCCCAGGTTCGAGCCCAGGATGGTGAGAAGGCGCCGTCCTGACCAGAGACCCAAACAGGAGCGTGAAGCTTCTAGTTTTCCACTCGCATTCTAATGAGCACTTGTCAGCTTCTTTGTCTGAACAGGAATCTCCAGTTTATTGTGCGGAATAATAACATAGGACATTGCGTAGAAACACAACATTACGCTACGCGGAAACGAGAGATAAGACGCTAGTCTTTTCAAAGTATTGACAATTGCGGAGTCACGTGTGCAAGAACAAGAGTTCATAAACAAGTTCCCAGGGTTAAGTGTACAATTATTGGCTGTGCGTGCTAATGCCAGTATTGTGAGTAACAGTACAGGTTTAGATACGCAGTTTTCTTAGTAGTACTTTTCCTAGGTTTCCAGATTTACCGATTGACACACTTTTCGATGTGTTTGCTTCCAACTTTAAAAGGATCAATGACACGTATTCATCACCCACGCGTCTAGGACTACCTGGACATCATATTGTGTGGTCCGCATGAGTCTAGGATCACCGCCATGTCATATTGTCCGGTCCACACACGTCTAGGACCACCGCCATCTCATATTGTCCGGTCCACATGTAACTAGGACCACCAACCCATCATATTGTCCATTCCGCATGCGTCTAGGACCACCAACACGTCATATTGTCTGGTCTGCACACGTCTAGGACCACCAACACGTCATATTGTCTGGTCCACACACGTCTAGGACCACCAACACGTCATATTGTCTGGTCCGCACGCATCTAGGACCACCAACACGTCACGTTGTCTGGTCCGCACGCATCTAGGACCACCAACACGTCACGTTGTCTGGTCCGCACACGTCTAGGACCACCAACACGTCATATTGTCTGGTCCGCACGCATCTAGGACCACCAACACGTCACGTTGTCTGGTCCGCACACGTCTAGGACCACCAACACGTCATATTGTCTGGTCCACATGCAACTAGGACCACCGACACGTCATACTGTCTGGTCCGCACGCGTGTAGGACCACCAACACGTCATACTGTCCGGTCCGCATGGTCTAGGACCCCCGACACGTCATATTTTGCGGTCCGCAAGAGCCTAGGACCACCGACTTGTCATATTGTGCGGTCCGCAAGAGCCTAGGGCCACCAACCCGATCCGTCATATTGTCCGGTCCTCACACGTCTAGGACCACTGACAAGTCATACTGTCTGGCAACGAGGACCACCGACACGTCATATTGTCTGGTCCACATGCAACTAGGACCACCAAAACGTCATATTGTCTGGTCCACATGCAACTAGGACCACCAAAACGTCATATTGTCTGGTCCACATGCAACTAGGACCACCGACACGTCATATTGTCTGGTACACATGCAACGAGGACCACCGACACGTCATATTGTCTGGTCCACATGCAACTAGGACCACCAAAACGTCATATTGTCTGGTCCACATGCAACTAGGACCACCGTCACGTCATATTGTCTGGTCCACATGCAACGAGGACCACCGTCACGTCATATTGTCTGGTCCACATGCAACTAGGACCACCAAAACGTCATATTGTCTGGTCCACATGCAACTAGGACCACCGTCACGTCATATTGTCTGGTCCACATGCAACTAGGACCACCGGCACGTCATATTGTCTGGTCCACATGCAACTAGGACCACCGACACGTCATATTGTCTGGTCCACATGCAACTAGGACCACCAAAACGTCATATTGTCTGGTCCACATGCAACTAGGACCACAGACACGTCATATTGTCTGGTCCACACGCAACTAGGACCACCGACACGTCATATTGTCTGGTCCACATGCAACTAGGACCACCAAAACGTCATATTGTCTGGTCCACATGCAACTAGGACCACCAAAACGTCATATTGTCTGTTCCACATGCAATTAGGACCACCGAAACGTCATATTGTCTGGTCCACATGCAACAAGGACCACCGACACGTCATATTGTCTGGTCCACATGCAATTAGGACCACCAAAATGTCATATTGTCTGGTCCACATGCACCGAGGACCACCGACACGTCATTGTCTGGTCCACATGCAATTAGGACCACCAAAACGTCATATTGTCCGGTCCACATGCAACTGGGACCACCAAAACGTCATATTGTCTGGTCCACATGCAACTAGGACCACCAAAACGTCATATTGTCTGGTCCACATGCAACGAGGACCACCAAAACGTCATATTGTCCGGTCCACATGCAACTAGGACCACCAAAACGTCATATTGTCTGGTCCACATGCAACTAGGACCACCAAAACGTCATATTGTCTGGTCCACATGCAACTAGGACCACCAAAACGTCATATTGTCTGGTCCACATGCAACGAGGACCACCAAAACGTCATATTGTCTGGTCCACATGCAACTGGGACCACCAAAACTTCATATTGTCCGGTCCACACGCAACTAGGACCACCAAAACGTCATATTGTCTGGTCCACATGGAACTAGGACCACCAAAACGTCATATTGTCTGGTCCACATGCAACGAGGACCACCGACACGTCATATTGTCTGGTCCACATGCAACGAGGACCACCAAAACGTCATATTGTCTGGTCCACATGCAACGAGGACCACCAAAACGTCATATTGTCTGGTCCACATGCAACGAGGACCACCAAAACGTCATATTGTCTGGTCCACATGCAACGAGGACCACCAAAACGTCATATTGTCTGGTCCACATGCAACTAGGACCACCAAAACGTCATATTGTCTGGTCCACATGCAACTGGGACCACCAAAACTTCATATTGTCCGGTCCACACGCAACTAGGACCACCAAAACTTCATATTGTCTGGTCCACATGGAACTACGACCACCAAAACGTCATATTGTCTGGTCCACATGCAACGAGGACCACCAAAACGTCATATTGTCTGGTCCACATGCAACTAGGACCACCGTCACGTCATATTGTCTGGTCCACACGCAACTAGGACCACCGACACGTCATATTGTCTGGTCCACATGCAACTAGGACCACCGACACGTCATATTGTCTGGTCCACATGCAACTAGGACCACCAAAACGTCATATTGTCTGGTACACATGCAACGAGGACCACCAAAACGTCATATTGTCTGGTCCACACGCAACTAGGACCACCAAAACGTCATATTGTCCGGTCCACACGCAACTAGGACCACCGACACGTCATATTGTCTGGTCCACATGCAACGAGGACCACCGACACGTCATATTGTCTGGTCCACATGCAACGAGGACCACCAAAACGTCATATTGTCTGGTCCACATGCAACGAGGACCACCAAAACGTCATATTGTCTGGTCCACATGCAACTAGGACCACCAAAACGTCATATTGTCTGGTCCACATGCAACGAGGACCACCAAAACGTCATATTGTCTGGTCCACATGCAACTAGGACCACCAAAACGTCATATTGTCTGGTCCACATGCAACTAGGACCACCAAAACGTCATATTGTCTGGTCCACATGCAACGAGGACCACCGACATGTCATATTGTCTGGTCCACATGCAACGAGGACCACCGACACGTCATATTGTCTGGTACACATGCAACGAGGACCACCGACACGTCATATTGTCTGGTCCACATGCAACTAGGACCACCAAAACGTCATATTGTCTGGTCCACATGCAACTAGGACCACCAAAACGTCATATTGTCTGGTCCACATGCAACGAGGACCACCAAAACGTCATATTGTCTGGTCCACATGCAACTAGGACCACCAAAACGTCATATTGTCTGGTCCACATGCAACTAGGACCACCAAAACGTCATATTGTCTGGTCCACATGCAACTAGGACCACCAAAACGTCATATTGTCTGGTCCACATGCAATTAGGACCACCAAAACGTCATATTGTCTGGTCCACATGCAACTAGGACCACCGACACGTCATATTGTCTGGTCCACATGCAACGAGGACCACCAAAACGTCATATTGTCCGGTCCACATGCAACTAGGACCACCAAAACGTCATATTGTCTGGTCCACATGCAACGAGGACCACCAAAACGTCATATTGTCTGGTCCACATGCAACTAGGACCACCAAAACGTCATATTGTCTGGTCCACACGCAACTAGGACCACCGACACGTCATATTGTCTGGTCCACATGCAACGAGGACCACCAAAACGTCATATTGTCTGGTCCACATGCAACTAGGACCACCAAAACGTCATATTGTCTGGTCCACACGCAACTAGGACCACCGACACGTCATATTGTCTGGTCCACATGCAACTAGGACCACCGACACGTCATATTGTCTGGTCCACATGCAACGAGGACCACCAAAACGTCATATTGTCTGGTCCACATGCAACTAGGACCACCAAAACGTCATATTGTCTGGTACACATGCAACTGGGACCACCAAAACGTCATATTGTCTGGTCCACATGCAACGAGGACCACCAAAACGTCATATTGTCTGGTCCACATGCAACTGGGACCACCAAAACTTCATATTGTCCGGTCCACACGCAACTAGGACCACCAAAACGTCATATTGTCTGGTCCACATGGAACTAGGACCACCAAAACGTCATATTGTCTGGTCCACATGCAACGAGGACCACCGACACGTCATATTGTCTGGTCCACATGCAACGAGGACCACCAAAACGTCATATTGTCTGGTCCACATGCAACGAGGACCACCAAAACGTCATATTGTCTGGTCCACATGCAACGAGGACCACCAAAACGTCATATTGTCTGGTCCACATGCAACGAGGACCACCAAAACGTCATATTGTCTGGTCCACATGCAACTAGGACCACCAAAACGTCATATTGTCTGGTCCACATGGAACTAGGACCACCAAAACGTCATTTTGTCTGGTCCACATGCAACTAGGACCACCAAAACTTCATATTGTCCGGTCCACACGCAACTAGGACCACCAAAACGTCATATTGTCTGGTCCACATGGAACTAGGACCACCAAAACGTCATTTTGTCTGGTCCACATGCAACGAGGACCCCCAACACGTCATATTGTCCACATTGCAACTGACACTGTGGTCAAAGTTGGAATTGCCGGAAAGCACATTTTAGGATATTTAACACTCTACTGCCATAGTGGATAGTGCGCCACCACAATTCGTCATGTTTTAAGTGTCAGGTAAACCCTGACAAATGGGGCCATATGAACCCTCTTCCTACTGTATGTGACCTTAAAGAACAAAACCCTGAAAAATCCAACATAATGGATGTGGTCTGGGAGGCTCACCAAAGACGGAGGTCTTCAGGGGACTCAGCCCGGAGATCTGCGGTGTCAGGGCGAGGTCGTAGGTGAAGGCCGCGCTCGCCGCCTCGCTCATGTTGCCCAGGTGGACTGTGACCGCATGCGAGCCGGCAGTCCCCTGCAGGAACACATACAGTCATCGGTACAACTTCCATGGTCCAGACGGGGTGGAACCTGTCTGACTCACTGCTGGTGTTCTGCATTTTAGCTCCGTATGACTCGCTTGGACCACACTGCACGCCGCGTCCCCCACGGCGACGCTGGCGTTCCCGCTGAAGCCGAAGCCCGTCACCGTCAAAAGCGTTCCCCCTGGGACACACGTGTAAGTATTAGGTCACCGCTTTGACCAGGAGTATTATTGTGACGCTCCACCTGCGACGCTGCCGGACACCGGGGAGAAGGAGGAGACGATGAGCTGGTAGGTGAAGTTGAGAACGCCACCGGCCGCAACGCGCGGACGACCCAGTGAGGGGAAGTTGATCCACACCGGGACGGTGCCGGCACCGGCGCTGCCCAATCTGCACACTTGACTGTCAGCTGCAATGAACACCTGGTTGGTTAGCGTCGTGTCTTTAAGTCAGCCTTTTAATTTCGCCAACTCACCCGAGACCTCTTCCACGACACATTCGGCTCCTCCCGCCGTAATGGAGGCGTTTTGGACGCCGAAGCCGGAACCAGTGACAGTCAAACGAGTCCCAAGTCCGACGGATCCTGTTAAAGTCGGGCGTATTCAATGAAACCATCTTCCCCAACAGTTTTTGAAGACCTTGTCCATCACTTGCTTTGACTGAAAAGACCCTGGTAGTGGATGAACCGCTCACCTTTAGAGGGGCTGATCCCGCTCACCACGGGGGTCTTGTCCTCGGACCATTGAAAACCGCAGTCTCCGGAACACTTGGAGGGAATGCCGTTGATGTAAACCTCCACCTGTGAACAAGAGTTCGAAAAGCTTCGGTTATGGAATTCAGACATTATTTTGGTGACATTTTTACCCAAATCAAGTACAGGTAGGGAATGTTTACAGGAGAAGAAAACAAACCTATTCAACCCGACCATAACCACCTGCAGGGTTAGAGGGTACTTTGTTGGTTTTTTACAACCCTAATCTGAATTTTTTAAGTATAGTGGTACCTCAATTTAACAGTACTTTGAGATACTCTGTGTTAATTTGCCAGCATAATTTGAGTCCACAGTTGCTAAATGCTGAAGCTAACGCCACAGATCCGCCCCTAAACATCCGGTTTTATTTGCTAGCATTACTTATAGTTAGAGATCGAAATAAGTTTGGTTTTTGAATTTTTTTTGGACACACAGCTAACAGAAATACGATACAAATTGAGTGTCCTTTAAAAACTAAAATAATAAAAGAATCAGTCAAATAAGTACAGGCAAATATTAACAACTGCACTTACGAATGGCCCTAGCATGGTGCCGCAATACACAAAAGCAAACAAAAGGCTCATCAATTATCCACAATACAACCAGGCCTCAATCGGGGCCGAACTGGAGATCAGATTTTGAGAAAGTTTTTACAGAACAACTATCAATGTCAGCCTAATTGCACTGTTGGATTTTATGTAACTCAATTCCCATCCATAATCAATGTATTACAGTACTACTACTGTTGTAAACAACATTTATTATCTTAAAGTTTGTTTTTAAAAGGCATGTTTCATGTTAAAATTCAAGTATTTGGGTGAAGAGTTTGGTAATGAAACAAATTGAACTTATAGGTTGAGGTACCGCCGTATCTACCAGGCCTGAATTGTACCCATTTAGGCTACGAGTAGTCCGGGAAAGTCCTAACTGACCCAAAATGAACCCCAGTGTTAAATGGGGTTGCCCAAAAGTTTTGGAATTCACCCGGACTCTTTGGGTGAATTTCAGACCTCTTGGAGCACCAGGACCTTTGGAGGTAGTCCATTTTGGGCTTACTTGGGTCCTTGAGACTGTTTGGGGTTTTGGTGGTTGTATCATCAGTGTGTCAATGGCTGAATTTGATGTAGAGCAAGGTTTCCCACACATTCATTTATTTGTGGCGGCCCGCCACAAAAGAATTACGTACGCCACAAATAAAAAAATTAAATACAAAAAAAAAAAAAAAAAAAAAAATTGTCCTCTCCAGCTTCTCAGGCAAATCATATAGTTGATGTAGATGCCCATATCGGCTGTTCAGATTTACTTTACAAAAGAGAAGTGTAGGATACTTCTCTTGTTGCCTTATTTGTATTTGACTTTATTAAATGTATTTATATTAGAAACACAACATGTGTATATAACAAAGGGTGCAAAGTCTGCAGGCAGTAGGAAACACATGGTTAAGTGTAGGGAGTAAAACTGATAGCAGTCTAAAGTTCAAGATTTTTGGAGCTCTTTGTTCAGTGGATCAGATGTTTGATGAAGCTCTGTGTCTATCTACCACCACTACTGTTTTCTGTTTATTTGTTACTGACTGTGGCAGGACACCTCTGCCTCTGTTCCACTTTATGTTGCTGGTAAATAATATGGTTGTAGTAGTAGGCTAAAGTTAAATTATTTAGTATGCACTAATTAAAGGGGCAGAGCTTTGAGACATTTTAGCTTTTATATTTTATAAGATATATTTTTTGTAAGAACCACAATTAATAAATATATTTCAGTGAATAACTTATTGTTTAAATCTGTATATAAATATGTACATAAAGTGTTGTAATTATATTGTAAAATGGATGGATGGATGGATGGACGTTTAAAACAAAACAAAACTGTTATTATTAATTAGTAAGTATACATTTTTTGAGCCTTTTTAGAGAAAATCAAATCATTGTAGTAAATTATGCAAATTACTCGATGATGTCATGGTGACCACACCCATCGCCACGCCCCCACCGCCACAGGTATCTTGGCAGTTTATGGGAAACACTGTAGAGCAGGGGTCACCAACGCGGTGCCCGCGGGCACCAGGTAGCCCGTAAGGACCAGATGAGTAGCCCGCTGGCCTGTTCTAAAAATAGCTCAAATAGCAGCACTTACCAGTGAGCTGCCTCTATTTTTTAAATTGTATTTATTTACTAACAAGCTGGTCTCGCTTTGCCCGACATTTTTAATTCTAAGAGAGACAAAACTCAAATAGAATTTGAAAATCCAAGAAAATATTTTAAAGACTTGGTCTTCACTTGTTTAAATAAATTCATTAATTTTTTTACTTTGCTTCTTATAACTTTCAGAAAGACAATTTTAGAGCAAAAATACAACCTTAGAAATGATTTTAGGATTTTTAAACACATATACCTTTTTACCTGTTAAATTCCTTCCTCTTCTTTCCTGACAATTTAAATCCATGTTCAAGTAAATTTATTTTTTTTACTGTAAAGAATAATAAATAAATTTTAATTAAATTTTTCATTTTAGCTTCTGTTTTTTCGACGAAGAATATTTGTGAAATATTTCTTCAAACTTATTATGATTAAAATTCAAAAAAATTATTCTGGCAAATCTAGAAAATCTGTGGAATCAAATTTAAATCTTTTTTCAAAGTCTTTTGAATTTCTTTTAAAATTTTTGTTCTGGAAAATCTAGAAGAAATAATGATTTGTCTTTGTTAGAAATATAGCTTGGTCCAATTTGTTATATATTCTAACAAAGTGTAGATTGGATTTTAACCTATTTAAAACATGTCATCAAAATTCTAAAATTAATCTTAATCAGGAAAAATTACTAATGATGTTCCATAAATTCTTTTTTAAATTTTTTCAAAAAGATTCGAATTAGCTAGTTTTTCTCTTCTTTTTTTCGGTTGAATTTTGAATTTTAAAGAGTCGAAATTGAAGATAAACTATGTTTCAAAATGTAATTGTCATTTTTTTCGTGTTTTCTCCTTTTTTAAACCGTTCAATTAAGTGTAAATATCATTTATTATTAATAATAACATAGAGTTAAAGGTAAATTGAGCAAATTGGCTATTTCCTGGCAATTTATATAAGTGTGTATCAAACTGGTAGCCCTTCGCATTAATCAGTACCCAAGAAGTAGCTCTTGGTTTCAAAAAGGTTGGTGACCCCTGCTGTAGAGTATAAATCACTTTGGGTATCATTCCAGGTGTATTAAAGCGCTAAACAAGTACATTCACAATCTGGGGTATGTTGGGATCTTAAGGTCTGTTAATCATTTCCCGAGTCCATGGACTTCTTCTAATAAAAGTAGATAGGCTCTCGCCCCAAAAAAGCACCCCTAAAAGTCCCAAACCCATTTTAGTGTGCCTCAACTCATCCTAAAAAGGTGTTTTCCCTCGACCTTAACTAGGCACTCATATCAGTGGTGTGTTCCCGGAGCTGTAAAACCCCAGGAACACAAAAGTCATGGAATAAAGCAGGCTTCTTAAAAAAGAAGAAAGCTCTTGGAAGGCACTATTTCACAGATTCACAACAACAGATGGGAGCGGCCACAAATCCAGTAGCGTCTTAATGTGATTTTGCGCTCGCCTGGAGGCACAACATACACCTGACACCCAATTGGACTCGCTCCAGCAGATTTAGAGTAGTGAGTTAACACAGCCAGACGCGGCTCCAAAGAGAGGAGGATCACTGGAGGTCGTACCTGTGGTTTGGTTTCCCAGACACGGAAGAAGTCTCCGGTCATGCTCCGCATCATCTGCCCTCCCTTCTTCCTCTCACTGGCCCAGACATCCACGTCCTTGCCAACCACCAAAGAACCGTTGAGCTGCAGCATAGGCTGGTCTCCCGGCCGCGTCAGCCACTCCACCATCCACTTGGGCTGTCTGCACGTTCCAGTGTACTTCACATCCACCAGGCCCATCCCGGGGATTCCCTCCAGGGCGTACTTCAGGTCCTCCTGACTGATGTCCACCGACAGACCTGGGAACCACAACTGGTCGGTGACTTTTCCGCAGGAGCTGCCGACACAGTTTAGGTGGGCGAGTTTCCAGAATGTCTACAATGCATCTGGGCTACCTTCAACACGCTGCCCATTCATCTCCACGCCGAAGGTGCCGTTCAGAGGCGGGGTGGCTCTGTGAGGGCGAGTAACTGTGACGATGGCGGCACCTTCCTGAAACGCAGCCGAGTCCTCGCTGCTGTTGGTCCTCTACAAGAGTAGACACGTTTCAAGTGACGCCAAAATCTCAATCATGGCGGACACTGACACCGTTGAACAATGTACAAAACCCAAAAGCAGTGAAGTTGTCACGTTGTGTAAATGGTAAATAAAAAGAGAATACAATTATTTGCAAATCCTTTTCAACTTATATTCAATTGAATAGACTGCAAAGACAAGATATTTAACGTTCCAACTGGAAAACTTTGTTATTTTTTGCAAATATTAGCTTATTTGGAATTTGATGCCTGCAACATGTTTCAAAAAAGCTGGCACAAGTGGCAAAAAAAGAGTGAGAAAGTAGAGGAATGCTCATCAATGACTTATTTGGAACATCCCGCAGGTGAACAGGCTAATTGGGAACAGGTGGGTGCCATGATTGGGTATAAAAGCAGCTTCCATGAAATGCTCAGTCATTCACAAACAAGGACGGGGCGAGGGTCACCACTTTGTCAACAAATGCCCGAGCAAATTGTTGAAGAACAAGTTTTCTCAACCAGCTATTGAAAGAAATTTTTGGGGATTTCACCATCTACGGTCTGTAATACCATCAAAAGGTTCAGAGAATCCGGAGAAATCACTGCACATAAGCCATGATATTACACACCTTGGATCCCTCAGGCGGTACTGCATCAAAAAGCGTCATCACTGTGTAAAGGATATCACCACATGGGCTCAGGAACACTTCAGAAAACCACTGTCAGTAACTACAGTTGGTCGCTACATCTGTAAGTGCAAGTTAAAACTCTACTATGGGGCGGTATGGCGTAGTGGGTAGAGCGGGCGTGCCAGAAACCTGAGGGTTGCAGGTTCGCTCCCCGCCTCTTGACATCCAAATCGCTGCCGTTGTGTCCTTGGGCAGGACACTTCACCCTTGCCCCCGGTGCCGCTCACACTGGTGAATGAATGTTGAATGAATGACAGGTGGTGGTCGGAGGGGCCGTAGGCGCAAATTGGCAGCCTCGCTTCCGTCAGTCTACCCCAGGGCAGCTGTGGCTACAAATGTAGCTTACCACCACCAGGTGTGAATGAATGATGGGTTCCCACTTCTCTGTGAGCGCTTTGAGTATCTAATAATAGAAAAGCGCGATATAAAATCTAATCCATTATTATTATTATTATTATTACTATGCAAAGCGAAAGCCATTTATCGACAACACCCAGAAACTATTCAAATGAATATAAATTGAAAAGGATTTGCAAATCATTGCATACTGTTTTTGTTTACGGTTTTCACAAAGTGCCAACTTTACTGGTTTTGTATCTGTATCTACCATCCCTGCGTGTCTTTGTTAGACCGCATCGTGTCAGTATCAGCTCTTATTCTTCTCGTGTTTGCATTCCCTGTCATGGCCTTCAAACCTAAACCTTGTTGAAATCTAATCCTGGCATTGCAAGAGAATGATCTAAATAAGTAAAGTTATCTTCCAAATCTTTCTCCCAACGGTAGGTCCATTTCCGTTGACGACTTACCTGCAGGAAGCCAACGTCTATGAGGGGGAACCCAAAGCCGCAGTCCAGTGGTGTGGCTGTGATCTCAAAGCTGGCCTGCGACCCGTTGGAGTTGGTCTCTTTCACGACAGAGATCTCCTTGAAAGCAAGACCTGTGCTCTCAAACGGCGGCGGCCTCCTCTTGCCAGGAACAGCTACCGGAAGAACCCAAGCGACAGAGACGTGTCACGTTTGGTCTGGACCTTAGCCAAAATGGAACCGCAATGCGGCTGCACACCGTATTCCTCCTCTGTGGTGGACCTCTTGCCGATGTGGACGGCATCCACGTAGAAGTCTTCCCCGGACTCGTCTTTGTAGAGATAAACCTCCAGGACGGTGTAGGCGCTTCCAACGTAGTCCGTCTGCAGAGACGTCTGCAAGTCCACACACTTGTAACTCCACCTGCGCAGAGCAAGTCATCAAAGTCACCATCTCTAGTCTGGACTAATCCAGATTTACGGGATGGACCATTTTCACTGACTTGTAGCCTTTGGTAAAGACGGTGTTGATCTTTGCCGTCTTGGTCTTGATTTGGTCTTCTTCATCAGTGTAAGTAAATTTTATGCCAATTTCATCTTTGAACATTCCCTTATGTGCAAAGCAGAGCTGGAAGGGCAAAGAGATTTTAGAAAAGTGGCTGAACCAACCAAAAGAGCATCTTTGTGTGTTATTGTACCGTCGGATGCTGCTTCAGGGAAATGCCCCCGTAGGCCGCACCGGACCGCGTCCTGTAACTTTCCTTGAAAAGAACCTCGGCATTCTCCAGCGACCACGATCCGCAGAAGGCACCGTTTTTAACCCGTGTCCCTTTGGCGCCGCCGAACTGTGCCAGGCAAGAAAAGTCATGTCGTTTCGAAGAATTATTCCGTTGTGACGATCCGGTTCATCACCGACCGTGTCGTGGTCATCTTCATAGTCCTTGAAGAACTTCACGTCCCGTCCTTCCTCGGTGACGATCTCAACCGGACACTCGGCCTTCATCATGTCCTCCAGAGCCCACTGGACCTGGTCAAAGTCCGAACAAAACGGCCGTTGAACGAGCGGTGTATGGAAGTATTATTGTAGCAGTTCCCGTGTCTGTGTACTCATTTGTGTGTCTGTATCTCAATCTGTGTGTGTGGAAAAAAAACACACACACACAAATCAGAATACGGCCATACCAATTACAACAGGCACATGCATATTTGATTACACACATTTTTGCGATACAAACACACAAATTAGTCCACAGACACGATTACAGACGGACACGTATTTTGCTACAATACTACTTCCTAATGCCTGGTTCACACCAACGGCGCTTGCCGCGCTTTAAAGCGGCGAGCAAAGCGCCGTCATTTTTGTCAATTTTTCCACGTATATCCCGATCTCCGAAGTAATGTTATGCTTTGATACGCTCTGATACGAATTAGTTGCCGCTTTGGGGGGACGAATTACCGTTCCTCACGATTTGATGCCGCTTTGATATGCTTTAAATCACGCTTTGATACGTTTTATTACTCTTTATTGAACTTTATTATGCTTTGATGCGATCCTGACGCTTTAAATCAGGCTCTGACACGATTATCAAGCTCTGTTGTGCATTGGAATTAATGTGTCATGAACATTATGAACATTAATTTGTAAAAATGACTTTGAAATGTGATATTGTTATGTCCTGGGTATGACGTTAAACTACATCCAGGCATGGGTATGACGTTAAACTACATCCAGGCATGAGATGGGAGGTTGTGTGTGGGGTTAGTGAGTCCCAACTAACGTCTATAAAATGCACACAAAGAACCGTTTGCACCTTCTCTTGTGACTGGCGGGCGGTCAGCGCCATAAAGCTGAGCGGGTCCCTGGGTAATTGGGGCGCGGACAACCAACAGGACAGACTAAGTTCAACAGCCCAGTAAGGCAATTAGTCTAGGAGAAGGATCTCTGATATAAAATACCCCTTCCAACCCGCACCAAGCCAGCGTGAAAGGTGTAGGCTAATAACCAGCATGAAGAGTACGCTAAGAGAGATCGTTCACTATGGCAGAAACATGCTGAGGCTTTCGTCCAGCAGTGGACTGACAACGGCTGCTGATGATGATGATTGTTATGTAATTATGTGCAATTTGGAAGATGCTGTGATTATTATTTTGTGAATTTGATGAATAAATTGCGTGCGCACACATAATATAATAAAAAAGAGAAATATGATAAACAAATAAGTAAAAAAAAAAAGTGAAAACTCAGTATACTAAGTTTTCCCCACATTTTTTTTAGATTTATCTATTTATTTGATTTCTCTTTTTGTTTTATTATATACAGGATAAAACACATAATGTAATAAAATAGAGAAATATGATAAACAAATAAGTAAAAAAAAAATGTGAAAAACTCAGTATACTGTTTTCCACACATTTTTTATATTCATTTATTTTTTCAATTTCTCTTTTTTTCCGTTATATTATGTTTATTATTTATTATTTATTATGTTTTATATTCATTTATTTTTTCAATTTCTCTTCTTTTTTCGTTATATTATGTTTATTATTTATTGTTTAATATGTTTTATATTCATTTATTTTTTCAATTTCTCTTTTTTTTCGTTATATTATGTTTATTATTTATTATGTTTTATATTCATTTATTTTTTCAATTCATCTTCTTTTTTCGTTATATTATGTTTATTATTTATTATGTTTTATATTCATTTATTTTTTCAATTTATCTTCTTTTTTCGTTATATTATGTTTATTATTTATTGTTTATTATGTTTTATATTCATTTATTTTTTCAATTTCTCTTTTTTTTCTGTTATATTATGTTTATTATTTATTATGTTTTATATTCTTTTTTTTTTCAATTTATCTTCTTTTTTCGTTATATTATGTTTATTATTTATTATGTTTTATATTCATTTATTTTTTCAATTTCTCTTCTTTTTTCGTTATATTACGTTTATTATTTATTATGTTTTATATTCATTTATTTTTTCAATTTCTCTTTTTTTCCCGATATATTATGTTTATTATTTATTATGTTTTATATCTTCGTTTCTTTTATTTCTTTGTCATCTTAATAAATATCTATCTTTCATTTCTTATGCTAGTTGACAATAATAAAAGGCATTTCTTTTATTTTTTATATTCAATGTCACTAGTCAATATCACAGTCACTTCCTATTTGTAGTTGTAGACTGGGGTCCGCGCTTTGAACCAAGATCTGTTAAGCTTTCCTACGCTTTGAGTCAAGCTTTGCTGAGCTTTTTCAGGCTTTGTCACGCTTTGATACGCTCTCTGCGCTTTATTCCATCCTTGACAGAGCGCCGAATTTTTTAAAACCGTTTAAAAAAATTTGGCGCACTTGCCGCAGGTCCCGCTTCACTACAAGCTTTCCCACGATCCATTACGATCCTCACGCTTTAATCAGGCTTTGTTACGCTTTACCGCCGCTTTGCATGCCGCTTTAAAGCGCCGTCAAAGCGCTGTTGGTGTGAACCTAGCATTAGCAGTGTTCGACTGGCTTTAGTTGAGTATGGGCACGGTTTTTAACTGGCAACCTACCTCTGAGTCATTGGCACTGCTGGGAATGGGCTTAGTGGGTATGCCCCCCCAGACCAAGGTGAACGTGGCCATGTTGCTCCTGCCCTTGGTCACCTCTGTGACGGTGATGTTGGTGTCCAAACCCAGGCTTTCGTAGCGGAGAGGCCTGAAATCACCTGCAGCCGGGGGAAAAACAAGGATGAAGTCCCGCTGGACCGCATCCCCGGGAATCGGTTTTAGCTTCTCACCCCGGTCGGAATCGAACGTGACCGTGAAATGAACTCCGTCGCTGTCCTCGTCCCTGCTAACCCGAACCGAGTCGGGTTTGATGGACCACAGATTGTTCAAGGCTCTCTCCACCACGTTTTCCGCGGCGCTGACAGCAATCGGGCCTGAAGAGATTCAACCTCAGCAAAAAGACCGAGGGCGGGAGTGTTCCGGTCTCACACAGTTCACCATGTCCACATTACCAGTGCTGACGTCTTCATAGTGCAGGCTGAAGTAGGTGCTTCCACACTGGAGGCCCACACAGGCGCTACTCACACTCACCTTCTGCACCTCCTGAACGCCACTAACCTTGTCAGGCCACGCCTCCAAGGTCACCACCTGGAAGATGTGACCCACATGTCTTGGACTGACCGGAGTCTCCTTATCGAAAATCTATTCGGAGCCTCCGCTTACCTGCTTTTCGTCAAAGGCCTCGTAGTTCACCGTGACAACCTGGACCTCGTTGACGGCATCGTCTGACTGCTCCTCGGTAAACCAGCTCTCGGGTCGGAACATGGCCAGGTTGATGCCGGCTGCACCGTTATATTCCTGATGCAGGATTTCAATGTAGTAGCTGCGGGACAAAGACAAATAAAACTTGTGGCCCACATAAAATGACATGGTGGGCCATTAAAAATAATGTGGCAGACCACATAGAGCAGTGGTCCCAAACCTTTTTGTACTTGCGGACCGGTCAATGTTTGAAAATTTGTCCCACGGACCGAGGGGTGGGGGTTCGTAAAAAAAAAATAAAAAATTTTTTTTTTTTTTGTCATAAAGAAATACAATCATGTGTGCTTACGGACTGTATCCCTGCAGACTGTATTGATTTATATTGATTAATAATGTATATATTGTGATTTTTATGTTGATTTAATTTAAAAAAATAAAAAAATACAAATAAAAAACAATTATTATTATTATTTTTTAAATTTTTTTATTTCTTGTGCGGCCGCGGCCCGGTACCAATCGGTCCACGGACCGGTACCGGGCCGCGGCCCGGTGGTTGGGGACCACTGACATAGAGGATGGGGCGGACTACAAAAAAAGATGTGGTGGACTACATGAAATGATATGCCGTGCCACATTAAAATGATGTGACAGGCCACGATAAAATGATATAGGGGACCAAATAAAATGACTTGGCTGCCCACATAAATTCTGTGGTGGGCCACTTTTAAGAACTGGCGGTCCATATTCAAATGAAATGGTGATCCACAATAAAATGATGTGGTGGGCCATTTTAAATGATATGGCGGACCACATAACATGATGTGGCGAACTACATAAAATGATGTCACAGGCCACAATAAATTGATGTGACAGGCCATGATAAAATGATATAGGGGATTCCGTGGTGGGCCACTTTAATGACACAGTGGGCCATGGAAAAATCATTTGTCGGGCCACTTAAATAACATGGCGGACCACATAAAGTAAACTGGCGGCCCATATTCAAATGAAGTGGCTATCCACGATAAAATGATGTGGTGGGCCAGGTTAAATGGTATAGCAGACCACATAAAAAGCCATGTTAAAATGACATAAAAAATATGTATAAAATTATTATATTTATATAGAGCTTTTCTCTTGTGACTCAAAGCGCTCATATATATATATATAGTAAATACATGTATATGTATATATATATATATATATATAAGTGTCATATGTATATATGTATACACTACCGTTCAAAAGTTTGGGGTCACCCAAACAATTTTGTGGAATAGCCTTCATTTCTAAGAACAAGAATAGACTGTCGAGTTTCAGATGAAAGTTCTCTTTTTCTGGCCATTTTGAGCGTTTAATTGACCCCACAAATGTGATGCTCCAGAAACTCAATCTGCTCAAAGGAAGGTCAGTTTTGTAGCTTCTGTAACGAGCTAAAGTGTTTTCAGATGTGTAAACATGATTGCACAAGGGTTTTCTAATCATCAATTAGCCTTCTGAGCCAATGAGCAAACACATTGTACCATTAGAACACTGGAGTGATAGTTTCTGGAAATGGGCCTCTATACACCTATGTAGATATTGCACCAAAAACCAGACATTTGCAGCTAGAATAGTCATTTACCACATTAGCAATGTATAGAGTGTATTTCTTTCAAGTTAAGACTAGTTTAAAGTTATCTTCATTGAAAAGTACAGTGCTTTTCCTTAAAAAATAAGGACATTTCAATGTGACCCCAAACTTTTGAACGGTAGTGTATAAATATACCTATACATATACTGTATATGTCATATATAACCCCTCTCAGTGGCCTTGTGGTTAGAGTGTCCGCCCTGAGATTGGCAGGTTGTGAGTTCAAACCCCGGCCGAGTCATACCAAAGACTATACAAATGGGACCCATTACCTCCCTGCTTGGCACTCAGCACCAAGTGTCGGAAATAGGGGTTGAATCACCAAAAATGATTCCCGAATAACTTTAGAATTTTTTATGGTGGTTGGCTGTTTTCTATAATATCCACAAAGTTCAGTGAGCAGGTTGTCTTACGTGTAACATGTTTGTTGACTTTTTTTTTTGCGCCGGTCGAATTGTTTTTTCCTGTGCTATGACTAGGGAAGGTTGTTTGGATTGGGTCATATAAGTGAATGCTGCGCTTGCTCGTTAAACTCGTGCCGTAGTTTGGACTCGATGTCTTAGATGGACTCACACTTTTCCTTTCTCGAGAGCCATGACTTCAGACTTCTGCGATTCCAATTTTGTGTAGTCGCCAACGTAGTACGGCTGGTAAGCCACTTGGACCTGAATGGAAGTTAGTGAAACATGTTTTCTGACATTTAGACATCGGGAGGAATGATTTGAAGTTATCATGCCTTGTCTTCCGGGCGACTGGAGTTGCTGAAGTACAGCTGGCATTTATCGTCGCAGTTGAGGTAAATGGTGTAGTTGCCGCTGGCCGGCGGCACGAAGAAGCCTCTGGTTCTGGTGCTCAAGTCGTGCAGCTCATGGGGGAAGTTGTGCGGCATGGAGTCGATCCACTGCGACCAGTATCCCTCTTTGCTCTCGTTGTAGCTCTGGATGTCGCTCAGGTCTCCGGACCTGGTGTTGTTCCACAGCTCCATCTTGAGGCCTCGGCCACCTGGTTCCAAGGGGACAAAGGTCATTTCCGTGACAAATACTTCTAATATGGATTATTTATTATGAGCCGGGGATGTCATTGTGGCTTGTGCAGCCCTTTGAGACACTAGTGATTAGGGCCATATAAAATCAACTTTGATTGATTGATTTGGCCCACTCACAACGAAAATAACAACAACAAAAATCTCACTATTTTAACGACCCGTGCCACATTCTAGAAATACTATTACAAAAAACATAAAGAAGTTGATCAAAAGAGCCTGTTTTTTTTATTAAAACTGTCATTGCGCAAAAATAATAATGAATCAAAATCAATGTTGTTATGAAATATTGACCTGTTGAAGGCTCCAATTATTTATACTCCAATTAAGTATTTATGCTCCAATGAAGATTATTTATACTGATGAATAATGAATTATTTATACTCCAATGAAAATACTCCAATGTTGTTATGAAATATTGACCTGTTGAAGGCTCCAATTATTAACAAATATTCCACTTTGAAATGTTTTTTTGGGGGAAAATATTCCATATTTTCTGCGTTTGTCATAAAAAAAAATATCAAGTGTTCTATAACAAAAAGGGCATTAAAAAACAACAAAAACATAAAACAAATAATAAAAACCTATAATGGCCAAAAAAATCTGAATTTGAGCTAAAGCAAGGGTCTCCCCCCCGGTATCTTGCCGAGTAGGATGTTTGATTAGTGCTTATTCGTCGCCATCTTGTGGACAATGTGAGTGACTCAGGCCAGACCATGAAAGCTACTTTCTAGGGAGTGCATGCACAGCATTTACTCATACAACCCAATTCAAACCACCTTCCCTAGTCATGGCGTGGTAAAAAAATAAATAAAATCAACAACACAAAAAAATCAACACACATGGTCACACAAAACACAACCTGCCCACTGAACCTTGTGGAAATTATTAAAAAAAACAGCCTACCACCATAAAAAAATTGCTCAAAAACTAATAATGAATGAAAATCAAATATGTTATGATTTGTTTTCCTATTAAAGCTCCAATGACTTCCACTTTGAAAAAAAATTGGCGGGAAAATGTTGCATATTTTGTGTTTTTGCCATAAAAAACATAGTTTTCTTTAACAAAAAGGGCATAAAACATTTTTTTAAATTAGACTTGATATTGACAGACAGATCTGAAGTTTGGACACCCCTGAGCTAGTGTATGTAATCATATTGTGTGGGTGAGTGTTCTCCTTTTCAAAATAATTTGTGGCCCTTTCAGAGATCACATTGAGTTCCCCTTAAAACATTCACATCTAGCACAATGAGATGTACGTATGGGATAAAGTTAAAGTTAAAGTACCAATGATTGTCACACACACACTAGGTGTGGTGAAATTTGTCCTCTGCATTTGACCTATCCCCTTGTTCACCCCCTGGGAGGTGAGGGGAGCAGTGGGCCGGGAATCATTTTTGGTGATTTAACCCCCAATTCCAACCCTTGATGCTGAGTGCCAAGCAGGGAGGTAATGGGTCCCATTTTTATCGTCTTTGGTATGACTCGGCCGGGGTTTGAACTCACAACCTACCCATCTCAGGGCGGACACTCTAACCACTAGGCCACTGAGAAAACATTCGCATCTAGCACAATGAGATGTACGTATGGGATAAAACATTCACATCTAGCACAATGAGATGTACGTATGGGATAAAATCTCGTAGTACACACAAGGTGTTGACGAGAGATAACCAGTCACGGCGTGTTCCTTTGAAATGGTGCATGTTTTCACTTCAAAGGCCGCGTTGAGTCACGGTCTCCGGTGCGTGCGAGTGGACGACCCGGAGATAAGCGTCACGTCAAAGTCCTCACCTGGATAGATTGTTGTGTTGCGCTCGTCGTCTGTCATCTGCCGCTTGGCTGTCACGCACGTGATCTCGCTGTCGCGCACGCTCTGGATTTCACACGGCAGTCCTGCAGCCAATCACATGTTAGTGTTGTTGTTTGCCTTGGAACAAGACAATGCATCACCGTCTTTTGGAACATTCAGTTTTTCCCCAAGCCGCCATTTACACCCTACTTCGCCACTGCAGATTTTTCAGTACCAAACATTCGGTTCGGTAAAGGTTTACCGAAATTTACAGTAATGCACTGTAAAAACGGTCAAAAAATTGGCTGCTCAGTCACCGGAATTTTCCAGTAAAAATAGCAGTGGTACGGTTTTCCATTCACAGTAATGCACTGTAAAAACAATGGCTGTACATTTTTTGTTAAAAAATATAAAACAGCAGTTCAATCAATAGAATTTTACAGTAAAAATAACAGTGTTACCGTGTTTCAGTTTACAGTACTGCACTATAAAAATAAACGGTAAAAAAACTGGCAGCTCATTCTCCAAAATTTTACTGTAGAAATAGCAGTGGTACCGTTTTTCCATTTACAGTAATGCACTGTAAAAACAATGGCTGTAGATCTTTTGTTTTAAAAAAAAAACAGCAGTTCAGTCAATAGAATTTTACAGTAAAAATAACAGTGATACCGATTTCTATTTAAATGTGCTGTAAAAACAAAAACCAGATGTTATGGTTAAAAAAGTAGCAGTTCAATCAATAGAATTTTACAGGAAAAATAACGGTGGTACTGTTTTCCAATTACAGTAATGCACTGTATAAACAACAACCGTAGATTTTACGGTAAAAAAAATGGGCAGCTCAGCCGCCAAAATTTTACAGTAAAAATAACAGTGGTAGCGTTTTTCCATTTACAGTAATGCACTGTAAAAACACCAACCAGATTTTATGGTTAAATAAACAGCAGTTCAGTCAATAGAATTTTACAGGAAAAATAACGGTGGTACTGTTTTCCATTCACAGTAATGTACTGTATAAACAACAACTGTAGATTTTACGGTAAAAAAATGGGCAGCTCAGCCGCCAAAATTTTACAGTAAAAATAACAGTGGTAGCGTTTTTCCATTTACAGTAATGCACTGTAAAAACACCAACCAGATTTTATGGTTAAATAAACAGCAGTTCAGTCAATAGAATTTTACAGTAAAAATAACAGTGGTAGTGTTTTCTATATACAATAATACACTGTAAAAACAACAACTGTAGATTTTACAGTAAAAAAAAAAAAAAAAGCAGGTCAGTTGCAAGACTTTTGCAGTAAAAATAACAGTGGTATCATTTTTCGATTTACAGTAATGTACTGTAAAAAACAACGAACGGTTAAAAAAAAACTGGCAGGTCATTTTCCAAAATTTTACAGTAAAAATAACAGTGGTCCTGTTTTCTGTTTACAGTGACGCATTGTAAAAACCATACTCGTAGATTTTACGGTAAGAAAAAAATGGTGGCTCAGTTGCAAAAATTTCACAGTACAAATAATAGTGGTATTGTTTTCCATTTACAGTAATGCACTGTAAAAACAATAGCTGTAGATCTTTTGTTAAAAAAAAAAAAACAGTTCAGTCAATAGAATTTTACAGTAAAAATAACAGTGGTACTGTTTTCCATTTACAGTAATGTACTGTAAAAACAACAACCAGATGTTATGGTTAAAAAAACAGCAGTTCAGTCAATAGAATTTTACAGTAAAAATAACAGTGGTACTGTTTTCTATATACAGTAACACACTGTAAACACAACAACTGTAGATTTTACAGTAAAAAAAAAAGCAGCTCAGTTACAAGACTTTTGCAGTAAAAATAACAGTGGTATCATTTTTCGATTTACAGTAATGCGCTGTAAAAAACAACGAACGGTTAAAAAAAAAACTGGCAGGTCATTTTCCAAAATTTTACAGTAAAAATAACAGTGGTCCTGTTTTCTGTTTACAGTAATATACTGTAAAAACTACAACCAGCTTTTTCACGTAAGCTGTGGAATGTTGCAGTTGAACTAGTTCCCTGGTGGTTTGTTGTCATGTTGCAGAACAATGGCTGCCAAGACTCTTTGTGTTATCATGTTGCGTGTTTGCATTGTGTGCCGTGACTGACACACTCTTTGTGTTACCATGTTGTGTGTTTGCATTGTGTGCTGTGACTGACACACAATGATTTCTTGTGCTTACCTCCCACCAGCACACGTGCCGGGCCGTCCGTCTGGTCGAAGAAGCGCCCGTGGACGGTCAGCAGGGTTCCGCCCAGGACGCTGCCGTGGGACGGCGTGACCCCGGCGACCTCTGAAGGTGCAGATGTTAGTGTCAGGTGGAGGGCGGAGAGCGAAGGTGAGGTTACCTGCGTAGGTCTGGAACATTCCCAACTTGTGCAGGGCTGAGACTCTGTAGACCTTCTTGTCTGCTGAGCTCCTGCATGGCATGGAAGTACTCATCAGTATTCTTATTTAACAACCACATTGCTTCCCATTCATCCTGATTCTTAATACATTCATCATTTTCAAAAATCAATTCAAAACACTTTTTTTTTTTCAATATATACAAGAACCCATTTTAAAAAGGAGGTTTTTAGGCCTTCTCCTTACAACTAGAAGGAGCTTTTCTAACCTGTTTTGAATTTTATTTGAAAAATGTTTAAACACTGTTTGAATCGAGAATCAATTCTGAATCAAATCCTCACCCCAGGAATATTTACATATATACATGTATAGACACTATATAAATATATATATACATACATATATATATATATGTATATATACATATATACATATATATATATATATATATATATATATATATATATATATATATATATGTATATATATAGATATGTATATATATATATATATATATAGATATGTATATATATATATCTATATATATACATATCTATATATATATATATATATATATATATACATATGTATATACATATCTATATATATATATATATATATATATATATACATATATATATATATATATATATATATACATATCTATATATATATAGATATGTATATATACATATTTATATAGATATGTATATATACATATATATATATGTATATATACATATCTATATATATATATATATATA
>NC_084735.1:13776409-13791227 GCF_033978785.1 Entelurus aequoreus | reverse complement strand
TCTATTCTATGTGTCATACTTGATCATTTCGCGATATTGCCATATTTTTGCTGAAAGGATTTAGTATAGAACAACGACAATAAAGATCGCAACTTTTGGTATCTGATAAAAAAAAGGCTTGCCCCTACTGGAAGTAGCGTGACGTAGTCAGTTGAACATATACGCAAAGTTCCCTATTGTTTACAATGATGGCCGCCAGAAGTGAGAGAGATTCGGACCGAAAAAGCGACGATTTCCCCATTAATTTGAGCGAGGATGAAAGATTTGTAAATGAGGAAAGTGCAAGTGAAGGACTAGTGGGGAGTTGAAGATGCTGTGAGAGCCGGGTGGGACCTGATATTCGGCTGGAAATGACTACTACAGTAAATAAACAAAAGACATAAATATACTCTATTAGCCACAACACAACCAGGCTTATATTTAATATGCCACAAATTAATCCCGCATAAAAACACCTAGGTGTTTGTTATGCTAGCTCCTAGCTACTAGCTCGAGCTAGTTATAGCTCGAGCGGGTAATATGGACGGGATCCCGTATATATAACCCGCCAATACAATTCAAACACCTGCACAACACACACACTCACTCAGCCCAAACAACCGTTCACCTAACCCAAGGTTCATAAACCTTATATATTTAATCAAAGTTACGTACATGACACGCACGTACTGGCAAGCAATCAAATGTTTGATAGCGCGCGGGTGGGACCTGATATCCAGCTGGGAATGACTACAACAGTAAATAAACACAAGACATATACTCTATTAGCCACAACACAACCAGGCTTATATTTAATATGCCACAAATTAATCCTAATGCTAGCTTCTAGCTACTAGCTCGAGCTAGTTATAGCAAGCGATCAAATGTTTGGAAGCGCAGCTGTGTACTCACGGTATCGCAACTGTGTATCCAAATCAAAGTCCTCCTGGTAAGAGTCTCTGTTGTCCGAGTTCTTCGATCTTGACTGCATCTTTCGGGAATGTAAACAAAGAAGCGCCGGCTGTAAAATAGACACTTCGCACCGACAACTTTCTTCTTTGCTTGCTCAGCTTCTTTCTCCATAATGCAATGAACAAATTGCAACAGATTCACCAACACAGATGTCCAGAATACTGTGGAATATTGACATGAAAACAGAGCTATTTCGTATTGGCTTCAATGGTGTCCGAATACTTCCGTTTCAATGATTGACGTCACGCGCATACGTCAACCCTCAGAGGCGTTTCGAACCGGAAGTTTAGCGGGAAATTTAAAATTGCACTTTATAAGTTAACCCGGCCGTATTGGCATGTGTTGCAATGTTAAGATTTCATCATTGATATATAAACTATCAGACTGCGTGGTCAGTAGTAGTGGCTTTCAGTAGGCCTTTAAAGCAGCCAGCTTGCAATGAAAGGGGACTGGGTTCAAATCCCATTCAGGTCAGTTGCTAACTAGGAAAACTCCAGCCGGAGGAGTCAGTGCTTAATACCATAGTTTACTGAGACAGTCAAAAAATATGTCAAGGTTAAAGCAGTTAGCTCCCAATCAAAGGGGACTGGGTTCAAATCCCAGTCAGGTTCATCGGCTTGCCAAGTCAAAGAATGCAGGAGTGGGAACGCTGGACAACGTGGGGGTGTATCACCTCCCCCACACAGTAAAGCTAAGTGGTAGCTACTAAATTAACTTATAGTTAAAAAGGTAAGTATGGGTAATAATAATCATAAGTCAATGATAATCTCGGGGCTTAGCTCCTCCAGTGTTCCGAGGCTAAAGTTGGTAAAAACTTGTTTTCTTTAGCGCACCTGTTTCAGGTCCTTCAGGGAAATGAGGCCTCATTTTGTCACCTGGTGTCCTCCGGCAGCCACAGAACGACACCACGCGGGAAGTCCTGTATACTCAAATTAAATTACATTATGCCGTCCCACCTCGGAGGCCATTTAAAATGGTTTTAAGTTGTAAAAATACTTAAGGCTGTCATCAATCAATCAATCAATGTTTACTTATATAGCCCTAAATCACGAGTGTCTCAAAGGGCTGCACAAGCCACAACGACATCCTGGGCTCAGATCCCACATCAGGGCGAGGAAAGTCTCAACCCAATGGGACAATGAGAAACCTTGGAGGGGACCGCAGATGTGGGGACACCCCCTGGGCCACCGGTGCAATGGACGTCGAGTGGATCTAGCATAATATTGTGAGAGTCCAGTCCATAGTGGATCTAACATAATAGTGTCAGAGTCCAGTCCATAGTGGATCTAACATAATAGTGTCAGAGTCCAGTCCATAGTGGATCTAACATAATAGTGTCAGAGTCCAGTCCATAGTGGATCTAACATAATAGTGTCAGAGTCCAGTCCATAGTGGATCTAACATAATAGTGAGAGTCCAGTCCATAGTGGATCTAACATAATAGTGAGAGTCCAGTCCATAGTGGATCTAACATAATAGTGTCAGAGTCCAGTCCATAGTGGATCTAACATAATAGTGTCAGAGTCCAGTCCATAGTGGATCTAACATAATAGTGTCAGAGTCCAGTCCATAGTGGATCTAACATAATAGTGTCAGAGTCCAGTCCATAGTGGATCTAACATAATAGTGAGAGTCCAGTCCATAGTGGATCTAACATAATAGTGAGAGTCCAGTCCATAGTGGATCTAACATAATAGTGAGAGTCCAGTCCATAGTGGATCTAACATAATAGTGTCAGAGTCCAGTCCATACTGGATCTAACATAATAGTGAGAGTCCAGTCCATAGTGGATCTAACATAATAGTGAGAGTCCAGTCCATAGTGGATCTAACATAATAGTGAGAGTCCAGTCCATAGTGGATCTAACATAATAGTGAGAGTCCAGTCCATAGTGGATCTAACATAATAGTGTGAGAGTCCAGTCCATAGTGGATCTAACATAATAGTGAGAGTCCAGTCCATAGTGGATCTAACATAATAGTGTGAGAGTCCAGTCCATAGTGGATCTAACATAATAGTGAGAGTCCAGTCCATAGTGGATCTAACATAATAGTGTGAGAGTCCAGTCCATAGTGGATCTAACATAATAGTGAGAGTCCAGTCCATAGTGGATCTAACATAATAGTGTGAGAGTCCAGTCCATAGTGGATCTAGCATAATATTGTGAGAGTCCAGTCCATAGTGGATCTAACATAATAGTGTGAGAGTCCAGTCCATAGTGGATCTAACATAATAGTGAGAGTCCAGTCCATAGTGGATCTAACATAGTGTGAGAGTCCAGTCCAAAGTGGATCTAACATAATAGTGAGAGTCCAGTCCATAGTGGATCTAACATAATAGTGTGAGAGTCCAGTCCATAGTGGATCCAACATAATAGTGAGAGTCCAGTCCATAGTGGATCTAATATAATAGTGTGAGTCCAGTCCATAGTGGATCTAACATAACAGTGTGAGAGTCCAGTCCATAGTGGATCTAACATAATAGTGAGAGTCCAGTCCATAGTGGATCTAACATAATAGTGTGAGAGTCCAGTCCATAGTGGATCTAACATAATAGTGTGAGAGTCCAGTCCATAGTGGATCTAACATAATAGTGAGAGTCCAGTCCATAGTGGATCTAACATAATAGTGTGAGAGTCCAGTCTATAGTGGATCTAACATAATAGTGTGAGAGTCCAGTCCATAGTGGATCTAACATAATAGTGAGAGTCCCGTCCATAGTGGATCTAACATAATAGTGTGAGAGTCCAGTCCATAGTGGATCTAGCATACTATTGTGAGAGTCCAGTCCATAGTGGATCTAACATAATAGTGAGAGTCCAGTCCATAGTGGATCTAACATAATAGTGTGAGAGTCCAGCCCATAGTGGATCCAACATAATAGTGAGAGTCCAGTCCATAGTGGATCAAACATAATAGTGTGAGAGTCCAGTCCATAGTGGATCTAACATAATAGTGAGAGTCCAGTCCATAGTGGATCCAACATAATAGTGTGAGAGTCCAGTCCATAGTGGATCTAACATAATAGTGAGAGTCCAGTCCATAGTGGATCCAACATAATAGTGAGAGTCCAGTCCATAGTGGATCTAACATAATAGTGTGAGAGTCCAGTCCATAGTGGATCCAACATAATAGTGAGAGTCCAGTCCATAGTGGATCAAACATAATAGTGAGAGTCCAGTCCATAGTGGATCAAACATAATAGTGTGAGAGTCCAGTCCATAGTGGATCTAACATAATAGTGAGAGTCCAGTCCATAGTGGATCCAACATAATAGTGAGAGTCCAGTCTATAGTAGATCTAAGATAATAGTGAGAGTCCAGTCCATAGTGGATCTAACATAATAGTGAGAGTCCAGTCCATAGTGGATCTAACATAATAGTGAGAGTCCAGTCCATAGTGGATCTAACATAATAGTGTGAGTCCAGGCCATAGTGGATCTAATATAATAGTGTGAGAGTCCAGTCCATAGTGGATCTAACATAATAGTGAGAGTCCAGTCCATAGTGGATCTAACATAATAGTGAGAGTCCAGTCCATAGTGAATCTAACATAATAGTGTGAGAGTCCAGTCCATAGTGGATCTAACATAATAGTGAGAGTCCAGTCCATAGTGGATCCAACATAATAGTGAGAGTCCAGTCCATAGTGGATCCAACATAATAGTGAGAGTCCAGTCCATAGTGGATCTAACATAACAGTGTGAGAGTCCAGTCCATAGTGGATCTAACATAATAGTGAGAGTCCAGTCCATAGTGGATCTAACATAAAAGTGTGAGAGTCCAGTCCATAGTAGATCTAACATAATAGTGAGAGTCCAGTCCATAGTGGATCTAACATAATAGTGTGAGAGTCCAGTCCATAGTGGATCTAACATAATAGTGTGAGAGTCCAGTCTTTAGTGGATCTAACATAATAGTGTGAGAGTCCAGTCCATAGTTGATCTAACATAATAGTTAGAGTCCAGTCCATAGTGGATCTAACATAATAGTGTGAGAGTCCAGTCCATAGTGGATCTAACATAATAGTGAGAGTCCAGTCCATAGTGGATCTAACATAATAGTGAGAGTCCAGTCCATAGTGAATCTAACATAATAGTGTGAGAGTCCAGTCCATAGTGGATCTAACATAATAGTGAGAGTCCAGTCCATAGTGGATCTAACATATTAGTGAGAGTCCAGTCCATAGTGGATCCAACATAATAGTGAGAGTCCAGTCCATAGTGGATCTAACATAATAGTGAGAGTCCAGTCCATAGTGGATCTAACATAATAGTGAGAGTCCAGTCCATAGTGGATCTAACATAATAGTGAGAGTCCAGTCCAAAGTGGGGCCAGCAGGAGACCATCCCGAGCGGAGACAGGCCAGCAGCGCAGAGACGTCCCCAACCGATGCACAGACGAGCGGTCCACCCCGGGTCCCGACTTTGGACAGCCAGCACTTCATCCGTGGCCACCGAACCTGTGCCCCCCCCCGCCCCCCCCCCCCCTCCCCCCCCCCCCCCCTCCACAAAGGAGAGGGGGGTAGAGCAGAAAGGAAACGGCAGATCAACTGGTCTAAAAGGGGGTCTATTTAAAGGCTAGAGTATACAAATGAGTTAAGATGGGACTTAAATGCTTCTACTGAGGTACTGAGGTCTGTCAAAAATGAGAAAACTTATCCCTTTTGAATAGTTTCTGTACCTCTGTTTCTTACAGTTTGTTGACTTAGCACTGGATTGATACGCGGACATGACAAAGGAGGTATTTGATACCGAGAAGAGTTTACATGTTTTGTGTTTTGTTCAATCCCACAGAGACTGTGACTTAAAGTTGAATCCTGGCTTTGTAGATACACTGAGACCAAGTCTAAGCTCATTGTGTTTTTGAAACTGTACCAATTTCCTCAGAATTTTCAACAAACTTGAAGTGTTTTGTGCAGAGGATTATTTGCGATTTGTACGTTTTCAGAATGTGCTTGTTCTATTTTTGGCCAAAGTAAAACAAAGAAAACAACCTGGAGTTGTCTTTATTTTTAAGTTATCATGCCATGATTTTACCAGTCCGTGCCCACGGACTGGTAAAATCAGATTTTCCTCCATGCGGCCCCTGAGCTAAAATGAGCTTGACACCCCTGTATTATTCAATCAATCAATGAATCAATCAATGTTTATTTATATAGCCCTGAATCACAAGTGTCTCAAAGGGCTGTACAAGCCACAACGACATCCTCGGTACAGAGCCCACATACGGGCAAGGAAAACTCACCCCAGTGGGACGTCAATGTGAATGACTATGAGAAACCTTGCAGAGGACCGCATATGTGGGTAACCCCCCCCCTCTAGGGGAGACCGAAAGCAATGGATGTCGAGTGGGTCAGACATAATATTGTGAAAGTCCAACACATCAGCGAAAGTCCAGTCCATGGCGCGGCCAGCAGGAACCATCCCGAGCGGAGACGGGTCAGCAGCGTAGAGATGTCCCCATCCGATGAACAGGCTAGCGGTCCACCCCAGAGCAGAGTAGAAAAGAAAAGAAACGGCAGATCAACTGGTCTAAAACGGGAGTCTATTTAAAGGCTAGAGTATACAAATGAGTTTTAAGATGAGACTTAAATGCTTCTATTGAGGTAGCATCTCTAACTTTTACCGGGAGGGCATTCCATAGTATTGGAGCCCGAATAGAAAACGCTCTATAGCCCGCAGACTTTTTTTGGGCTCTGGGAATCACTAATAAGCCGGAGTTCTTTGAATGCAGATTTCTTGTCGGGACATATGGTACAATACAATCGGCGAGATAGGCTGGAGCTAAACCGTGTAGTATTTTATACGTGAGTAGTAAAACCTTAAAGTCGCATCTTAGGTGCACAGGAAGCCAGTGCAGGTGAGCCAGTATAGGCGTAATATGATCAAACTTTCTTGTTTTTGTCAAAAGTCTAGCAGCCACATTTTGTACCAACTGTAATCTTTTAATGCTAGACATAGGGAGGCCCGAAAATAAAACGTTACAGTAATCGAGACGAGATGTAACGAACGCATGAATAATGATCTCAGCATCGTTTGTGGACAAAATGGAACGAATTTTAGCGATATTACGGAGATGAAAGAAGGCCGTTTTAGTAACACTCTTAATGTGTGACTCAAACGAGAGAGTTGGGTCGAAGATAATACCCAGATTCTTTACCGAGTCGCCTTGTTTAATTGTTTGGTTGTCAAATGTTAAGGTGGTATTATTAAATAGATGTCGGTGTTGAGCAGGACCGATAATCAGCATTTCCGTTTTCTTAGCGTTGAGTTGCAAAAAGTTAGCGGACATCCATTGTTTAATTTCATTAAGACACGCCTCCAGCTGACTAATGCGTGTTGGTCAGCTTTAGGGGCATGTAGAGTTGGGTGTCATCAGCATAACAGTGAAAGCTAACACCGTATTTGCGTATGATGTCACCTAGCGGCAGCATGTAAATACTAAAGAGTGCAGGGCCAAGAACCGAACCCTGGGGAACTCCGCACGTTACCTTAACATAGTCCGAGGTCACATTGTTATGGGAGACACACTGCATCCTGTCAGTAAGATAAGAGTTAAACCAAGACAAGGCTAAGTCTGACATCCCAATACGCGTTTTGATACGCTCTAATAAAATATTATGATCAACAGTATCGAAAGCGGCGCTAAGATCAAGAAGCAGCAACATAGATGAAGCATCAGAATCCATCGTCAGCAATAGATCATTAGTCATTTTTGCGAGGGCTGTCTCCGTAGAGTGATTTGCCCTGAAACCGGATTGAAAAGGTTCACAGAGATTGTTAGACGCTAAGTGTTCATTTAGCTGCTGTGCGACAATTTTTTCGAGGATTTTCGAGATAAACGGAAGGTGGGACACCGGCCGGTAGTTCACCATGAGGTCAGGATCGAGGTTAGGTCTTTTGAGTAGAGAATGAATAACCGCTTTTTTGAATGCTAGGGGAACAGTGCCAGAGGAAAGTGATAAGTTTATAATATTTAACACTGATGGACCTAATAAAACAAAAAGCTCCTTGATAAGTTTCCCAGGAATTGGGTCAAGTAAACATGTTGTTTGTTTTGTCCCATTTACACATTTTAACAATTCCTCCAATGTTATTTCATCAAAGAGAGAGAAACTATTTTGGAGGGCAATGTCCGTCGTATATACAGTCGTATCTGTGTTAATAGAACCCAGTTGTAGCTGAGGTGCATTGTCTTTAATCTCTTTTCTATTGACTTCAATTTTCTTATTAAAGAAATTCATAAAGTCATCTGCTGAGTGGGTGGAGCTACTGGGAGGAGTCCCTTGTTGGGTTAGCGATGCTACTGTACTAAACAAAAATTTAGGATCATTTTTGTTGAGGTGGATGAGATTTGAGTAATATTTAGCTTTAGCTGAGGTAAGCATGCGTTTATAAGTTATTAAACTATCACTCCATGCTTGATGGAAAACCTCAAGTTTAGTCGCACGCCATTTGCGTTCCAGCTTTCTACATGATAATTTCTGGGCTTTAGTTTCTTCTGTAAACCATGGGGTACGCCTTTTAGGGGCCCTTTTTAGCTTTAGCGGTGCTACACTATCAATGGTGTCGCGCAGGGCGTCGTTAAAGTTGTTAGTGAGGTTATCAATAGAGCCCACATAATTTGGGAATGGTGCCATTACCGAAGGCAGTAGGTCAGTAAGAGTCGTCGTTGTGGCAGCATTAATGTTGCGGCTGCTATAGTAGTTATTATTATTATTATTAGTTTGTTGACAATGAGTCAGAACTTCGAATTTTATAAGGTAATGATCGGACATTACTTTAGTGTACGGGAGTATCGTAACTTTGGAGGTGGTGACACCCCTGACAAGCACTAGATCTATCGTATTACCGTTGCGATGCGTGGGTTCATTTATTATTTGTGTAAGACCACAGCTATCAATTATAGTCTGGAGCGCCACGCATGGAGGGTCCGATGGGGTATTCATATGGATGTTAAAGTCTCCCATTATGATTATATTGTCGGCGTGCGTCACTAGATCAGCAACGAACTCTGAAAATTCATTGATAAAGTCCGAATAGGGCCCTGGGGGGCGGTAGATGACAGCCAGGTGCAGAGGCAGCGGTGTGACAAACCTCACAGTAAGCACCTCAAACGAGTTATATTTATTATTTAGGTCCGAGGTAAGGCTAAAGTTTTTGTTGTATATTAGTGCAACACCCCCACCCCTTTTAATGGGACGGGCAATATGCGTTCCCGAATAGCCAGGAGGAGACGCCTCACCCAGCGCAAAAAATTCGTCTGGTTTGAGCCAGGTCTCGGCTAGACCAACGACATCAAGATTGTTGTCTCTAATGACTTCATTAACTAATAACGTTTTGGAAGACAATAACCTTATGTTTAAAAAGCCCATATTATAGGTAGTGGGCTGTTTTGAGGAGTTTTTGTTGAAAGTATCCGTAGTAGTAATATTAATAATGTTACGTTTATTATGCGTAGTGCACTTTAAATAATTTCGACCATATCTAGGAATTGATATGACAGGAATTTTTAGATTGTTTGCCACCTCAGTAAAATGCATGTCCACCTCTGACGCAGAAAAAACATTATGTGAGTTGTATATTATTCTAAGAGAATTGCTATGTGTGCAGGGATTTACCAGCCTGGCGCTGGCTAGTTCTAGCTTAACAGACTCCTTATTAGCGCTTCTTTGTGGATTAGCATTTAGCTTTTTCGTTAGCTCCGCTAACAACAACGCCTTTAGCTTTGTTGTTAGTCCTGCCCGACATCCCCGCTTCTGCTTCCAAGCGCACCGCTTACGTCTCTTTCGTTGACGGTCTCCGCTGGTAGTGGACGCCGCTGCTTCAAAGGCCACTGCTGGATGTAGCTCGCGTAGAATTCCCAAGCTAGCGAGTAGGTCCACCGTACACACATCTTTCAGCCCAAAATGGCCCGATCTCTCCACATCCAGAATCGTAAGTCGGTCGTAAGTGATCACGGAGTGAACACGCTGTGAGCCAGCCATGAAATTGACTGAATTGACGGGTATTTTTGCCAAATCGGTCTACACTTCCAAGAGCGCTCGCAAGAAGCTGCCGCCGTGAAGCGCCGCCATGTTGATCTGTATTTTGTAAAGTGTCCTTGGGTTTTTTGAAAGAAACGTATACGTTAAATGTATTACATACATTATATATGTATTAAAATCCTCCATTATAATTATATTATCTGCGTGCGACAAACTCTGAAAATGCACTGATAAAGTTCGAATAGGGCCCAGGGGGGGCGGTAGATAACAGCCAGGTAGAGAGTTAAGTAAGTCCCTGAGTGCAGGAGGACTTTAAGGATTTAAATCAGACTTACTTATTTCCATCCATCTTCTTCCGCTTATCCGAGGTCAGGTCACGGGGCAGCAGCCTAAGCAGGGAAGCCCAGACTTCCCTCTCCCCAGCCACTTCGTCCAGCTCCTCCCGGGGGATCCCAAGGCATTCCCAGGCCAGCTGGGAGACATAGTCTTCCCAACGTGTCCTGGGTCTTCCCCGTGGCCTCCTACCGGTCGGATGTGCCCTAAACACCTCCCTAGGCAGGCGTTCAGGTGGCATCCTGACCAGATGCCCAAACCACCTCATCTGGCTCCTCTCCATGTGGAGGAGCAGCGGCTTTACTTTGAGCTCCCCCCGGATGGCAGAGCTTCTCACCCTATCTCTAAGGGAGAGCCCCGCCACCCGGCGGAGGAAACTCATTTCGGCCGCTTGTACCCGTGATCTTGTCCTTTCGGTCATAACCCAAAGCTCATGACCATAGGTGAGGATGGGAACGTAGATCGGCCGGTAAATTGAGAGCTTTGCCTTCCGGCTCAGCTCCTTCTTCACCACAACGGATCGATACAGCGTCCGCATTACTGAAGACGCCGCACCGATCCGCCTGTCCATCTCACCATCCACTCTTCCCTCACTCGTGAACAAGACTCCGAGGTACTTGAACTCCTCCACTTGGGGCAGGGTCTCCTCCCCAACCCGGAGATGGCACTCCACCCTTTTCCGGGTGAGAACCATGGACTCGCCTTCAAGTCCGAGTCCAGACTTACTTATTTGGCTTAAAAAATGTATTTAGACATAAATTTTAGGCCACATCGCCCATTCCTGTGTATCTTTTGTCCAAGATTAATAAATATTCTGCTGAAAGATTCCTAAATTTGTGTTATAGGTGATGGCATCCACCAACGAGACCTGCAACTTTCAGACCTACCAGATTGCGGTTCTGGGTTTATTGGACACGCTCACGGTGCTGATCGGCCAGCCGCTGGTGGCCTGCCTGCTGTGGCTGACTTTCACGTCAAAGCGCGCGCACCTGGACGTGCTCAACATCAACCTGGCGCTCTTCCACAACTGCCAGTTCGGCATGAGCTTGGCTCACCTGTGCATCATGCTGGGGCGGCCCCGCGCGCATATACCGGTGCTCCAGTCCCTGCTGGCGTACGCGCAAACGGGCGGGCCCATGAGTTTGTGCCTGATCTGCATGGAGCGCTACGTGGCAGTGCTGCACCCCACCTACTACTCCTATCTGAGGCAGTATCCCGTCAGGGAGCTGTGCGCCGCCGCCGTGTGGCTCGTCTCGCTGCCCGTCGCCTTCTTTGTGGGGTTCACCGAGCGGGTCTTCAACCCCAGCATGGGGCACGCATACAAGATAATACCCTTCTGCGTATTGGTGCCCATGGTCGTCCTGGTGCATCTGTCCAGCGTCAGGATCACGCAGACCCTGCGGCAGGCCGGACCCGGCAAGGCCATGCTACACCCGTCTAAGAGGCGCGCCCTCAACACCGTGCAAGCCACCAGTGTCCTGACCTTGCTTTGTTACATCCCCGTCAGCGTCCTCACGCAACTCAGAATGGATAAAGATGTGATCATGTGCCTCCTCACACCTATTTGTGTCACTTTGCTGTCTGTGGCCAGTGTAGTGCACCCCGCCTGCTACCTGTACACCCACCTCAAGTGAGCCTCCGGTCTACACTTCCGACTCCTCCATCCATCCATTTTCTACCGCTTATCCCTTTCGGGGGTGCTGGAGCCTATCTCAACTACAATCGGGTGGAAGGCGGCGTACACCCTGGACAAGTCGTCAGCTCATCGCAGGGCCAACACAAATAGACAGACAACATTCACACTCACCTTCACACACTAGGGCCAATTTAGTGATGCCAATCAACCTATCCCCAGGTTGCCAATCAACCTATCCCCAGGTTGCCAATCAACCTATCCCCAGGTGCATGTCTTTGGGTGAAAGCCGTAGTACCCGCAGGGAACCCACGCAGACACAGGGAGAACATGCAAACTCCACACAGAAAGATCCCGAGCCAAGGATCCAACCCAGGACCTTCGTATTGCGAGGCAGACTCACTAACCCCCTCCTCCCTTAGAGTACCTTTTTGTCCAGACTATAGAGCGCATCGGTTTATAAGTTGCACCCACTGAATTTTATAAGCAAACTATTTTTTTTCTTTTGATTAGACACATTTCTGTCAATAGTGTCATTTAAGTCCTCAACTGACTCGGGATCTGGAATCTTTTCTTTCTCTCTGGCACTCATGGAGGGCGGACGCTCCCCTTTCCTCTCCCTGATCTCTCCTGCTTGCTTCTTTGTCTTGTCTTAACTTTCTTGTTGCCTCTTTTTGCACTGCTCTCCAAATCTAAACATTGAAACTATTTAACTGGCCTCAATGAAATTGTCAAGATCTTGGGTTTGGGGGAACCTGCTTGTCGTGACGAAGCGGTTGTTGCTGGACACACCACGGACTCTTGGGAGAAGAAGGAGTGCCGCGTGCCTGGCGAAATCTACCTATTGGGAATTATGACAACAGGACATCTGCTGATTGGAGTAAGCGTTGCTCTGGTTTGTCCACAAATTGGAAGTTGCTGGCAGTCTTCAAAGTACCCCAAAGCTGCCACAAATGATTGGAAGATGCGGGAAGAACTGTGGACACTCTTGTGATTTTGGATCACATCGGACTGTCTGCCCTGCAGGATTTTGAGGACCAGTCATAGACAATTTAGAGTGAAAAGCACTTTTTTTTTTTCACTCGTATACAAAACATTCTAACTTGGATTGTTTCCCCGGCTTGGAGACTCTCCCGATTACACGGTTACTCTGCCGAGCTGAGCTCTAGACAGCACAGACACTCAACATTTTCAGACTGTAATTACTGGTTTGCAAAAAATATTTTTAACTCAAATAGGTGAAATTAGATAATCTCCCACGTAGGGATGATACTCGAACCCGGTTTTCCCGGTTGTTCGATAAGAAAAGAACTGAGTCCTCGGACTCGAATCCCTTTTTGAGAACCGGTACCCGTTATCGAGACCACTATAGTAAAGAAAAAGAGTTGGTTCTTTATTCGAATCCCTGGGAACGAATCTCGTCCCGACAAGAAATGCCCCGTGTGACATCACAAGAAATGACGTTACGTAGCTCAGTCATTAGGCGCAGATAGGAAAAGCAGGAAAAAAATGGACCGGGAAAAGTGCTCCAGGGCATGGCTTAATTTCACCAAAAAAAACGAGGAAGCGGCAATATGCAATTATTGCCAGGCTTCGCTCTCGTGTAAGCGGGGGAAGCACAACAAGCGCGTCGTGTCTTCGAAGCAGCGGCAGAGACCACGAAGAACGCCCCTCTTCTTCTGCCAGCTGCCCCAGTCCCAGCTACAGTGGCGGTGACGCCGGTTAGTAGCTAACGTTAACTGTTGCCGGTTAATTTCCATATCTGCTCACTTGTAGTAACGTTACCTCTTATGTCAACCAGGACTGCAGTAATGTTAGCTAGACTAACGTTACCTAAACATAGTCAGTGGCTAACGGTAACGTTAACGTGAACCTTTTTGTATGTGTCTGATAACGTTAACGTTATCTTGTAATCTACACCACGACAAAGTTTGCAAGCATGTCTAATAAACTAGTGCTTTCTTTATTTCTTTAGTTTATTTGGAACATGAACACACTTACAGTATAATAAATCACAGTTTCATATAACTTCACTTCACAGGAGTATGACGAAGTAAAGCATATTTAATCCTAACCCTTTCCCACTTCATAGCGTTTACAAATATATACATCATTTACTGACGTTTTTATAATAAAATATATGTGAATTAGTATACACAACAGTTTTGTAATATGTAATTTATTAATTCAGTCATTATTAATATACTGAGATGAAGAATATCTTATTTTCAATAAGGTTGAAAGTATTTCTCATAATTCTTCTTCTTTGTACTTTGTAAGCGCTATTATTTTGAACAACCTCTTGAACTGGATCATATCAGTACAATGTTTAACTTCTTTACTTCATCTATTCCATCATTTAATTCCACATCATTTTAGCTGTTTGCAATTTTACCAAATCATCGAACTTTAATATTTTTGACTCAATAAATAAAGTGTTTGTATGTTCTCTATATCCAACATCATGTATCAGTCTAATTCATCTTTTTTGTAACACGGTTAACGAATGTAGCGCACATTTGTAGTTATTTCCCCACATTTCTGCACAATAACTCAGATATGGTAATACTATAGTAGCGAGCAGTAGAGAATGTGAAGTGATTTGTTAAACCAAATATTGTGTGTTTTTTTCCATATACAACAACCTATCTGGACTAGATAAGAGAATCGATAAGGAATCGGTTCGATAAGAGGATTCGATAATAGGCTCAAACTCGATAATTTCTTATCAAACATCATCTCTACTCCCACGGCACACTACAGTGGTTGAAAAACACCGGTGCAGACTAGCAACTAATTTCGCTAGCTACACGCTCTGTCACGTTTTTGATGATTTCTGTCTTTAATATCAACCACTTTTCCTTCTCAGTCACACTCACTTTCTTCCTTCCCGTGACAACAAAAAACAAAGTCC
>NC_084735.1:13683909-13771409 GCF_033978785.1 Entelurus aequoreus | reverse complement strand
ATTTGCCAAACATGGCAAATGTGAAAAGAGTGTTTTGCATTTTCCCATCATGCTTTGTAATGGGTAGAATTTTGAATTTCTTTATGGTATCTGGACGTTTTTTTTATAATATCCACAATGTTCAGTGAGTAAGTTGTGAGTTGCATTTTCTAAAAAAAAGTTTTTGCACCATGACTCGGGAAGGTTGTTTGCATTGTGTCGTGGAAGTTGACGCTGTGCTATCATTTCAAAATACTTTCAAGGTTCATTGAGCTGATTTACTCACATTGTCCATAAGATGGCAGCAAATATGTAGCATTTAGAGACCGCCTGGTGTTTAAGATTAATTTGAAAGCACAGTAACACTGGGTTTGAATATAGGAAAATAAAAACTGGACAGAAATAATGAATCAAATTGGCGTACCACTCGATTAAGCCCGTACCACAGTCCTAGTTTTCCCATACATTTTGCACTGGCTCTGTTTTGATGTATTATTCCTCCACTCACCATGATGACTCCACCAGAGACGTCATTCACCAGCAAAGGACACGGACTCAGAGCAGCCATGCTTATTATAAACGCGCCCACGCCACTGCCCACCAACGTCAACGCTCCCATCAGCCACAGGGATCTGGTGATAAGGTTTACGTTAGGTCCAAAACAATCATACTCAGGTTCTGTTTGTATTCTTGCCGACCTTATTGGGAAGAACATGGCGATGAAGCAGGCCAGAGGGTTGGACACGGCCGCCAGGGTGGCAGACAAGTGGTAAGCTTTGTTCCCGTACGGCATGCACGAGTACGACTGGACCGAGGGCAGCACCACGTTAGTCAGAGCGTTGGTCCACGCCAGAATCACAAAGATGTAGAACACCTGCATCCAGCTGTACATCCCAGTGCCAAAACTGCTTCTGCATGTCTGGCTTGAGGGTCTGTATGTGTCCATCATGGGCCTCTCCTCCACCCACTTCCTCTCCTTGACACCGTTGGTGTACTGGCCTTTGAGTGTCTCTCTGGCCACCGCTGGGTGATGGTTCAAAAGCAGGAAGGCCAGCAGGCACACCAGCATCATGGCGCTAACGAAGAAGAAGAACACCTCCGCTGCGAAGTTGGCCGGCTGATGCTGAGCCAAGAGTTCAAATGTTGGAGAGGCATCGGTGGTGTTAAGGCTCTGGTTCAGACTCAGAGGCTGAGTAGCGTTGACACAGTGCACCACACCCACACCCTGGATGAGTGCCACCAGAGCTGGCAGCAGGCCGCTCATTCCCTCGCCGACGTAGTAGGTGGTGAGGTACTGAGACTTGAGTCGCATCATGAAGGGCAGAAAAGTCACAGAGGATGTGCAGTCGACGGTGGCGAGGAAAAAGGTGAGCGTGAGCAGAGCTACACTGCGAGGAACACCCGCCACCACCACCGTCTCCTTCCAAAAGAAACCCAACAGCAGACTGGCCAAAGTGCCCAGGGCGATGATGACGTAAATGACGGCCGCCTCGTTGAGGGCTCCCGGACGAAAGCGGTGCATAAGTGTGACGAACAGCGGCCCTACGTTGGCCATCTGGATGAGAATGGAAAGGTAAGACGGAAGGTACCAGCCCTCCGGAATGTGGGGGACGATCAGGGGCAGCTCCACCCACAGGCCGTTGATGGACACCCAGGAGCCTATGCCGAACAGGCACGCCAGCAGGTGGGTGAGGACAGGCATAATGTCGGTTGAACTCTAGAAGAAAGGAGGTTCACAGTTTGAACAACTGAAAATAAAGACTTACATCAGCAGGTATCATAAACACTTAGCCTCAGACTAGTTTGCCGACAAACTAGTCTCGTACATGGGCAGGTTTTCATGCGGCCTCACTCATCCATCCTTATTGAAGTTCCCTATCATTGTCTGACGAATAATTTCCAATGTCGAAAGCATTTACAAATATGGGGCGCTAGTGTGCTTCAAGGTAGGTCAAACCAAAGACACCCTAGCGGGAGTTCAACAGAGAACCCTTTTGCATTGAAGCAGAAGTGCCAACATCTTCCACTGTGCTACAAAGACATCCTTTTTGAAGCATTCAACAATCACCTTATGAATAATTTCTATAGAAATGGAACCTTGGAGATAAGGTACAGCAGACATGGTTCTAAATCGGCCCATCGACAATCAAACAGAGATCCATCGGTTTGAGGTAGCAGTGCTAAGCCCTCTTCGACTGTTCTACCCATGAACCTTTTTTGAAGCATTCAGCAATCACCTTATAAATAATTTCTGCGAGAGGAAAAAACCTACAGATAAGGGACAGCAGCATCGTTCAAAGACTTGGTTCTACGTCAGCCCATCGACAATCAGACAACCGTTTGTTTAGAGCTAGCAGTGCTAACCACTCTTCTATCGTGCTACACTCTTTTTTGAAGCATCCTACATTGGCCTTCCGAATGATCATTTACACATGCCCTCCTCTGGGTCCAAAGCCTGGTTCTTGATCATTTAGACCCAGAGGGTCAGATGAGGAGAAAACAACATAAAAGATGACAGCCTGGGATTAATGTGTCACCACCAGGAAGCATTTCGATGCCAACTTTGGTAGATGGTCGTAGAACGGTTAATATTTACTTCTCATCCGACAGTGCAAAGACCAGTTTGGTGACGATTCCCCCGACATTTTAGGTGCAAGGTATAACAACTTGGTGCCGGTCAAGCCCGGGTTAATGGTATAAAACCGAAGCTATAAGTTGAGAAAACATCCGACTGAGTGGTTTGTTTGTTGACTTGAGAAAAGCTTTACAGGACTGAGAGGATCAAACTTGGCCACGGCGGACTTCAGACATTCCTGCCTCCCTGCAGACTTCATCAGCACGACTCCAGACGCAACTCTCTTTTACTCTACTAACATGACCGCAAAGTTCTCTCACTAGCACAAGCAACCTCCGCCAAACCAAAACCGATGCCTATAGAACTATTTTCATTTCTGACCAGTAAACATCGAGTAAAGTCACATTTATAAAAGACAAAAGTAAAGGATCCAGGTATACTCACATGCTCTCCGATGGGGTCTTTGGAGTTCTGCGCGACCGCAGCCCAAAGTCCGGGATTAGACCCTCCTTGCCGATAGTGGGCGTGCAAACATGCAGCCAACTGTGACACGTGCTTGTCTGAGTGACTACATGGTCTCAATCTTAAATACAAAAAAAAAGAAAGACCCTGACTGTGCGAGACCCTCAGGGTGCATCACATGTTGTGGTCTGCCACCGCCTTTTGTTTTTTCCGACTGGGCTCATTCAGTTTTTGTCCTGGACTTTTTAACCTAACACACTCACTAGGTACTTTATCAGGTACAGCTGCACAGTGTGTATTTCATTTATTATTGAGAATATGAACATCTTCTTGAGAACCACATTTGATTTGGTCTCTTGTCAGGGTTGGGAATGTTGGGTTCAAAATAATTAAGCAAAAATAAATGTCTTCGTATTATCATGTATTATTGTGTGAATGCTCCAATACATACATATGGTTTTCTACACCAAAATGCATCTATTTATTATTATTATTCTTGTCCAGATTTTGGCACGCTCTACCTTCCACATTTTTCATCCGGTTCAAACCGTTCCAACTTCAAACTGTTCAGCCTATTTGGGAACCGCGGGCTCGCTCTTGACAAATTCCAAAAAATTCCCAGAATTTCAGGATTTCGGGACATTTTTCTCATTCACAATGAATTGGCCATTTTTCAAACTTTCACCATTTCCACATTCCTCAACCTATTCAAAGCCATTCCACCTTCAACAAATTCCACCATCCTGGAAATTCTAACTAACCTTTTTCCAAGTTCAAAGAAATTCCAGAATTCCTGGTTTTCCAAAGCCCTAATTCCACCTATTTCTGGCGACTACTCCTTCCACATTTTTCAACTCACTTCAAACGTTCCACCGTCCAAACATTCCTCTTAATCCGGACAAAAACCTACTCAGTGGCCTAGTGGTTAGTGTCCGCCCTGAGATGGGTAGGTTGGGACTTCAAACCCGAGTCATACCAAAGACTATAAAAATGGGACCCATTACCTCCTTGCTTGGCACTCAGCATCAAGGGTTGGAATTGGGGGCTAAATTCGTCAGTCTACCCCAGGGCAGCTGTGGCTACGAAAGTAGCTTACCACCACCAGGTGTGAATGATTGATGGGTTCAGAAAAACATGTAAAGCGACTTTGGGTACTTAGAAAAGCGCTATATAGATCCCAGGTATTATTATTATTATAAATTACCAAAAATTATTCCCGGGCGCGGCACCACTGCTGCCCACTGCTCCCCACACCTCCCAGGGGGTGAACAAGGGGATGGGTCAAATGCAGAGGACAAATTTCACCACACCTAGTGTGTGTGTGACTATCATTGGTACTTTAACTTTAACTTTAAAAAACCAAGTTGTTTTTGAACTGGAAAAATTCCAGGTTTTCCTGAAGTTCCAGGAATTCCGTAATACCATTTCTCAATTCAACACGAACTGGAAAAATTCCAGGTTTTCCCGAAGTTCCAGGAATTCCGTAATACCATTTCTCAATTCAACATGTTACTACTACAACATTTCTCGACCGATTTTAAAAATTCCAACATCAACCATTTCTACTCATTCAGACCATTCAAGTATTTTACCATTTTCCAAACATTCCTCTTAATCCGGACAAAAAACCAAGTTGTTTTTTGAAATGGAAAAATTCCAGGTTTTCCCGAAGTTCCAGGAATTCCGTAATACCATTTCTCAATTCAACATGTTACTAATGCAACATTTCTCGACCGATTTTAAAAATTCCAACATCAACCATTTCAACTCATTCAGACCATTCAAGTATTTTACCATTTTCCAAAAAATTCCAGATTTTCCCAAAATTCCCTTATACCCTTTACTTCTTCAACATTTCTTGCCCGATTTAAACAATTCAAACACCAACCAATTCTGCTCATTCAGGACATTCATGCTCCTAATCATTTGCCAAAAAAAATCCTGTTTTCCCAAAATTCCAAGAAGTTCCCATTGAAATGAATGGGACATTTTTCCAAGTCGCACAATTCCCACATTTTTCAACCGATTTAAACCATTCCAACGTCAACACATTCCTCTTATCCTGGACATGGATGTATCGGGACCTGGGTGCCTCGATACAACTTTTTCACTTCGGATACCGATATTGGTAGCCAATACAATCAATAGTGTGGAATGTTAGAAAAGGTTTGATCAAGTGAAATGAGTGAACAATATTAGACATACCTGTATATTAAACACTAAACGTTTTATGATAAACTTATGCCGTTGTGAAGTGGAGTGGTGATTGTTTCTTTTTTGGCGGCAGCTAGTGGCCACAATACTTCATTCAGTCTAGCTCACGATGCAGTACATTGAATGATGCGAACACGTTTGTTACTGGACACTTACTACTATTACTTAGTAGTAATATGCAACTATGATTCATTGATACTTGTTCATATTGACAGATGTGCAGTTTTACACTGCAATATTGTTCAATGAAGGACACCTAAAAACACTATCACAAACACTATCTTTTCACACTAAATGTATTTGTTCTTTCCATTTTGACAGAAAATATATAAATATATTAGGGCTGGGAATTTTTGGGTGTCCCACGATTCGATTCAAAATCGATTCTAGGGGTCACGATTCGATTCAAAATCGATTTTTAAAAAAAAAAAACAATACACAACAATACCATAATAATGCAATACAATTTAATTTTGGAGTTCTGAACTTGTAATTTCTTGCAGTGTTTATTAAGTGGTAATATGTCACATTTGTCCCAATTAACTTTATACCCTGATAAACAGCCATATTCAGTGATGACATTATTGATATAAAGAAGACAGGAGTTAACACGTGACAGGTAGAGAATTATGTTGTCACAATACATCGATAGCTTATTATACTGAGAGCCAATATTTATACCATGAATATTATTTTCACTTCTTATTAATGCAGCTAAGGGTTCAATAACCAAATTAAATAATCCAGATGCAGGACATCCCTGTTTTACTCCTCTTTTTAACAAAAAAGGGTCTGAAATATGATTATTGGTTTTGACTAATGCCATGGGCCTTGTATAAAGCATCTTAATCCATTGTATAAAATTATCTCCAAATCCAAATTTAGGTAATGTGCAAAACATAAATGACCAGTTTATGCGGTGGAATGCCTTCTCCGCATCAACAGTACATACTGCTGTGGGATAAGGGAGACTTCTAGCATAGTAAATAACATTAAACAATTTCCTTGTATTGTCTGAAGATTGTCGACCTTCCATGAAGCCAGTTTGGTCAGTATGAATTAATTTTCCTATTACATTTGATAATCGTGTGGGTAAGATTTTTGCCAAGATTCAAAAGGATTCTCTATTCATGGAATACATAGATTTCAGCAGGATCTACCCCAGTCTGCTGACATGCAAGCAGAGTAGTACATTTTTGTAAAAAGCTTTTATAATTGTAAAGGACAATGTTTTATCAACTGTTTGCAATGATGTATATTTGTTTGAACTATTAAATGAACCAAAAATATGACTTATTTTATCTTTGGGAAAATTTTGGACACAGTGTGTTGTCAAGTTTATGAGATGCGATGCAAGTGTAAGCCACTCTGACACTATTGTTCTTTTTTATTTTAATGTCTAATGATAATGTCAATGAGGGATTGCATTGTTATGGTATTGCTGTGTATTGTTTTGTTGGATTGATTAATAAAAAATAAAATTAAAATTAAAAATTAAAAAAAAAAAAAAAAATTAATAACAAAAAAAAAAATCGATTTTTTAAAAATGAGAATCGATTCTGAATCGCACAACGTCAGAATCGCGATTCGAATTCGAATCGATTTTTCCCCCCACCCCTAATATATATATTAAACTTTAAATGAATCTAATAATGCAATATAATTGTATATCATGTATGTCAATTTTTGGAGTTAAACTAAAAATAAATATCTAAATATCTGCTTGACTTACGATTACTAAGCAGGTTATTCAGGATGCTTTATTATTGTCCATTCTTAACATGTACAAAACATATAAGAACTGAAATGACATTTTCGGCACAGTCCCACTAAGAGCAGACATACATTACAGGGAGACAAGAACAGGACCGCCAACAGATCAGCCACTTACGGAGCTCCTTAAAAAAGGCGGGAAAAAGGTGATATCGGGGAAAGGGGAAGAGTAAAAAAAAAAATCCATCAAATTCTACAATGTAAAAATTTTTTTTAAAAAGAAGCTCAGTTGCCAGAATAAAATTTTAAAAAAGGGACCGTAGTCAGATCAATGTGGTCTGTAAATGACGCAAGGCAAGACCGCTCACCCTTTAGAGCACAGCTGCAACTTCCTGTCACTAAACCTGCATAAAATGGTTCTTCTCAGCTTTCTCTGTTTCACTATTTTCTTACACTTTATGAAGCACTTCTTACATATCAAGAGCTTACCGTATTTTTCGGACTATACGTCGCAGTTTTTTTCATAGTTTGGCCGGGGGTGCGACTTATACTCAGCAGCGACTTATGTGTGAAATTATTAACACATTAGCGTAAAATATCCAATAATATTATTTATCTCATTCACGTAAGAGACTTGACGTATAAGATTTCATGGGATTTAGCGATTAGGAGTGACAGATTGTTTGGTAAACGTATAGCATGTTCTATATGTTATAGTTATTTGAATGACTCTTTCCATAATATGTTACGTTAACATACCAGGCACCTTCTCAGTTGGTTATTTATGCCTCATATAACGTACACTTATTCAGCCTGTTGTTCACTATTCTTTATTCATTTGAAATTGCCTTTCAAATGTCTATTCTTGGTGTTGGCTTTTATCAAATACATTTCCCCAAAAAATGCGACTTATACTCCAGTGCGACTTATATATGTTTTTTTCCTTCTTTATTATGCATTATACTCCGGAGCAACTTATAGTCCGAAAAAAACGGTCTTTTTAAGTGTTTAATGTGATTTTACTATTTTATTTACATTGATGCTTCCTTATTTTTAAAACAAAAATCATGTTTACTTTTTGTAAATGACTTGACTAATAGAGGAAATAGTGTGCTTATTGGAGGACATTTGCACAAGTAAACACATTGCAGGACCGCTTGTATCGGACATGATATCACACATTCTGCATGCAGGCACACACGTATTATCCCACACTTGTTTTTTTTAATGATATTGGACCGACATCCGTTATCAGCATCTAATCAGGACACCCCTAATTGTTGTTTACTTAAGGGTGCATGCGTCAATTCACAGCTGTTAACATCAATACCACATTAACACGTATTAAGCAAAAAGTGCAGATTGTAGTTTGATGAGTGAGGAAGATTAATTCCCTGAGTAAAAAATAAAAAACATCACATGGACAGGTTTGTTCGCGTGGTTGTACGGCATGTACGGGCCCTCGGTCGGCGGGGAACCGACACAGTGCTCTCATTGTTTTTCCGGAGCTCCTCAGGACCTGCACCAATATACATCGGAGCCTTTAAAAATAAAAATAAAAATAAAATAACAAAACAAGTTCTTATCTGGGACAGTTGTTCACGCAGTCCTGTGACCGGGTGAAGAGGGCGTAGACGTTGACCAGCGGGAACATGGCCAGGGCGCCCACCAGGGAGCCCGCCTGGATGGAGATGCCGCACCACAGCAGGGCGGCGTGACCCGCCTCGTGCAGCAAAGTGCCGATCACCACCTTCAGGTAGGAGAAGAGGCCCGTGAAGACGATCCAGGAGATCACCTGGAGGACACGTGCACACACACACACAAAGATACTTGCTTTGAAACAATATATCAGCTTCATGTTTGTGCTCCTTCCACTGCTACAGTAGCTTGTATTGAGAAGATCACGTGGCATCACAACATGTGGTGTCCACAACATCTCAGTCCCCCAGGAAACAAACCTTGCATACACAAAAACAACATGCAGTGTTTCCCAGACATTCATTTATTTGTGGCGGCCTGCCACGAAAGAATTACTTCCGCCACAAATAAAAAATAAATAAATAAAATAAAATATTAAAAATTAATTATTTTTTTTTTTTTGTCCTCTCCAGCTTCTCAGGCAAATCATATAGTTGATGTAGATGCCCATATCGGCTGTTCAGATTTACTTTACAAAAGAAAAGTGTAGGATACTTCTCTTGTTGCCTTATTTGTATTTGACTTTATTAAATGTATTTATATTAGAAACACAACATGTGTATATAACAAAGGGTGCAAAGTCTGCAGGCAGTAGGAAACACATGGTTAAGTGTAGGGAGTAAAACTGATGGCAGTCTAAAGTTCAAGATTTTTGGAGCTCTTTGTTCAGTGGATCAGATGTTTGATGAAGCTCTGTGTCTATCTACCACCACTACTGTTTTCTGTTTATTTGTTACTGACTGTGGCAGGACACCTCTGCCTCTGTTTCACTTTATGTTGCTGGTAAATAATATGGTTGTAGTAGTAGGCTAAAGTTAAATTATTTAGTATGCACTAATTAAAGGGGCAGAGCTTTGAGACATTTTAGCTTTTATATTTTTTGTAAGAACCACAATTAATGAATATATTTCAGTGAATAACTTATTGTTCAAATCTGTATATAAATATGTACATAAAGTGTTGTAATTATATTGTAAAATGGATGGATGGACGTTTAAAACAAAACTGTTATTATTAATTAGTAAGTATACATTTTTTTTAGCCTTTTTAGAGAAAATCAAATCATTGTAGTAAATTATGCAAATTACTCGATGATGTCATGGTGACCACGCCCATAGCCACGCCCCCACCACCACAGGTATCTTGGCAGTTTATGGGAAACACTGACATGATTAAGTCAGACAAAAATGAATTATGTCTTCAAAACAAAAACGTCTTTTCGGTTTACTCTCACCTAGGGCTGGGCGATATATCGATATACTGGATATATCGTGGGTTTGTCTCTGTGCGATATAGAAAATGACTGTATGGTGATATTGGAGTATACGTTCTCACGCAGTTGCTTTTAGCTGCTGGCATTACACTACAGGCTCTTCTCACTCTTTCTTGTCTCTCCTTCTCACAGAGACATAAAACAAGCGCACCTTCTTACATTCGTCACATACGTATATGCCCTCACGGAGCAGAGAGGTAGTGGCATGGGTAACGTTAGCTGTGGTGCGAGTGGTAATACGAGAGAAAGAAGGTGCGAATCTGGTAACAAATGAAGAAAGAATTCATTCCAAGAAAAACAGCAGGGGGGTCCATCGTCTGGCGGTGGTTTGGCTTCAAGCGGGAAGATGTCGAACAGACAACCGTAATATGTCAAGTGTGGGGCAAAAGCGTTGCTACAAATAGTAGCATTACTGCTAATATGTAGCATCATTTGAAAAGTCACCCGCTAGAGAATGAAGAGTGCTTGAAACTCCGCATGTCAACATCTCCGTTCGGTGCCACACCCACAAAATGCCGAGGCAACCATTTCCGCATCAACACCGTATGAAACAAATAGTCAACAACAGAAGGAGATAACGTCCGCAGGAACCTACCACATAGTGAAGGACATACACTATTTGATTTCCTATTATGCGGCTCATTTTTATTTGACACTAATTGAAATATCTTGTGTGACATCATGCACAAAAGTGCACTTTCTTTGTTTTAAACTGTTGTAGTGGCGTTCTGTACAAAAAATGCACTTTAATTTAGTGTTGTTTTGATATGTCATCTTAGTGACATCATGCACAAAAGTGCACTAATAGCTTGTTTTAAAATGTCTCTGACAATCTTGCACTTAAATGACATGAATGTTTGTGCCACTGCTTAATAACTGTTTAATAAATACACTTTTGCTAAATTGACTTAGTTGTGATTTCCCTCTCTGCATGAAAGTTTAAAAGTAGCATATATTAATGCAGTATGAAGAAGAATGTTTTAATGTAGACACATATAATCATCATACTGCTGTGATTATATGCATCAAGTGTTCATTTAAGGCTAAGGCAAAATATCCACATATATATGGTGTATCGTGACATGGCCAAAAAATATTGAGATATTATAAAAAGGCCATATTGCCCAGCACTAATCTCACCCAAAATGCATTAAAACCAGACCTTTAAAAGGAGAACTGCACTTTTGGGGGGGGAATTTTGCCTATCGTTCACAATCATTACGAAAGACACGACGGATGGATTTTTTTTAATGCATTCTGAATATTAAATAAACATAACTAAAAGTCTGCTTACTATTCTGCCCATAAAATCCGGTAAATAACCATTCAAAAAGCGCCAACCATACTCCATCTACATTTGGTGACTTGAATATCAACAAGTATTAGTGCTATTGTTATTATAAACACTAACACAAACTATTTATACCGGCACCGTGATAACTTCCTGTGTCCCTATGTTTACATCGAGTGGTCTGCTGCTTCCTCGCTTCCCTGCTCCCTGTTTTTCAAGGTGTGGAAACACAGAAACCCTGTGTTCACCAGGAACCGAATCGTACGAATAGGTACTACCGTGTTATTTTCTTGGAGCGATATGTACTACTACTGCTCAAACAGATCAGCCGAAATGCTTTTTTTCAGGGCCGATACCGATTATTAGTGTCCATAAGCCCGATAACTAATATTTGGAGCTGATATTTCTTTGCAGTAAAAGTTATTAAACGTGAATAGAATATGTCGGTAAACAGCTGGACGAGGCTTTAAGTTGTTTTATTTGGGAAACGTTGGACCTGTAGCAACATATTTGATGCCGCGCTAATGTGTTTAATTTAGCAGCAAAACACATGAGGGGATTTCACTAAAACTTGTATTACTTGTGTCTAAAAGGAGCATCAACATTTGCATTTAAAAATATGTGAGTGGGTAAATTGGTTAAAATATACACTTAATGCAGTGTTTCCCATAAACTGCCAAGATACCTGTGGCGGTGGGGGCGTGGCTATGGGCGTGGTCATCATGACAGAGTAATTTGCATAATTTACTACAATGATATGATTTTCTCTAAAAAGGCTAAAAAAATGTATACTTACTAATTAATAATAACAGTTTTGTTTTAAACGTCCATCCATTCATCCATTTTACAATATAATTACAACACTTTATGTACATATTTATATACAGATTTGAACAATAAGTTATTCACTAAAATATATTTATTAATTGTGGTTCTTACAAAAAATATATCTTATAAAATATAAAAGCTAAAATGTCTCTTAAAGCTCTGCCCCTTTAATTAGTGCATACTAAATAATTTAACTTTAGCCTACTACTACAACCATATTATTTACCAGCAACATAAAGTGAAACAGAGGCAGAGGTGTCCTGCCACAGTCAGTAACAAATAAACAGAAAACAGTAGTGGTCAAATACAAATAAGGCAACAAGAGAAGTATCCTACACTTCTCTTTTGTAAAGTAAATCTCAACAGCCTATATGGGCATCTACATCAACTATATGATTTGCCTGAGAAGCTGGACAGGACAAAAAATTTCATAAATACATTTAAAAATAAATAAATAAAAAATTAATTTGTAGCGGACGTAATTCTTTCGTGGCGGGCCGCCACAAATAAATGAATGTGTGGGAAACACTGTAATCGACTGAATACATTTTAAGGTTTCTTCATGAGGAACCCGGAAATATTGCAAATATTTAAATTAAAACAATTCAAGTAGTTTATAGTTGAGACATTTTTCAAGCGGGCTGACATTATTTCTTCCTGGATGTTACAGAAAGTATGAGAATGTGTGAGCTGCTGCCTGCTCTAGTTTACTTATACAATAATCTGTTATTTGTCAACATGTTTACACAAAGTTTGAATTTTTTGGCGGGAATACATTTTCTGCCGTCTTCATGTCTATCCACCTTTGTTGCATCATTTGATTAAATCACGGAACATGAGACCGGGGCGATGCCAGGAAAGAAGGACAAAAACGGGATTTCCTGGCAAAAATGGGAAGCTTCGACAGGTAAGAGGAGGAGACATACTGTAGGAGTGAAAGGAGCGAGGGCATAGCCACGTGAGCAGACCGGAGAACAATTGAGATATCCAAACAAACTTAGGGAGAATTATCGACATTATTTTTAAATAATATATGTCGCAGATATATACGTCGTGAAATGAGTTATTTACATAGAAAGATTCCAAATTGTTTATTTAAATACCTTAATTGTTTCTCTAATAATCTAAACAGACTCAATAACTCCACGGTGACGTTTTGGAAACTTACTGAGGAACTTGTGAAACTGAAACAATCCAAAAAGAATGCCATTGTAGGTTAATAATACTAACACAGACACCCATAAACGTGTTAGCATTTGAGCATTTTAGCTAATGCTAACGACGCTGGCTTGATTCCATTGAGATAGCATGTACGATTATGCATGAAAACACTCCCAAAGAGATCACACGTGGGATGGTTTAGTAAGTATGAATAGCTTTAGTTATATTGTAAAACTTACAAAGGTTGCGTGGAGTGATAAATGAAGAAATTCATACAAGCAGGAACGCTACGGACGGCGAGGAGACAGAACGACACTTTTACTTCCGGTTGAAAGCACCAAATGGAATGACACAATAAACACCTGCAGTGAGCGAACTCGGTTAGAGTGTCCGCCCTGAGATCGCTAGGTTGTGAGTTCAAACCCCGGCCGAGTCATATCAAAGACTATAAAAATGGGACCCATAAACTCCCTGCTTGGCACTCAGCATCAAGGGTTGGAATTGGGGGTTAAATCACCAATAATGATTCCCGGGCGCGGCCACTGCTGCAGCTCACTGCTCCCTTCACCTCCCAGGGGGTGATCAAGGGGATGGGTCAAATGCAGAGGACAAATTTCACCACACCTAGTGTGTGTGTGACAATCATTGGTACTTTAACTTAACTACAGACGGCGAGGAGACAGAACGACACTTTTACTTCCGGTTGAAAGCACTGAATGGAAGGACACAGGCAAACTCGTCCAAAAGATGGCGCCTTAGTACAATCAGTGACACACCATGTCGGAGTATTTGCTTGTTCTTTTGAAAAAAACGTTTGCATTATGGCCGTCAGCGAAGAAAAGTCCATAAATTAGCTGCTTAGTTTTATATTTTATCAGTCTGTTGTGGCCAGTGCCCTGTACTTTGCAGTGGTTTGTTGGGGGAGCAGCACCAGCAAAAGGGACTCAAACCGGATTGATAAAACTGATCCGGAAAGCCGGCCAAACTATTGGCACGGAGTTGGAGGCGTTTGTGTCAGTGAGGGACAGGAGGACACTGGACAAACTGCTGGCCATCATGGACAATCCTGCCCACCCACTCCAGCTGACAATTGAGGGACAGCGGAGTTCATACTCCAACAGGCTCCTTCAGCTTCCTTCCCGCACTGTGCGATTCAAGAACTCCTTCATTCCGTACTCCATCCAGCTGTATAATCACTTGCCATACAGCAATAGATGATATTTGCCTATTACCTAACACCTGACACGTCAGCTACTTCTCTTTGTTTATAATGTCTATTTTCTATTTCCTGCTGGATCTACTCTCTATTTTATGCTGCTGCTGTCACATATACTGTAATATTGTACATGGTCATTGGTATATATTGTATATATGTTATAGACCTAATATAATATATATGTATATATAATATACTGTACACATATGTATAGAGATGATGTTTGATAAGAAATTATCGAGTTCGAGCCTATTATCGAATCCTCTTATCGAACCGATTCCTTATCGAGTCCAGATAGGTTGTTGTATATGGAAAAAAACACACAATATTTGGTTTAACAAAAGCTCACTTTTATTATATAAGAAAACAATTGAATCTAATAAATAAATAAATATTGACTGTTACCCCCCCTGAAAAAATAAAATAAAATAAATAAATATTGACTGTTGTTACCCAAAGTATATTAAGTGGGATTTTTTAGAAAAACAAATATATACAGTAACACAAAAACAACCTGTCTCTGTGATCACTATAGGTGTATAAATAATAATATAGTGTTAAATAAAATCAGTCCCTTGGGCACAAAACTGAAAATAATACAGCTCTCCAAAAAGTGCACTTCTGCTGCTATTTGACATAACTGTTTGTTATGATGCTTTGACATTTTTGCACTTAATTTCTTTATTGAAAGAAAATTCTATGAAGAGAAAAGTTGTTTAAAAATGTGGTTACAATGCTAAAAAATGAAAAGTTAAAGCTAAAAAAAGAAATGTACTTTATTTAGTTAACATTATTTCTTTATAGGGGGAAAGATGTTATGAGCTAGGTCGGGGGTCGGCAACCCGCGGGTCTAGAGCCGCATGCGGCTCTTTAGCGCCGCCCTAGTGGCTCTCTGGAGATTTTTAAAAAATGTATGAAGAATGGAAAAAGATGAGGGGGAAAAAAAAAAAAAAATTTTGTTTTAGTATGGTTTCTGTAGGAGGACAAACATGACACAAACCTCCGTAATTGTTATAAATCACACTGTTTATATTAAATATGCTTCACTGATTCAAGTATTTGGCGAGCGCCGTTTTGTCCTACTTATTTTGGCGGTCCTTGAACTCACCGTATAGTCTGTTTACATGCATAACTTTCTCCGACTTTCTAGGACGTGTTTTATGCCACTTCTTTTTCTGTCTCATTTTGTCCACCACACTTTTAACGTTGTACATGAGTGCACAAAGGTGAGTTTTGTTGATGTTATTGACTTGTGTGAAGTGCTAATCAGACATATTTGGTCACTGCATGACTGCAAGCTAATCGATGCTAACATGCTATTTAGGCTAGCTATATATACATATTGCATCATTATGCCTAATTTGTAGCTATATTTGAGCTAATTTAGTTTCCTTTAAGTCCTCTTAATTAAATTTATATCTCATGACACATGTAATATGGCTTTTAATTTTTTGCGGCTCCAGACAGATTTGTTTTTGTTTTTTTGGTCCAATATGGCTCTTTCAACATTTTGGGTTGCCGACCCCTGAGCTAGGTAATATAACAACTACACTACCCAGCATGCAACGGGAGTGACGAGAAAATGCGCGGTAGCCCCGAAAAGTGTTGTTGCATGTCGCCACCCGGCAGCTAAGAATGAGGTTATGAGCACGCTGTGAAAGTAAACGTCAAGAACTTAGCCAACACGCCTCGTCTGCATTATTTATAATTAGACAGACAACCATACTTGCCAACCCTCCCGTTTTTAGCGGGAGAATCCCGATATTCAGCGCCTCTCCCGACAACCTCCCGGCAGAGATTTTCTCCCGACAGAGATTTTCTCCCGACAAACTCCCGGTATTCAGCCGGAGCTGGAGGCCACGCCCCCTCCAGCTCAATGCGGACCTGAGACTGAGTGGGGACAGCCTGTTCTCACGTCCGCTTTCCCACAAAATAAACAGCTTGCCTGCCCAAAGACGTCATAACATCTAGGGCTTTTATAGAGTGCACAACTGAGCACACAACAAGGAGACGAAGCAGAAGAACGAGGAAATTACAGACATGGCGGCCGAAATGATATACTCATCATGAACGGAGGAGTTAAACAGGACAATACTGCCATCTAATGGATAGCCACTGGAACACTGAAATTCAAGTTTTTTGGGTTTTTTTCTATGTAAATAAAATTTTAAAAAATATATATATATATAGCTAGAATTCACTGAAAGTCAAGTATTTCATACATATTTTTATATATATATATATATATATATATATATATATATATATTTATATGAAATATATATGAAATACTCGAGTTGGTGAATTCTAGCTGTAAATAACCACGCCCCCCCCCCCCCCCCCACCTCCCGATATTGGAGGTCTCAAGGTTGGCAAGTATGCAGACAACACATATACAATGTGATTTTGTTTTGTTTACAAGGTAAGAAAAACAAAAGTTAAAAAAGGGAGATATATGTTGTATATGTATGTATGTGCTGCGGTTGCTTTAAGAAGGTTGCGACAGCTGCCGTAAAGGAGGTGCGTTGCTAGCCTGGTTGCTATGTTTCCGGTTGGTGGTAAAAGTGTTGGTCATGTGTTTGTACCCTGCTCAAATCTCTCAGTAAAGTTATTCATTGGATTATACCTTTTGTTTTGAACTTTATTACACCTTGGAGCGCTTTTTCCCGTGCACTTTTTTTCCTGCTTTCGCTATCTGCGCCTAATGACTGAGCTACGTGACGTCATTTCTTGTGATGTCTCAAGGGGCATTTCTGGTCGGGACGGGATTCGTTCCGAGGGATTCGAATAAAGAACCAACTCTTTTTCTTTACTATAGTGGTCTCGATAACGGGTACCGGTTCTCAAAAAGGGATTCGAGTCCGAGGACTCGGTTCTTTTCTTATCGAACAACCGGGAAAACCGGTTTCGAGTATCATCCCTACATATGTATATATTCGCATACATTCGTATGTATGTTGTATTTTATATCGCTATATTTAGTCTATTTATACCTGCGTTGTCCTTTCCATCCTTACACTTTCCATCATTGTAACTGAGCTACTGTGTTGAACAATTTCCCTTGTGGATCATTAAAGTTTGTCTAAGTCTATATGCCGCAGGGTTCGTTCATCCATCCATCCATCCATCTTCAACCGCTTAGCCGGAATGGGGTCGGGGGGACAACAGCTCCAGCAGAGACCCCCAGACTTCCCTCTCCAGAGCAACATTAGCAACTTTTCTCCTGGGGAATCCCGAAGAGTTCCCAGGCCAGAGAGGAGACGTAATCCCCCCATCTGGTCCTTGGCCTGCCGCGGGGTCTCCTCCCAGTGGGAAGTGCAACGAGGACCTCCCTAGGGAGACGCTCGTGAGGCACCCGCACGAGATGTCCGAACCACCTAAGCTGGCTCCTTTCCAAGCGAAGGAGCAGCGGCTCTACTCCGAGTCTCTCTCGGGAGACTGAACTTCTCACCCTATCTCTAAGGGAGATGCCAGCCACCCTTCTGAGGAAACTCATGAAACCGCAGGGTTCAAAGTGGATAAAAGAGTATTTACAGTACTCACCACCAACGCCATCCCAGCAGAGTTCCCCTGCAGTGGGGGACATGGACTGAGGACGGCCAAAGCCATGAGGTACGCAGCAAAGACCCCGCCGGCCAAAGACAAGAAACCCAGACCTGCCGAAGACCTGGAAGACCAAAGATCAAGGCTTAGATGGCAGTGCACACTTTGCAGTACGGTGTTCTGAGTGCTTCACCTCAGGCTCACAAACATGGCAACGAAGCAGGCCAGAGGGTTGGCGATGTTTCCGAGAACCACGGAGAGGTGGTAGGTCATGGCGCCGTACGGCAAGCAGGAGAAGCTCTGGATGGAGGGCAGCACCCCGTTGGTGAGGGCGTTGGAGACGGCCAGCAGCGCCAACAGGTAGATGTTGTGCACGGTCCAAAAGGTCTGAGCGGGAGCCGAGTCCTCCAGCTGCGCCCGCTCATCAGACGCCTGCGACCCGCCGTTGCTCAGCGGGTCAGTCTCGTCCTCGTTCTTAACCGGAGGGGACGCGGCGTGGTCTTGATGCGAAGGCGTTGGACGCCGCGTCAGAGCCAGGAAGCTCAGCGCTGAAACGCACAGCATGACAAACAAGAACCAGAAGAAGTTCTGCGCCGGGAAATGCTCCTTGAGGTAATGCGGCTGCACGGTGCCGTTGACGTTGCGACACTCCAGCTTGCCCACGCCCTGCCCCAGAGCCACCACGCACGGGAACAGAGCGCTCAGGCCCTGTCCGATGAAGAAGGTCCGGATGTACTGCGGCGGGTAGCGGAACATGAACGGCAAGAAGGTGACGTTGGACGTGCAGCAGACCAGAGACAGAACGAAGGTGAAGAAGAAGAAGGGCACGGACCTCTCCTGCCCGACCACCGCCACCTTGTGCCACCAGAAGATAGCCAGCAAGGCGGACGCCACCACCGCCAGCCCCTGGATGAAGTGGATGACCAGGCGCTCGTTGAGACGGCCCGGCGCGCAGTGGTGGGTGATGGTCACCGCCACTGGACCCAGGTTCCCGAAGGCTATCAGGACTGAGAGATAGGCCGGCAAATTCCAGCCTGCAAAGACAAGAAGAGTACATCTCAATACCTCAACTTAAGAGGGTTTGGAGTTAGGAGCAGTCTCCACCATTAGGGAACATATATTTAACCCCTAAAACAGACCTGAGCAAAATACGGCCCATTAAGATTTTCAATCCGGCCCGCCGGACGTTTCACATAATTTTTTTAGACTTTAAACATCAAAACTGTTCAGTGCGGTTTTTAAATGGCCGAAAGTCTTGAATTGTAGAAAGTATTTCAATGGTTGAAATCTGCACTTTTGGGTGTTATAGGGGATATTACAGTAATCTACGTCACAGCAGCTCAGACCAGGAACAAAGCAGAGTGGGCGGGGCTTGTTTTTGGAGCAGCCACCCAAGGAACAGATGCAAAAGCAGATTTTTTACAACACATTTCTGCATAAAAGTGATAATATATCATATCGCAGGTGTTTATTACACTTGGTTAATATTCAGTGTTTTACTGTTCATAGTTAATATTGTACATCCCAATTTCTTTATTTTCATGTACATTTTGGGTGTCCCGTTCAGTAAAAAACTGTAAAATTCCAATATACTAATATACGTTGGCTTTGCTGTTGACATGCTACTGGTTAGCATTGGCGATTTTACATGGCAATTTCAACATTCTCAAATGTGTTAACTAAGATGTAGTTAAGTAAGGCTCCGCTTTTACAAAAATGTGCTAGCTTGATGCTAATATACATTGGCTTTGCTGTTGACATGCTACTGGTTAGCATTGGCGATTTTACATGGCAATTTCAACATTCTCAAATGTGTTAACTAAGATGTAGTTAAGGCTCCGCTTTTACAAAAACGTGCTAGCTTGATGCTGATATACATTGGCTTTGCTGTTGACATGCTACTGGTTAGCATTGGCGATTTTACATGGCAATTTCAACATTCTCAAATGTGTTAACTAAGATGTAGTTAAGTAAGGCTCCGCTTTTACAAAAACGTGCTAGCTTGATGCTAATAAACATTGGCTTTGCTGTTGACATGCTACTGGTTAGCATTGGCGATTTTACATGGCAATTTCAACATTCTCAAATGTGTTAACTAAGATGTAGTTAAGTAAGGTTCCGCTTTTACAAACATGTGCTAGCTTGATGCTAATAAACATTGGCATTGCTGTTGACATGCTACTGGTTAGCATTGGCGATTTTACATGGCAATTTCAACATTCTCAAATGTGTTAAGTAAGGCTCCGCTTTTAGAAAAATGTGCTAGCTTGATGCTAATATACTTTGCTTTTGCTGTTGACATGCTACTGGTTAGCATTGGCGATTTTACATAGCAATTGCAACATTCTGAAATGTGTTAACTAAGATGTACGTTACAATCAAACAGCTGCTCTGTAATAAGTCGGGGTTTCTCCTTAATATAACTGGATGTGGCGCACCGCCGCTGCATTTTCATTGCCGCCACTCCTTGAAAATACGTCTTTTTTTACAGGAAAACAAATTAGTCCACATTACCCATGAGGACTAGCGCATATAGCGTCATACTGACATGACGCTACTACCGAGAATGTATCGGGGCGGATGCAGGTCCGAAAAAGAAAGACCGGCAGGAAAGTTTTTTCGAAAGAAGTAGCAGTGAAACTATCACGCCGGTGGCTATTTATTGCTACCACGAAAATTTCCGATCGCTAACATTAGCATTATCATTTTGAATTGAGCAACGATAGTCACTAAGGCAGCATGGCTCTGAAATCCCTCGTCTTTCAACTCACGCCAGCGAGTGAAAGCTGGGGGAATGTTGATCCTGACTGTCCCATCTTTTTTCATCCGCTCCGACAAAACTTTTCATTTCTTTGGTTGTTTTGGAGCTTTGGCCATGATAGCAGTAATTGCAAGTAGGCGTTTTTCTTCTTCTTTTTTTTGTTTCTGGCGGCACATCGATTCCCAGGTGACTGCAATCAGTACCGTATCGGTTCAAATGTGAATGGTACACTAGCGAAGAACAATGCTGATAAGAAGCAGCGGATGATAGTCATTGAATGAAAAAAAAAAGTCATAAATAAGACCCTGGGTGTCGTCAACTTAGCAAAGCAATTTGATACTAAAGCAGAATGAGTCAAGGATGTTAAAATAATAGCTAAACGGCAGACATTTATCTATGAAAATATGGAACCGCTGCTGATGGTGTGTTTGACAGAGACGCAGCTGGAATGATATACCATACAAGTCCACTAAATGCTTTACATTATTATAATATCACTTCATAAGACTACTATAGTTGTTAGTACTGCATTGTTATATGAAAGTGTATTTTTCTTTGTAAAAGGCATGATACAAATGTGCTGGTTCATTTCAGTGGGAGACGTTGATTTGAGATAATAATGTTTTGAGTCAAGAGCTCTGTCACAAAACCAATTATTAGGATGGTAAATTGAGGTACCGCAAGATACTGGACTTGATGTCCCTAACAAATGTAGACATTATCGGAAATTTTTCAGGATGGAGTATTGGGAAAGGGAATCAAAACATAATGTTCATAATGTGTAATCATTAACATATTGTTACTATAACAATCTACAAAGTTAATATAGGTTGCTTCTCTTTCTTCCACTCCATTTTTCTGCATTCCTTTGTATCTCTAGTTATCATTACGTATATGTATTGTTGCATTTGAACAACTGTATTGTTGATAATAGAGGTAAATTATTGGTATTGTTCATTATCAATAGTACTAAAAAGTAGATGTGTTTCTGTCAGGGGGATTCAACTGTGGAACAGCTTGGATGATTCCTTAAAATGTTCCAGTTCCATTCACACATTTAAAAAAAACAACCAATGTCTTGGAAAAATATATCACTCTTGAATCAACACAGTAGTTAATACTATGATCAATGTTGATTAAAAACTAAATGTGGGATATAAATATAATGGAAGTATAATTGTTTGTATATAGTATATAATTGGTGCAAAGGTTTCACATGTGTACAAGGATATTTCACATGCCTTTACTGTGTATATAATTGAACAGTATTGATGTTGTGTACAATGTGTATTTATAATATGTTGTGAAAAGGAAATGTTATATTTTTTGGAAGCTCATCTTGTACTTGACTTTGTTTGTAGGGTAATAAGCGCAATAAGTGTTCAACTTCAGCCTAAATTTATTTATGAATGTACAATCCATCCATCCATCCATCTTCTTCCGCTTATCCGAGGTCGGGTCGCGGGGGCAGCAGCCTAAGCAGGGAAGCCCAGACTTCCCTCTCCCCAGCCACTTCGTCCAGCTCCTCCCGGGGGATCCCGAGGCGTTCCAAGGCCAGCCGGGAGACATAGTCTTCCCAACGTGTCCTGGGTCTGCCCCGTGGCCTCCTACCGGTCGGACGTGCCCTAAACACCTCCCTAGGGAGGCGTTCGGGTGGCATCCTGACCAAATGCCCGAACCACCTCATCTGGCTCCTCTCGATGTGGAGGAGCAGCGGCTTTACTTTGAGCTCCCCCCGGATGGCAGAGCTTCTCACCCTATCTCTAAGGGAGAGCCCCACCACCCGGCGGAGGAAACTCATTTCGGCTGCTTGTACCCGTGATCTTGTCCTTTCGGTCATAACCCAAAGCTCATGACCATAGGTGAGGATGGGAACGCAGATCGACCGGTAAATTGAGAGCTTTGCCTTCCGGCTCAGCTCCTTCTTCACCACAACGGATCGATGCAGCGTCCGCATTACTGAAGACGCCACACCAATCCGCCTGTCGATCTCACGATCCACTCTTCCCTCACTCGTGAACAAGACTCCGAGGTACTTGAACTCTTCCACTTGGGGCAGGGTCTCCTCCGCAACCCGGAGATGGCACTCCACCCTTTTCCGGGCGAGAACCAAGGACTCGGATTTGGAGGTGCTGATTCTCATCCCAGTCGCTTCACACTCAGCTGCGAACCGATCCAGTGAGAGCTGAAGATCCTGGCCGGATGAAGCCATCAGGACCACATCATCTGCAAAAAGCAGAGACCTAATCCTGCAGCCACCAAACCAGATCCCCTCAACGCCTTGACTGCGCCTAGAAATTCTGTCCATAAAAGTTATGAACAGAATCGGTGACAAAGGGCAGCCTTGGCGGAGTCCAACCCTCACTGGGAACGTGTCCGACTTACTGCCGGCAATGCGGACCAAACTCTGGCACTGATCATACAGGGAGCGGACCGCCACAATCAGACAGTCCGATACCCCATACTCTCTGAGCACTCTCCACAAGATTTCCCGAGGGACACGGTCGAATGCCTTCTCCAAGTCCACAAAACACATGTAGACTGGTTGGGCAAACTCCCATGCACCCTCAAGGACCCTGCCGAGAGTATAGAGCTGGTCCACAGTTCCACGACCAGGACGAAAACCACACTGTTCCTCCTGAATCCGAGGTTTGACTATCCGGCGTAGCCTCCTCTCCAGTACACCCGAATAGACCTTACCGGGAAGGCTGAGGAGTGTGATCCCACGATAGTTAGAACACACCCTCCGGTTCCCCTTCTTAAAGAGAGGAACCACCACCCCGGTCTGCCAATCCAGAGGTACCGCCCCCGATGTCCACGCGATGCTGCAGAGTCTTGTCAACCAAGACAGCCCCACAGCATCCAGAGCCTTAAGGAACTCCGGGCGGATCTCATCCACCCCCGGGGACCACCGAAGAGCTTTTTAACTACCTCGGCAACCTCAGCCCCAGAAATAGAAGAGCCCACCACAGATTCCCCAGGCACTGCTTCCTCATAGGAAGACGTGTTGGTGGGATTGAGGAGGTCTTCGAAGTATTCCCTCCACCGATCCACAACATCCGCAGTCGAGGTCAGCAGAACACCACCCTCACCATACACGGTGTTGATAGTGCACTGCTTCCCCTTCCTGAGGCGGCGGATGGTGGTCCAGAATCGCTTCGAAGCCGTCCGGAAGTCGTTTTCCATGGCTTCCCCGAACTCCTCCCATGTCCGAGTTTTTGCCTCCACTACCACTGAAGCCGCACACCGCTTGGCCTGTCGGTACCTGTCCACTGCCTCAGGATTCCTATGAGCCAAAAGAACCCGATAGGACTCCTTCTTCAGCTTGACGGCATCCCTCACTGCCGGTGTCCACCAACGGGTTCTAGGATTACCGCCACGACAGGCACCAACTGCCTTGCGGCCACAGCTCCAATCAGCCGCCTCGACAATAGAGGCGCGGAACATGGTCCATTCAGACTCAATGTCCAGCACCTCCCTCGTGACATGTTCAAAGTTCTTCCTGAGGTAGGAATTGAAACTCTCCCTGACAGGAGACTCTGCCAGACGTTCCCAGCAAACCCTCACAATGCGTTTGGGCCTGCCAGGTCTGTCCGGCATCCTCCCCCACCATCGCAGCCAACTCACCACCAGGTGGTGATCGGTAGAAAGCTCCGCCCCTCTCTTCACCCGAGTGTCCAAAACATTAGGCCGCAAATCCGAATGTACAACTGTTTGTTTATTTTGTTGACCATTGACCGAAGAAATAATAAACTAAACTGAAAAAAAATTGCGCTGTTTCTATTGGTATTTGTTAGAGATGTCCGATAATATTATCGGCCGATAGATGCTTTAAAAAGTAATATCGGAAATTATCGGTATCGTTTAAAAAAAAATTTAAATTAACATAAGAAACACAAGATGGAAAGTAAGATAGAAAATTAGTGCACCAAGCCAAAAAACCTCCCTCCCCCATTCACACTCATTCACACAAAAGGGTTGTTTCTTTCTGTTATTAATATTCTGCTTCCTACATTATATATCAATATATACCAATACAGTCTGCAAGGGATGCAGTCCGTAAGCACACATGATTCATTTTACTCATTCAGTGTTTCCCATAAACTCAAGATACCTGTGGCGGTGGGGGGCGTGGCTATGGGCGTGATCACCGTGACATCATCAAGTAATTTGCATAATTTACTACAATGATTTGATTTTCTCTAAAAAGGCTCAAAAAATGTATACTTACTAATTAATAATAACAGTTTTGTTTTAAACGTCCATCCATCCATTTTACAATATAATTACAACACTTTATGTACATATTTATATACAGATTTGAACAATAAGTTATTCACTGAAATATATTTATTAATTGTGGTTCTTACAAAAAATATATCTTATAAAATATAAAAGCTAAAATGTCTCAAAGCTCTGCCCCTTTAATTAGTGCATACTAAATAATTTAACTTTAGCCTACCACTACAACCATATTATTTACCAGCAACATAAAGTGAAACAGAGGCAGAGGTGTCCTGCCACAGTCAGTAACAAATAAACACAAAACAGTAGTGGTGGTAGATAGACACACAGCTTCATCAAACATCTGATCCACTGAACAAAGAGCTCCAAAAATCTTGAACTTTAGACTGCCATCAGTTTTACTCCCTACACTTAACCATGTGTTTCCTACTGCCTGCAGACTTTGCACCCTTTGTTATATACACATGTTGTGTTTCTAATATAAATACATTTAATAAAGTCAAATACAAATAAGGCAACAAGAGAAGTATCCTACACTTGTCTTTTGTAAAGTAAATCTGAACAGCCGATATGGGCATCTACATCAACTATATGATTTGCCTGAGAAGCTGGAGAGGACAAAAATAACAAAACATTTTTTTAATTTTTTTATTTGTGGCGGACGTAATTCTTTCGTGGCGGGCCGCCACAAATAAATGAATGTGTGGGAAACCCTGTCATTTTCATTCATTACTAGTTTCTATGTAACTGTTTTTATATTGTTTTACTTTCTTTTTTATTCAAGAAATGTTTTTTAATTTATTCATCTTATTTTATTAATTTTTTTAAAAAAAGGACCTTATCTTCACCATACCTGGTTGTCCAAATTAGGCATAATAATGTGTTAATTCCACGACTGTATATATCGGTATCGGTAATTAAGAGTTGGACAATATCGGCAAAAAAGCCATTATCGGACATCCAGAGTATTTGTATTGCTCCATTTGTAGTGTAATAATGCTCATTGTCATTTCTGTATTATTATTTATTTCTCCAACTGCTTCTTTGCTATCAATTTTACTATCATATTTGTACATATCCTATTTGGGGATGTTACTCTATTGCTGTTGTTTTTGTCTCTCTGTCTAATCCCCACAATGTCTTCCTTTTTTCCCTCTTTCTATCCCCTTCTGCTCCGGCGCAGCTGCACCCAAATGATAATATAAATACATTTAATAAAGTCAAAATACAAATAAGGCAACAAGACAAGTATCCTACATTTCTCTTTTGTAAAGTAAATCAGAACAGCCAATATGGGCATCTACGTCTACTATATGATCATCCTGAGAAGCCGGACAGGACAGAAAAAATATATAATAAAAAAAAAAATGTTTTAAAAAAGAAGAAGTGACGTCACAGTTCGATTATTAGTATTGTATTGTTCAGACTTTTGTGAAGCTTTTTGAGCATTAAAACACTTGCCAGTCAATGTTGTTGTACAATAGTAGTTGGCCTAACAGGTAAACCGTTAAAAAAAAAAAGTTTTGATTGTGTCACACTAGCTAATGCTAACTAGCCAGGGAGCTAACCCAGCATGGTTAAGCTAAATTAAAAACAAACTAGTGTTAAATTCGTAACCGTGACGAGCGGGGTCGGTGTGGGGGTCAAAAGGCCGAGAGGCGGCCGCTGACCTTCGGGCAGGTCTCTGACGATCACCGGGAGTTGGACCCACAAACTGTTGACGGAAACCCAGGATCCCATGGCGAAGAGCGCCGTCAGGCAGTGGGTCACCGCCGTGCTGCTCCACCAGCTGCCCGCCATGACGCCGCACACGCTGGCCGACCGAACGCGGAGAAGGACCGAGCGTGTCCGGGCGAAGTTTGACCACAAAAACAACGAGCGAACTTTCGCTCTCCACGCTGATTCGAACGTGACGAATGGATGCTATTTGACTGGGGTTCCCGCCCCTTTTGAGATGCGTTCAAGCCCTCTTCGTAAAATGCACACTCTGTTGCTCTTCCTTCCGCGTTTGCATTGAGAAATATTTATTATTACTAATAATATATTTCAATGGAGAGTGTACGTTCTAGACATTTTATTTGTGCCTACGTATTGCACCTGTGCTCAATATAACGCTGACCTGAAGTAGTTTTGACGCTCCTTTTAATGAGAACCACGAAGGCACCACAATTGGATAGAAAGTGTAGGCTCGTTTTATTCACTATTACGACTACTGAGGGCGGCGTATTAGAGATGGGATTTTTAAAGAGGCTCGTTATTATAGCTCTTTTTTTTAAAATCAAGGACAAAAAACAATTGTAGGTTTAAATTAACACCAATATTACACTATTGGTGGGAGTTACTGTGCCATCCATCCATCCATCTTCTTCCGTTTATCCGAGGTCGGGTCACGGGTGCAGCAGCCTAAGCAGGGAAGCCCAGACATCCCTCTCCCCAGCCACTTCGTCCAGCTCCTCCCGGGGGGATCCCGAGGCGTGCCCAGGCCTGGGCATACTTGCCAACCCTCCTGAATTTTCCGTGAGACTCCCGAATTTCAGTGCCTCTCCTGAAAATCAGCCTGTCGTCACGTCCGCTTGGCCAACCAAAAAGTAACCACAGAACACCAGTATTCTGTGGTTACTTTTTGGTTGGCCAACGGTTTACGTTGTATCGCGCACCCTGACGGCAAGTGTGGGAGTCGGTTCTGAAGTATGAAGTAAAGAGACGTAACTTCGTCACCTCGCCTGGTTATTGACTCCAACCCAGAATATTACACTGCCCATACCTATGCTCCTTCAAAGGCTGTGCTACTGGCTGCAAAGCATTGCACTTTCAAATACAACAACGAGTAGAGAGGAGTGTTATGTGTGTATATGTGTAAACAAATGAACACTGAAATTCAAGTATTTATTTATATGTATATATATATATAATAAAATACATATATATATATACAGCTAGAATTCACTGAAAGTCAAGTATTTATTTTATTTATGTATATATATATATATACATATATATACATATATATATATATATATATATATATATATATATATATATATATATATATATATATATATATATATATAAGAAATACTTGAATTTCAGTGAATTCTAGCTATAAATATACTCCTCCCCCTTAACCCCGCCCCCTGAACCCGCCCACCTCAAATAATTTTTGGTGATTTAACCCCCAATTCCAACCCTTGATGCTGAATGCCAATGTTATATTATATCCATCCATTTTCTTCCGCTTATCCGAGGTCGGGTCGCGGGGGCAGCAGCCTAAGCAGAGAAGCCCAGACTTCCCTCTCCCCAGCCACTTTGTCCAGTTTCACCCGGGGGGGTCCCGAGGGCATACTTGCCAACCCTCCCGTTTTTAGCGGGAGAATCCCGGTATTCAGCGCCTCTCCCGACAACCTCCCGGCAGAGATTTTCTCCCGACAAACTCCCGGTATTCAGCTCAATGCGGACCTGAGACTGCGTGGGGGCAAGATGAAGAAATACGCTTGCAAGTTCCAAAACGAATGGAAACAAGAATTTCAGTTCATCCAGGACAGTTTGAAGGGGAAGGTGTATGTTGCCTGTAAATTTTGTAGAACAGACTTCTCCATTGAACACAGTGGCCGAAATGATATACTCATTAAGAACGGAGAAGTTAAACAGGACAATACTGCCATCTAATGGACAGCCACAGGAACACTGAAATTCAAGTATTTTTATTTTTTTTAATGTAAATTAAAAAAAAAAAAAAAAATATATATATATATATATATATATATAGCTAGAATTCACTGAAAGTCAAGTATTTCATACATATATATATATGTGAAGTGAAGTGAAGTGAATTACATTTATATAGCGCTTTTTCTCAAGTGACTCAAAGCGCTTTACATTGTGAAACCCAATATCTAAGTTACATTTAAACCAGTGTGGGTGGCACTGGGAGCAGGTGGGTAAAGTGTCTTGCCCAAGGACACAACGGCAGTGACTAGGATGGCGGAAGCAGGGATCGAACCTGCAACCCTCAAGTTGCTGGCACGGCCGCTCTACCAACCGAGCTATATAAATGTATGTATATATATATATGTATGTATATATATATATATATATATATATATATATATATATATATATATATATATATATATATATGTATATATATATGAAATATATATGAAATACTCGAGTTGGTGAATTTATTTTCATGCTTGTTGAAGTGGAACATGTACCTCACAGTCTATCTATACAGCAACACCACACCATCTTACTTTATTTATATGGGATTCACAATTGATGTACCGGTATTTCTAATCTTGTCAATTTGGTTGCATTATAGGCAGTAATAGTAAATATTGGCATAGCATAATATTATTATCATATAATTATTTGCAATGAAGGCAGAGGAAATGAATCACAACAACTACAGTTTCAGTACATGAGTTTATTCATTTGTATCTGTTGTAAAAATAATTTGTTTTTAAATGATCATCCAACTGGTGTAAAAGTGTTTTGTGTCATTTATTTTTGGTCATTTGTTGTGCAAGTCCTCCTCGATTATTCTGCACAGCAACGAAAACAGGAAAGTTAAACACAAGATCACAATAATCATTAATAGAAGTAAACATTTTCAAATAACATGCAAATGTACGCAAAAAAACAGTAATAACTAATATTGGTGTGTTGACACGTTACAATACGTCATTAGTCCGGCCAGACATTAATATAACATAATTAAGTCAAGTTATTGCAGTCTAAAAAAGTAAATTAAAATATGTTAGACTTTACTTGTGTGGAGAATGCATATATGTTTAAGAGTTATTTCTTTATTCAGTCATGTTTAGAGCAGCTAGTGTTTTTCCATTTGTACTCTTTCTGTGTTTGTATCTTATGTCCGCAACCTTGAAGGTCGAATTAATGTAGGAGTTGGAGTACTCCCTTATATCGTATCTGTATTAGAACAATGAGGCTGTATTCCTTTCTGGACAGGGTGGGGGCTTTCTTTGTATTCAAGAAGTTGTCTCTTCCGTTTGAATGTTAGACCATCCCGAGATGACGGTATGACTGTATTGATGTGGGCTGGTCTCCTAAAGCTTTAGTAAAACTTGATAATATTCCTATTCTGTCTTGATGGTCCTTCTTACTCCGCATATATGTCATCTGAAAAAACTTGGGATTGACCAGTGACTTTAATTCCCTGAGAGGGAATACTGGTCGGACGCAACAATTTGGGGGCTTAGTCCGAGATGACACGCTGAGGATTGAACATCTCTTGCACTCTTCCGGACAGACTCACTTGGCCAAAACATAAATCAAGGTAAGCAGAGCCTTTTTGTAAAATCTGCATTAGGAGTCTGTCCTGTAGTCTGTAAGTCAAACACTGTTTTGGACCACATGGACAGAGTTGTAATATTGTAGTGTTGAGAGCATTTAGACCCAACACTTGCAAACGTTGAAAAAAAGCTCCAGGCACCAAGCTGTCTGCAATGGCCGGATATACAGCACTCCCTCGGGGTAAAGAGAGGAGGAAAGAGCTCAGAAGACACGCAACATTACGATAGCCGGGGTCTCATATTTAAAGGCCTACTGAAAGCCACTACTACCGACCACGCAGTCTGATAGTTTATATATCAATGATGAAATCTTAACATTGCAACACATGCCAATACGGCCGGGTTAACTTATAAAGTGACATTTTAAAATTCCCGGGAAATATCCGGCTGAAATATCACGGTATGATGACGTATGCGCGTGACGAAGTCCGAGTAACGGAAGTTATGGTACCCCGTAGAATCCTATACAAAAAGCTCGGTTTTCATTTCATAATTCCACAGTATTCTGGACATCTTTTGCAATTTTTTTAATGAACAATGAAGGCTGCAAAGAAGACAGTTGTAGGTGGGATCAGTGTATTAGCAGCGGACTACAGCAACACAACCAGGAGGACTTTGTTGGAGCGCTAGCCGCGCTAGCCGCGCTAGCCGCCGACTTCACCTTGACTTCCTACGTCTCCGGGCCGCCAAACGCATCGGGTGAAGTCCTTCGTCCTTCTGCCGATCGCTGGAACGCAGGTGAGCATGGGTGTTGATGAGCAAATGAGGGCTGGCTGGCGTAGGTGGAGAGCTAATGTTTTTAGCATAGCTCTGTGCAGTCCGGTTGCTAAGTTAGCTTCAATGGCGTCGTTAGCACAGCATTGTTAACCTTCGCCAGCCTGGAAAGCATTAACCGTGTATTTACATGTCCACGGTTTAATAGTATTGTTGATTTTCTATCTATACTTCCAGTCAGGGGTTTATTTCTTTTGTTTCTATATGCAGTTAAAGCAAGATGCTATCACGTTAGCTCGTAGCTAAAGCATTTCGCCGATGTATTGTCGTGGAGATAAAAGGCACTGAATGTCCATTTCGCGTTCTCGACTCTCATTTTCAAGAGGATATAGTATCCGAGGTGGTTTAAAATACAAATCTGTGATCTACAATAGAAAAAGGAGAGTGTGGAATCCAATAACCAGCTTGTACCTAAGTTACGGTCAGAGCGAAAAAAAGATACGTCCATCGCTGCCTCTCAAGTCATTCACTGTAACGTTCCTCATCTACGAATCTTTCATCCTCGCTCAAATTAATGGGGTAATCATCACTTTCTCGGTCCGAATCTCTCTCGCTCCATTGTAAACAACGGGGAATTGTGAGGAATCCTAGCTCCTGTGACGTCACGCTACTTCCGGTACAGGCAAGGCTTTTTTTTATCAGCGAGCAAAAGTTGCGAACTTTATCGTCAATTTTCTCTACTAAATCCTTTCAGCAAAAATATGGCAATATCGCGAAATGATCAAGTATGACACATAGAATGGATCTGCTATTCCCGTTTAAATAAAAAAAAATCATTTCAGTAGGCCTTTAAACAAAAATGTCTATCGCTACTGTCACCCCAGCTTGACGTGTCTGCTTTTAGCTGTTTTAAATGAATAAACAAAGAATATACTTACACATTATAGTCGCTCTTTCCGCTCTGCATATAGTCGCCTTATTGAAAATATTTTTCACAAATGTGAGCGCAAAGGATCTCGGGAAATGACAGGACGCGAAGTGTACACGGATGCAACCTTTCTGCTAATGGCAGAAAAGGACACATTTGTCGGCTGCATTCGAAGGACACTTGGAACCTTTTTGAATTAGGAAAGCCTTTGCGCACCGCGATGACACCAGCTCCCCACAAATGCGCACTGCAAAGGATGCAGACCCTGAATTGGGACACAGCTTCAGTCTTCCCAACGTGTCCTGGGTCTTTCCCGTGGCCTCCTACCGGTCGGACGTGCCCTAAACACCTCCCTAGTGACCAGATGCCCGAACCACCTCATCTGGCTCCTCTCGATGTGGAGGAGCAGCGGCTTTACTTTGAGCTCCTCCCGGATTACTAAGCTTCTCACCCTATCTCTAAGGGAGAGACCCGCCACCCTGCATTTTCTATCGCTTGTCCCTTTCGAGGTCGGGGGGGGTGCTGGAGCCTATCTCAGCTGCATTCAGGCGGAAGGCGGGGTACACCCTGGACAAGTCGCCACCTCATCGCAGGGTCAACACAGATAGACGATGATACAATAAAGTGGAGCTCTGGTGAACTCACTGTCACCTGCATTTGAGATTTGGTTTTCGTTTCTTGTTTAGCTTTCATCGTCTTACAAATGTATTAAGATTTGGCACATTGACCCAAAATAACTTTAATGTTTGTGACCCAACATCATCTTGAGACAGAAGAAAAAAATATGAATATGCAAAAATAATATTTACATACATTTACAGATTTCTCTCCAGCTCTCATGATTATTAGCTGTCAAAATTTGAGAGAGCAGTATCATGATCAAAAATCAAACATCTGCAGAGATGCATTATACAAGTCAAGAAAGTGTGACGTATCAAAATCATACTAAAGACAAAAATGAAAACCCTGTGTTTAAAAAAATTATTTGCTCACAAAGTGTTAAAGTTGAGTCGGCTGCTTTTCACTTAGACTGCTTGCAGCAGCGGCTTGCGCATTCTGATTGGTGGGCTTTGCCATCTTCGACTTTACCGGGGCCCAAACCAGAGAGTACCCCGGCTTGATGCGAGGCAGCGCCAGCTTCAGCTTCAGCATCATTTGGGTGCTGTTGCAAAAGGCGTAATCCAGATTGGGGTCGGAGTTGTTGAGGACCATTTTCTGATAGACGATCTCGCAGCGTATCGCCTCCCGCCTCTCCAGCTTGGTTTGGTCGCTGATGCGCAGCAGCAGTTTGTCGACATCCGTCTGGGTTTTGCATGGCCCGCCGTTTTTTCGCACGGTGTCGGTGATGTAATCCAGATCCATGTTCTCCGGATAGGCTTTTTTAACAGGACGTCTCACGTAGCTCTTTCCGGGCTTTAATGTCGTGTCGTCTTGGTTTTTAGCTGGCCCGCCACTAGAGTTGTCTGAGTTGGATGAGCTCAGGTCGTCGTCCTGCGAGCTGCCCGACGATGACACGTCCTTGTGGGAGGAGTCTTGCAGCGGGTTGGAGGGATACTCGACTATCAGGGTGGAGAACTTGCAGCTTATCAGTTGGCGGTTGATATCGGTGGAAGGGACTTTGGAGTAGGTGCCTCCTGGCAGAAACATTTTAAGGTGCTCCTCGGTGACGCCAGCAACCACCTTTAAGAGCCGCTTTAATAAGACCCGAATGAGGTCCCGGTTTGTGTGCCACTCACCACAGAAATCATACACACCGGAAAAAAGTTTCTCCTGCATAGGGAATTGCAGGAAAACATTGGCAACTCCCTCAGGCTCCAGCAGAGTGGCTGGATCTTTGGACCAATCCAGGAACTTTTGGTAGAGACAGAGCAGGTACTGGCTGAAGAGGGAGTACTCCCCTTCGCTCTTCAGGAGCTGCCAGTAAGGGCCGACTATTTTGCAGTAGACAATGGCGAGCACGCACACGATGCTCTGGATGACGGAATCGCTGGCATCGGCGGCGACGCTCTCCAGAAGGACGTTTGGGCATTGGTCGTTGTTGAGCGACAGCATGTCTAAGAAGAAAATTGCTACCTCTTTGTGATGGTGAGTGAGGGCGGCGGCTGCCTCGAAGTAGCTGTTGAACTGTACCGCCGGCGCCCTGCAGAGCCTGGAAGGGTTGTTCTTCTCCTTGCAGAACGCCGCCCAGTGCTTCTTGTAGTTGAGCATGCTCGCGCTGTCGGGGCACAGGATGTCGCGGGCCATGTGAACGTAGCGTGACGTTGCGCTCTCGGGCATGTTCACCATGTTCTTAAAGAGCGGGCTCCTGTCGCGGCCCAGCTGCTGCCCCGTCGACTGTGTAATTTCCTTCTCGAACGCTACGATGTGGTGCTCGACGGCGTTGTGCAAGTCCACTAGGAAATGGGCGTTTTGGTATAAAAACAAAAGAGGCGGGGCCAGGGAGACCTGTTCGCTGACCGAGTTGATCGCTTTCTCAAATTCTACCATGGCCGGACAATTCTTGCATGTAAGCGTATACTGATTTTTCTGGAGCTCCAATGAAATGCTTTTGCAGTCTTCGGTTTGCCCGTGAAACACACTTGCTAGTTTTTCAACGGACAGCAGCATCACGTCGAGCAGAGACGGCAGGGTGTCGTCTCGGTTTTCAGGTTCCCCCCCGCTGTCGGACGCGCCCAAGCCGTCCTCATTTCCGTCACCGGGTGACGCTTGTTGACGCATCCTCTTAGATGGGACAGGAGAAATGTCATGGGGGTCATTTTCCTCCTTGACCATTATTTGTTCACGATGCAATCGTTTTTTCATGCGTCTGTTTATTATCATTTCCAAGGTGCCGCTTCTCGACTTCACCAGGTCAAATGGACGTTGAAGAACATTTTCCATGGCAACAGTCTTCCTCTGACTTCTCGTTTCGGAATTCACATACGACATTTTTATCTTTTTTATCTTACTCTTGAGGAATTTATACGCTTTCTGAGTTTTCCCATCTTTACAGAATTCTGGGTTGAAGTTTCTAAGCCAAGTGACCATATTGATGGGTGAAATCTTCTCCCTAGCCACAAAGTTGCTCAATTCCAGAATCAAGCCATTTGTCACTTCGATGGACTTTGCCCGCTCGGAAAAGTCTTTCATTTTCAAAAGATGCTGCCGTTCAACACCGATGCTGTCGCATATGGGGCCGACAAAGTTAAAGTTGACGTACGATTCCAGGAACGTCAGCCTGGCTTCAGCTTCCAAACTCAACATCGTCGTAGAACCTCTTTCAATCAGTGACCGGAAGTCTGCTGACCGGTAAGCCGGGAAAACCCTCTTCAACCAATCAACGACGGCGATCCAAGAGAAATTATGGTCCTCCTTTATTAGTCCCACTTGAATCATTAGTCTGTTTTTGCAAAGGTCTTTATCGAGGTCCAACCCTTCTCCTGACTGAGGGCCAATGAAGTCTGCAACCAGCTTCCAATAATACTCATCTCCTGAAAGCAACATTGTCTAAATTGACATAGGCCATATTGGTACAAAAATGGCTGAATGTCTTTGTACTTACGTAAATTAGCTTCAGTTACAGCCGCTTTCCCATCTTCAGAGTCAATCAACTTCTCCATTGCCGGATGTTGCTGGAGACAAACACAGAAAATGACTTAAATGTTACCCAACTGAAGACAATGTAAACAATATTGATAGTATTTTGACTAATAATTTTGATGAGAATATTACAATACTAATAACTGACATCAGTGATCATCCACCAGTTTTCACAATCAATGACGGAAACTATAAGAAGAGGAACATGAATGGAGAAAAAAGACATTTCGAGGACTATGCACGGAGAAAAGTATGACTGCTTTTAAGATAACAACGTTGAGACTATGTGTACAGTGAAAATAATGGAGATCAGTGTTTCTTAACCAGAGATTAGGTTGGTCAGATTGGGGTCAGTGTTTCTCAGCTGTCTAACCCCACTTTCCCACAAGTCTGGAGCTTAAGTCATAGAGAAGTTTCTTAAGCGCAAAAATTATGACTAAAGTGGTTAAACTGTATTTTCATTTGTCCTTTTATTTTATTGACAGTTTAGATAATAGACATATACATTATTTCTAATAATTTAGTTAGAATGTACTTATTTTAGCACTGCATTATTGTATCCCTTGTGATATTTGTTTTGTTTTTTTCTAATCAGCTTGACCTAAGCCTTAGTTGTATATGTTAACTATATATTAATCCTTATGACTAACACATGCTTACAGTTTACAACATTATCAAATTAAAGCAAGTTAGATATATTTATTGAATACAATTAAAATAAAGAGTAAGATTAGTAATTTAGTGTTAATATTTTAAGTGGGCCCAAAGCCTCTCATCAGTGGAAAAGTTGGGCACTGATCCATTGATGTAGATGAAGCATATAGCAATTTTTTTAATACTTTCATGATGCTTCATGACAAACATTGTCCATGGAAACAACTTAGTAAGAAGAAAAAGGAGAACAATCAACCATGGATGCAAAATAACTGAAAAATGCTTGCAGCAAGAAGAATAGATAATATAAAACATTTTGTAACACAAACAAAGTACAAAACGTATAAGAACAAGCATACTACGAACATGAAGAAAAGGGGCATCTTGAATAGTAACATTAAAAATGATGCAAGGAATAATTACCCTCAATATTTCTTAGACTGAAACATTAAAGATGATAAACAAACTAGTTGAAAGCTTTAATAACGACAGAGTAAACATAAAGCTGTACATAAATGTGATTCCAAGACCTCAACTGATTGTAACATAATTGATTTGGGAACGACAAAAAAGGTTATTGAAGAGATTTCAGAACCTCTCGCGTTCATCAACAATCTATCATTCCAAACTAAATAGTAAAAGTCGTACCGATTTATACAACTGGACACCAGTTTATAAACTATAGACCTGTTTCACCACTTCCAGAATTTTCTAAAATCATTGAAAAATTGTTAAACAATTTGGACAAACTCATAAATACAAATAGAACCCTCGCGGAGAACCAATACGGATACAGAGCCAACATCTCAACATGGATGGCATTATTGGATATAAAGAAAGGGATTACAGACTGTAAACAAGAGTTTATGGATTTAACAAAAGCATTTAACACAATTAATCAAAATATCTTCATACATTAGAACGGTATGGCTTCAGAGGGTTGGTCTTAAAGGGGAACTACCATTTTTTATTTTATTTTGCCTATCATTCACAATCCTTACAAGAGACAAGAACACATACGTATTTTTTTTTTTTAGGATTCTACGGATACTCGTTAGATCAGTGGTGTCAAACCCAACGCCCGGGGGCCAGATCTGGCCCGCCACATCATTTTATGTGGCCCGTGAAAGCCTGGAAACAATACGCGTCAATAAAGTACCTCAAATGTATTTGTTCTTTTTATTTTGACAGAAAACAAAATACATGTAATGCATGAAATTGCATATATTTTTATTCAATCATATATGAAGTAACAAATGACACGTTTCTTTCCTAAAATAAAAAGAGATGCTTAAATATCTGTATGAATCTGTAATAATAATGTTTTTCACATCAATAATGTAATATTTCGTTACATTTGTATGAGTTTAGGTTGGAAAGTAGTTATAACCTGTAATGTTAATGAACTTAGGTTTCATGTTTCCTAATAATGTAACAAATATTATACTATCATACATTACAAACTTTTTTTGTTAGAGTGAAAACACATATCTGATTGACTTATGATTTCAAAGCAAGTTATCCATTCAATTTTACATTGTTTAAAAATAACTATGTATTTTACGGTTAAAAAAAACAAAACAAATGCCAGAATTTTACCCTAAAAAAAATAAAAATAAAAACAAAAAATAAAAAAAGAGTAAAATTTTTATATTTAAAACCTCTTAAGGCCCAAGCTGTTTGTTTACATGCTTTTTTTTTATTTCTCTTTGCTATTTGGGCTTATTGGACCCTAATTAGAATAAAAACTAAGAATCATCTTTTGATATGAAGTACTTAGTCCATAAGTACACAAACGTGTCCTTCATGTTATGTGATATCCTAATTCTTATTTTTATACTTTTTTTTCTCCAAATTTCATTGAATGTTATACTCTTCTGACACCACCAGATGGCAGTATAAGTGTCCACATAAGCGCCCATAAGACCCCAATTCAGTAGTGTACACAATTTTGGAAATAAAAGCTAAAAGGTGCTGTCCACGCATGTGGCCACTACGCCTTTAGAGCAAGGGTCCCCAAACTTTTTGACTCGGGGGCCGCATTGGGTTGAAACAATTTGGCCGGGCTGTGTGTGTGTGTGTGTGTGTGTGTGTGTGTGTGTGTGTGTGTGTGTGTGTGTGTGTGTGTGTGTATATATATATATATATATATATATATACATAAATATATATACATACATACATATACATATTTGATATATATAAAATATATATTTGATATATATATTAGATATATTTGATATATATATTTGATATATATATTAGATATATATATATATATATTAGATATATATAGCGCACTTTCCGAGCGCGCGATGTCACGTTATCGATGAGAAAATGCATTTTTAGACAATATGATTTGCCTGAGCGGCTAGGAGACACCGTGAGTAGCAAGCGGTACAAAGTGGATAAGAAAATATTTTTTTTAATTTTTACATTTTTTTTTTTTTTATACTTGGGACTTCCCGCGGTCCTGATTTTGGACACTGGCGGGCCGGATTCGGCCCGCGGACCGTAGTTTGGGGACCCCTGCTTTAGAGGTTAAAACAGCAACAACCATAGATTTTACAGTAAATAAAAAACATCTGCCCTGTCACCAGAATTTGACAGTAAAATATGGTGGTACCCTTTTTCCAGTAATATGCTTTTAAAAAAACAACAAAAAAACGGTAAATTCTACGGAAAAATTCTTTTTAAAAAAAAAATACATAAGCAATTGTGTAATAATTATAATAATAATAATAGGAAAGTCTGGGCTTCCCTGCTTAGGCTGCTGCCCCCGCGACCCGACCTCGGATAAGCGGAGGAAGATGGATGGATGGAATTGTGTAATAATATCATCCTTATTTATCCATATTCATTTTATACTCACTATTAAAAGCGGCCCTCTGAGAGTAGCCATAACTGCGATGTGGCCCTTCAATGAAAATGAGTTTGACACCCCTGCGCTAGATGAAGCTAACATTAGAGCAATAGGAGTCACCTATGTCGCTTTCAAAGCCCTCGAAAACAACGTCAAAGACCTCCATCAACCTTGTATTTACAGTAAATGCTGTAAGTGTGTACATAACGTAATACCATGACAATGTGTACAATATTTATCATATTTTGGCCATTTTTTAAACATTATTATCCTGCACCACCAGCTCCGCGGTAACCAAGGCGACGCCCTGGTCAGGGGCCCAGTGGAGGCGGGGCCAATGAAGAAGCTGCACGTCAGCACCATCGCCCTACAGAAGGTCAAAGAGAGCGACGACAAAAACAATAGTTTTGTTGGGGGGTGTCGGCAACGTTACCTTTAAGGTGTGCGCCTCTGCGCACAGCAAATCTATGCCGCCCACAAAATAGAATCCAATCCGACTGTAAGCAACATAACTATTTGTTCTGTAGGATTTTGCAGTGCGACTGTGAGTGACGGCTGACAACAAGCGCCCCTAACAGATAAAAAAACATCATCGTCAACGCTGTTCATTGCGACGTCATTTCGAGATGCTTTAACGAGGACATCAATTCCATCCATCACTTTTACGGAGCAAACACGTTTCATTTTCGGCCGTAACCACGACAAAAACGTGAGTAAAAAAACATCTATCTAGCCAAACTGGTCATTTTGTGGCGTACATTTTTGTATTTGTAAACCTTACAAAACACCCGGTTCTCGTAAAAATCAATTACATTAGCACAGGCATTTTTAGACATATGGCAAGTTTGGTTTTGGAGTTATGTCTATATAACTTTCATATTTAGTATGACAGTTATACTGTCACATTGAGTAAAAAAACTAATTTGTGTCTTTGCAAACCTTACAAAAGATCTTTTTTTTTAGTTAAAACACATTATTCCAGGCATTATTAGACATTTTGCATGGTTGGTTTTAAAGTTATGTTTGAATAAATTTTTATTGCTTTTTTCTGATAATCTCAGAATTCTAAGAACATTACTGTCATATTCAGTAAAAAATAGGGGTGTAACGGTACGTGTATTTGTATTGAACCGTTTCGGTACGGGGGTTTCGGTTCAGGTTCAGACGTGTGCCGAACGAGTTTCCACACGGACTTATTTAGTAGCGTACCGCACGTTGTGTAAACAATGCACACCGAGGCACAACACACGGCTTATATACAGGTGCGCTCTATAGTCTGGTATGGTATTATTTATTGCTCATTTTGGGTAATAAAACATCTGTAATGTGGTAAACCTTCCTAATTGTTAGAAATCCCACTGTTTATATTAAACATACTTCACTGATGAGAGTATTCGGCGAGCGCCGTTTTGTCCTAATTTTGGCGGTCTTTGAACTCACCGTAGTTTGTTTACATGTACAACTTTCTCCGTGCTGCCAAAGTAAGACGTGTTTTATGCCACTCCTTCTTTGTCTCATTTTGTCCACCAAATGTTTTATTCTGTGCTGAATGCACAAAGGTGAGTTTTGTTGATGTTATTGACTTGTGTAGAGTGCTAATCAGGCACATTTGGTCAGTGCGTGACTGCAAGCTTATCCATGCTAACATGCTATTTAGGCTAACTGTGTGTACATATTGCATCATTATGGCTCTATGTGTAGGTATATTTGAGCTCATTTCATTTATTTTACTTATGTGTGCTTACATTATATTTGCATGTCTCATGACATATTATCTGAATGTAATATTGGCTGCATTTCTGATAGGTTTGTGTGCCATGTTGTTCCAGACCACAGCAAACGTTACCCTTTTGTTCCAGGCCACGGCAAAAGTTACCCAGTTTGCAAAGATTGTAATAAATCCATTAGAAGAAGATGTTTCCTTTAACTTGGACACACATCTATACCTCTGGCCCTTCTAAGAGAGTCATTTCCAGGAGTTATCTCACCCTCTGAGACACCTCCGTTTTACTAATGTTTTCCAATGTTGTAAAAATGTGTATAATAAATGTTACATTTCAACATTTCTGTCAACAAAGATTTGCTTCAGCCTGCGACACAGTCATTTTGATAGTAGGCTAATATAACTAATATAGACACGTCATTTGTTGCCTTCATTATAACACTTATATAAGACTTTTAAAGTAATTTTGATAGTAGGCTAATATAGCTAATAGACACTTACATCATGTGTTGTCTTCATTATAACACTTATATAAGACTTTTAAAGACATTTTGATAGTAGGCTAATATAGACACGTCATGTGTTGTCTTCATTATAACACTTATATAAGACTTTTAAAGTCATTTTGATAGTAGGCTAATTTAGCTAAAATAGACACTTGCATCATGTGTTGTCTTCATTATAACACTTATATAAGACTTTTAAAGTCACTTTGATAGTAGGCTAATATAGACACATCATGAGCTGTCTTCATTATAACACTTATGTAAGGTTTTTAACTTTTTGCGGCTCCAGACAGATTTTTTTGTTGTTGTATTTTTGGTCCAATATGGCTCTCTTAACATTGTGAGTTGCCGACCCCTGTCCTAGCATGAGCAACTAGCACTGGCGCCATGCTTTTACGTGACAACAACAAACACATACAGTACTTACAATGTCCGCTCTTGGGATGTTGACCGACGGGATGGCCGAATCTTTCAGCATAATACTTGTGGTCTGAGTTGAGCTGGTAAATTCAAAATAGTCCTCGGGTAAAAAATGCTGAGAACAAATTATCTTCTTGCTCAGTCTTTGGAGCGAAGTCGCCGGGTCCAAGTTGACAGCCAGCATCCACCGTCTCAGTCGGTCTGGAAATTTCATTGGCAACGTGTGGAATTTGAACGTAGACCAATTTTTCGGCTTTTCACCACACCCTCGTACAAGACACGTGCGGGGCATGATTGATAATCGCAGAAGCTCGGTTACCTCTCGCTAACGCCGTGGCAGTACGAGACTGCGAGTGGAAGCGGCGGAATGTAAATTAAGTATTGTTGGCGGTTTTTGGATGCATTTTTAGAATGGCAGAATGGAGAACTCCCGTTAGTATTGGTAGCCACCTGCAACGAAACAATTAATACAAATTAGAATGCACAACAACAAAAAAATACATGTGTGTTCTTGTCTTCAGGAAAAATCCCCCCCCCCAAAATACAGTTCCCCTTTAACTAACCCGGCAAACATACGTCTAAATACATTTTGTGGCGTACCCCAGGGATCAATGCCGGAACCAAAATTGTTCTAGCTCTTTACAAAGGACGTTTGTTCAGTTACGAAGGACTTAAAGTTAGTATTATTTGCGAAGGACGCAACAGCATTTTGTCAGGGCGAGAACGCACAAGAAAATAACAGATTAAAGCGACACAAAATTTCCTATTCGGTAACAAAACCCATACAAATAGACAGTTCCCCTTTAACTAACCAAGCGAACATACGTCTAAATAAATCTTGTGGCGTACCCCAGGGATCAATGCCGGAACCAAAATTGTTCTAGCTCTTTACAAAGGACATTTTTTCAGTTACGAAGGACTTTAAGTTAGTATTATTTGCTGGAGGACGCAAGGGCATTTTGTCAGGGAGAGAGCACACAAGAAAATAACAGATTAAAGCGACAAAAAAATGCTATTCGGTAACAAAACCCATACAAATAGACAGTTCCCCTTTAACTAACCGGGCGAACATACGTCTAAATAAATCTTGTGGCGTACCCCAGGGATCAATGCCGGAACCAAAATTGTTCTAGCTCTTTACCATGGACGTTTGTTCAGTTACGAAGGACTTAAAGTTAGTATTATTTGCGAACGACGCAACGGCATTTTGTCAGGGAGAGAACGCACAAGAAAATAACAGATTAAAGCGACACAAAATTTCCTATTCGGTAACAAAACCCATACAAATAGACAGTTCCCCTTTACCTAACCAAGCGAACATACGTCTAAATAAATCTTGTGGCGTACCCCAGGGATCAATGCCGGAACCAAAATTGTTCTAGCTCTTTACAAAGGACATTTTTTCAGTTACGAAGGACTTAAAGTTAGTATTATTTGCTGGAGGACGCAAGGGCATTTTGTCATGGAGAGAACACACAAGAAAATAACAGATTAAAGCGACAAAAAAATGCTATTCGGTAACAAAACCCATACAAATGGAGTAGTCATTGAAAAGGTACATAAATCCTAATATTTGGGTGTAATAAACGATAAAATTAACTGGAAATCTAATATGAAAATATACAACATAAGGTGAAATGCGTCAATAATGAATAAAGCTAAATATGGACCAAAAATCACTCAGTATTCTCTGCTGCCTGCTAATGTTAGCATATCATATACCATAAAGCAGTGTCTTTCAACCTTTTTAGAGCCAAGGCACATTTTTTGCGTTGAAAAAATCCGGAGGCACACCACCAGCAGAAATCCAGTTGACAGTAAAAAGTCGTTGTCGCAATTGTTGGATATGACTTTAAAGCATAACCAAGCATGCATCACTATAGCTCTTGTCTCAAAGTAGGTGTACTGTCACCACCTGTCACATCCCGCCTTGACTTATTTTGAGTTTTTTGCTGTTTTCCTGTGTAGTGTTTTAGTTCTTGTCTCGCGCTCCTATTTTGGTGGCTTTTCCTGTTTTGTTGGTATTTTCCTGTAGCAGTTTCATGTCTTCCTTTGAGCGATATTTCCTGCATCTACTTTGTTTTAGCAATCAAGAATATTTCAGTTGTTTTTATCCTCCTTAGTGGGGACATTGTCGATTGTCATGTCATGTTGGGATGTACATTGTGGACGCCGTCTTTGCTCCACAGTAAGTCTTTGCTGTCGTCCAGCATTCCATTTTTGTTTACTTTGCAGCCAGTTCAGTTTTAGTTTCCTTCTGCATAGCCTTCCCTAGACTTCAATGCCTTTTCTTCGGGGCACTCACCTTTTGTTTATTTTTGGTTTAAGCATTAGACACCTTTTTACCTACACCCGACATGTACAAAGCAATTAGCTACCGGCTGCCACCTACTGATATGGAAGAGTATTACACGGTTACTCTGCTGATCTCTAGACAGCACCGACACTCAACAACACATCATTTGCAGACTATAATTACTGGTTTGCAAAAAATATTTTTTACCCAATTAGGTGAAATTAGATCATCTCCCGCGACACACTAGTGTGCCGCGTCACAGTGGTTGAAAAACACTGCCATAAAGAATCATACATAACGTTGGCTAACCCTTTACTTATTGAAATGCAATAATTCAATCATGCAAAAAGCAAGTTATAAGCTGCTAGAAACAAGTGTGTTAAACATTACTACGTTACGAAATAAGCGAGATTGTGCTAGCAACAGCGCGTTGTTGTTAGCCGCTCATGTTAGCATCAAAGACAACAGTCCGAACATCGAATATTGTCTAATTAGCGCCGCCGCCAATCGTACAGTTCATGTTAAAACGAAGAACACGCAGGCACGCCCAGTATCTTTTAAAAACGATAATATTGTAGTTTTACCCGAGTAATGGCCAACATCGACACGGCGGTGCGTTCAGGCTCCGTCGTTGAACCGGAAGTAAAACACCACACGGCGCGCACGGTGATTGGATAATACGACGAAAGGCGGGTTTTACTTCAAGAGTTTCCACCAATTGCCTGGCATGTGTGCTGAGCGCATTAGATGCGTTACTGTAATATACTATACTATAATATACTATAATAAAAACTGCTGCTGTCAGTGCTAAATTAATTTTTGTTTAGTTCAGCTTTTTAAAATAAAACATTTAAACGTAAACTACCGTCGAGTGGAGAACGGAAGTGGCTGACTCTTGGCGCATGCGCAAAGGTATCTGGCAGCTCTTATTAAAAACACACTGACGCTCGAACAATTGATGGTAAAGTACTTAATTATTATCTTTTAAAAATATGACGAGTAATTGTATTAAACGCCGGGATTTAAAGATAGTGTCTCTATGTTGTACGCTCATGTTAACTTCCGTAGATAACAGCTAGCTGCAGCCCTATAGGCTTTTATGCATATTGTGTTATGAAAAATTGAATGCTTCCGTATTGTTCTCGTTTTTTGTCTTAAATGGTCTTAAACGTTTTGGTCTGGCAGTCGAATTCGACCACAACAGCTTCAGGGTCACAAAATAACACGCGTGAGTTGGGTGACTGTACAGAATCATAAGTTATATTTCAGTTATTGTAAAATAAAATGTTTTAACTAGTGACGTCATTCAGCCCCGCCACCTTGTCAAAACCTCCTCAAACTCTTCCCATTTGTTTGGACTAACTATTAGTTTGTTATGTTATCAACGTTGTATCGTTTCTATGTTATTAATGTGTTATTATTCACAACCAATCCCCAAACGTGTGCTAGTCGTCTAAAAACGTACCATAATGACTAACATTAACATTCAGTAGCGTAGTAGGCCTAAGTAAATTGTGTTTTGGTTTTGTTTTGTTGTTTACCTATGCGTGAAAATGTGCAATATGTTATTTATTGCTAATTTCTTGTTTTTTTTCATTGTGTTTCGTTGGTAGCAGTCGCTCTGTGCTCTTTTAATGTCTTTTATGTCTTTTGTGTTCTTTGATGTTCCCCTCTCGATTTCACATGGTTGTTTTTTTTCTTATTTTCTGTGGACATTCTGTATCTGCACTGCAACCACCTATTATCCTATTCATTAAAGACATCTTAGAGGTTTTATTTAACAAGGTTGTTTCATCTTTTGGGCCTCTGTAACATTAAACACAGTTTGAACAGTAACACTGTGTTGAATATAGGAACATTAAATACTATATTTTAATCAAGTGGTGCTTGTACCGCCGTTTGCAAATCACTGGTCAAACAATTATAGTTGTATAGTTAATAAAGTTGTATTATTTATAACCATAACATAAAAACTATAATAGTTTAAAAAAGAAAGTGTGCAGCACAAACGTATCACAAATAAATGTAACACGTTTGGGGAGATTTGGACAAGGTGTCAGAAAATGCATTTTAGAATCACTTAAAAACCAAAATTATTATGGGCCATAAATGCATCTAAATCAGCGATTCTCAAAAATGCGGTATATGTACCACGAGTGGAATGCAGGCCCCATCTAGGTAAGGCAATTTCATTTATAGAGCACAAGTCGTACAGTCCGTGTACCTTCCGGAAGGTTCATTCTATTTCCAATTCTTAAATGCAAATCAAAAAACGAATTCCGGGCCATTTTTTTCTATTTTCATTTCTGAAACAAAAGTTGGACGTCTATTTAATGACACCTTTGTTAGCATTATGCTAAAAACATGCTACATGCAAAGGAAAAGCTAAAATGGTCCGTGTTCATTCTATTTCCAATTCTGAAACGCAAATCAAAAAACAAAGTTGGGGCCGTTTTTCGATTTTTTACGATATATGGCAGATTTGAAACAAACAAAAAAGGGTTGATTTACATAAAAATATTGCCATAAAATTGGATTTTGTGCTGTTTTCCTTTCATGGATTTTTATTTTTCCAGATAAACACAAAAATCCAATTCATGTTTATCCAAAATACAAAAATGCGTGTTTATCTGTGTGATGACAAATTGAACAAACAAACATTTTACAAAGTGATCACTGCAGACACGAGCATGGTCTGATTGTTTTCTACAAGATGATGAAAGTGATATTTTTAAGAGTAATTTCCTTTTTTCACTGACTTTATTACCTTTATGAACCACTTCTTTCGGGACTCCATGGAAGCTCTTTCCTATCTCTCTATTTGAACGACTGGAACACCCAGGAACGGAGCAGTAATACAACATTTTCCGATCAATCTCTACACTCACTCTCACAAGCTGCTTGACCATCGTGTCAATTAAGCCGCCAAGAAGAAAAACGGGTGGGACGTCATATGCAACCCTACTATAAAGTCAATTTCCTTCTTTTCCAACAATCCTATCATTAGTACCGTATTTTTCAGACTATAAGGCGCACTCAAAATCCTTTCATTTCCTCAAAACTCGACAGTGCGCCTTATAACCCGGTGCGCCTAATGTACGGAATAATTTTGGTTATGCTTACTGACCTCGAAGCTATTTTATTTGGTACATGGTGAAATGACAAGTTTGACCAGTAGATGGTAGTCACACATAAGAGATACGTGTAGACTGCACTATGACTCAAGTAAACAACACAACAATGTTATATGTTCCATTGAGAATATAGAACATTACACACGGCGCTCAAAAATGTATCAAAATGTTTTAGTAGGATTTGGTAAGCTATGAAGCCACACCGCTTGATGGATTGTACTGTGCTTCAACATAGGAGTATTATTATGGTGTGTGTATAAGGTAAGACATATTATCTGCCGTTTTGTTTCGCAATATTATGCAAAAGCAACTTTTCTTACCTTCTGGTACCTGCTGATCTGTATTTGGGTTCTGCATAATTTCTGAAAATTTGCGCGCGTCTGCCTCTGTAGTCCGTGCCGAGACCGTAGTCAAAAAGTTTCATCTTTTTCTCTATCTTCTTGTTATGGGACTTTCAACCTCCGCTGTTGCCATTTCTAATATAAAGTAGTGTAAAGTTCTAACTTATATCTGTCAGTAAACTCGCCATGAAAGCGCTAAAACATACCGGTGTAGTGAGTTTACATTATTCACCCAAGGAACTTTAGTTATTAGAGAGTTCCAGTCGGACGGTTTTTCACGGGACACACTAGTGAGCCACGGATGAGGAGATGCTGCTACGTTATTGATTGAAGTAAAGTCTGAATGTCATTAAAACAGTTAGCTCCATCTTTTGACACTTCTTCCACTCCCGTCCTTGCACGCTACACCGCTACGACAAAGATGACGGGGAGAAGACGCTGTCGAAGGTGAGCCACGTAAATAGGACCGCCCACAAAACGGCGCATCCTGAAGCGACTGTCAGAAAGCGACTTGAAGATGATCTGTAAAACATCATCTATGCAACATTTTGACCAAAGAACCACCATTACATGTTATGTAGACCACATCTTTTACATTTAGAAAAAAAAAAATACAGTATATGACTACTTTAATGCGCCTTTTGAATGAAAATAGACCTGACTAGACCCGCTCATCGGCAGTGCGCCTTATAATCCGGTGCGCACTATGGTCTGGAAAATACGGTACTTCCTCTTAGATGCACTTGCTATTGAAAAATCATCACAAGCAGATTAATATCACTCTCAATCATTTTTTTTTAGATTGCAAGCTAGTGATAGAGAGAAGATTCTGATGGCCTCCAGTGATGGGGCGCCTTCCGCCCACAGCGATGGCGCCAAGGACGCAGATACGTGCACATCAAACACGTCCGGCCAGGAAGGAAAAGGAGAACAGTCGCAGAAAAAAGCCTCTTCGAAGAGGAAGTCAAATGAGCCTCGAAAGGTTAAAAGACAGAAAAGGGCGAATCGTTTTCCCAACTACACTGTCCAGGAGGGTGAGGACATGCTCTTCGTGATATCCAACAACACCTGTGCGTATTTTGGCTCTGCCTGGGACTCCGAGAACAAAAGCAAAAAGAGAAAAAAGCCAAATAGTCCTTTCAAGGACGAGACGTCTGAGTTTGTGCCAAAGGCCCCGAGTGACCACAGATGGGGTCAAAGTCTTCCCGAGGAGGTGCTGATCAATATTTTTAAGATGGTGGTCGCCCAAGATGGCGCCGTGCCATTTCTGTGCAGGTAGTTTTCATTTTCCACCCTGGCGACATTAACAATGTCATCCCGCTCTCTCTCACTGTCATCGTTTGTTTGCCACGTAGGGCGGGGAGAGTCTGTCGCCTGTGGAACGTCGCTGCCTCCGGCCCGGGCCTATGGCGAAAGGTCTCGGTCGGTCACTGCTGGATCGCGCCGAGGGTCTCTCAGTCTACGAAAACCGAGACTGCAATCAAAAACACCATCGACTGGCTGGCGCAGAACAGGTAGGAGAGGATTTGGTACTTGGATGAGCCATGCTCTATGCAGTATAAATATTTGTTTTCTTAGATTCTCACAACTAAGAGAGTTCTCCCTCCACCACTGGACAATGAATGTCGACTATGCAGTAGACGTAAGTCACTGAGACCACCTTTGTAATACTTCTAAAAACTGCCATACTGTCCTATGTGTTGGTATTGAATGGTATCAAAGTATCGATATTTTGGAAAACCTTAGTTGAGATGCTAGCAAACTCTGAAAAAACGCAAAAAAAAGCCCAATGTTCTTTTCAAAGTTTTCCGGTCTGCATTATAGCCTGATGAGCGACAGAATCAGTTTCAGAATAATAGTTCAACTTGTTTGTGACAGGTGGTGTCCAAGTTCTGCCCGCACCTTGGCGCCCTCACACTCTCCCACTGCTCGGGCCTGACCAAGGAGGCCTTCCAGAGCCTCGGCCTGCACAGCCGCTCCCTGCGGAGCTTAAACCTCCAGCACACAGAGGCAAGTTCTTGTTCTCCACCTGTTGTAACTGCGCTTCTTTGAGAGTAATTTTCTGTGCCTCAGTTTCAGGTCGAGGGTCTGCTGAGCTACCTGGAGAGCCACGGGGGTCAGATCAGAGAGATTTGGTTCACTCGCGGTCTGAGATACGACCGACTGCTGCCTGCTATCTCTGTAGGGACACACTTCTCACATAATAGCGTGCGTGCGGGAGGGAAGCTCAACGGGTTTTTCATTTTTAGAGGGGATGCTGTCCTGGTCTGGAGCTGTTGGAGATCAACACAAAGCTGGACAGCAAAGATGGCGAGCTTTCCATTTGCATCCAGGCGCTACAGGCGGCATGCCCCGACCTTAAGGTAAGGGGAAATATATATCAGCAGCATATGCATCTGTGGAAAAAACATTGTACTTGACATCAGATTTTCCGGATGCTGAACATCCGACCTCTGCACAAGACCATGCGTACCAGCGCCGAAGTCTCATTGGGCTTCCCTTTACTGGAGGAGCTCTGTATCGCCACCACGTCGTACTCCTACTTGAACGACAAAGACTTGTGGGAAATTCTGTTTGGCTCCCCACGGCTTCGGGTGCTGGATCTGCGGGGCTGCTGGCGAATCACCCCGGCCGGTCTTGCCGCGTTACCCTGCGACGGTAACTACAAGGGTTTTCTGGCGGCACAAAAGCATTTGGGGACAAGCTTAGCTGCTGGGTGACATCACTAGCCAGAAAATGTCTTTTAGAATGAAAGGTTGCACAGATGGCAGTGGTATTTGAATATTAGCAGTGATAATGGGGGCCAGCTTCACCCAGGTTGCAAACTAAAGATGGACCGGTTATCGGCATTTTCCCCCCGATGTTTTACTATTCATTTGTTAGGGAAAAAAATAATACAAGATATATGAAACATATATCAGTTTTTCCTTCCCTCCCCCAACATTGCCCCCAAAACTAAAATATAAAAAATTGAAACAAAAAAAAACCCAACCCCTTTTCGCCCGTCCCGTTCCTACATTTTCTTGCCACGCGCCAATGCCAATGTGTAGCAATGCACAGCCTTCCTCTTCATCACCAGCAAACGAGTAAATAAACAAACTGACTAAAATAAAAACACATACAGAGAAGTATCACTGTCAATGAATCAAAACAAAACAAAATTGAGGTGCAGTAAAAAAGGTTATTTGTGGGTGTCACATTTGTACTATATTGTCTTAAATTTAGCTATTTAGCTTCTTTTTTTTCTACAACTACAACATAACTACATCAGCAGATACATTATATAGACATAATAATAGTATTTACTATTTTTAAGATACCAGGATTTTACTGTTGTTTGCTCAGGTAAGAACAATAAAATACAGAGAAAAGCAAGCGTATACGTTATAACACCAAAGTAACACAAATTAGATACAATTAAGTGCCACAAAGTCAAAAAGTGAAAGGTCAAATAGTTTCCAATGTGCCATTCTGCTGGTTACTGCTGAGCGAGGTCTTCATCTTTAGCACAATGAACAGTGTAGTTGATGCTGTGATCACCTCGCTAAGTTGGGCTGGAAGTCTTTCAAATTAGTTTCCTTGTCTCGCCAGTTGGTAGCTCTGCTAGCATTAACATCCTTAGCTTGAGTGTCTCCATGCCGTCACAACAGGTGGGTGCTCAGATTAGTCATGCAGTCGCTACCTTAATCGGCCACACTTTTATCCAATAATCGGTATCGGCCCTGGAAAAAACACATCAGTCGAACACTTTTGCAAAAATCTTTGGACATCCCTAGACTAGTATATTAACTAACATCTTACGTTTTTGGAATGTATTTACTGCTGCAAATCTGGAACCTGTTTATTTAAAATAAGTTATGCTTACTCTGTGCCCTGTAGAGCTGGAGTGTCTGTTCTGGGGACAATATTTCAGCAGCCACGCTGGCTCGTCCTTGCTGAAGAAAGGTCTCCACATGGTAACGCAGAAGTGGAACCAGACGCTGCAAGAGCTGGACGTCGCCAATCAGCTCTTCTCGAAGGAGGACCTGGAAGCTGCCATGTGCCACCTTGCTCAGGCCACCGATGCCAGCACTCTGCGTTCCCTCAACCTGAGCGGGACCAGGATCTCGCCAGCTGCCATCAGGTACCAGGGAGCGCTTTTTCTTCGTTCTTGTCGATCAGTGCTTGAACTGACGGTACTTTCACTTTACAGTGGTACGTTGTTTTTTCGGGATAGGAGGTGTCTCTCAGCTAATCGTTATGCTTTAGTGTGTAGCTAGCTAATTTGAAGCAGTTGTTGGAGAGTAGCACTGCTAGTCTGCGCCATACTGAAGCAGAATGAGTTGATAACGGCAGCCATTAAAGTAACGTCCAAACGGTGGACATTTCTCAGTGAAAATATGGAGAAGCTGCCAATGGTGTGTTTGAGAAAGAAGAAGCTTAAGGGAGAAATTTAGAAGTCCGCTCTCTTAAGGTAGAGTTTTACAAGGTACGAGCTACGCCAGACAACCATTTCAACGTGTATCCCGAAGTACCACAGTGCTAGTTTGATCATCCTCTCTCCTGTTTGCAGACTGCTCATCGACCAAACGACAGCACTCAAATACCTCAATCTGTCTTCCTGCCGATATCTTCCAAGAGGGTTGAAGAGAATATACCGTAGACAAGAGGACATTCAACAGTTGCTTGACAAGTTGGAGTAGAGTTAAAAAAGTGATGAAAGAATAGTTCCAGCTGAAATTGTTTGTATTGCTATTGGAAAGTTCAAATAAATGTCTAACGTTCTCTTTTGAGGCGAATGTTTGTTGTTTCCAGGAAGCAGTTATAATGTGTAGCTCAATTTACCCTCTAGAGAGCGCTGTGAACTAAAGTTTCAATCCATAAATACTTAAGGCTGTGACTGGAGTATTATACCTGTGGTATGGTCATCATGCTTCGATGATATTATTAATAGGGTTTTTCCCAATATACATCAACATAATGTCAGGGCCTAATCATTAAAATGAAAAAAAGAATTAGCTCTCAAAGTCATTTATTTGATCACTTTTTTTCAACAGCATAAAAAACAGGTTCGATAAACATAAAATGCAGGTTAGAACTCAGTACTTTCTCAACGTAAAAGGAAAGAATAAAGTTGCTGGTAAATGCGTCGATTATGGTTCTCTATAGCTCACAAAAAAACACGAACGTAAATGAACAAAAAAAAAGTTTGTCAAAGTAGAGGAAATTAAAAAACAATTCACAGTCCAATCAAACGTTATTAAGACTTGGGTAAAAAAAAATGTGCTTGCCACAATACAGATTAAGATATCAAACGAGATATTAAGCACCAAGGACTAAGGTGCTCTTTACTTGTACAAGGGGAGTAGGCTAAGTCCAGTGACAGGGTCTGTGACACACCTCTCTATCAGTTGGAGATAGGTAAGGTTCTCTTGTGTGTTGGGATCGAAAAAGCCCTTGGTGTCGTCATCTGGGTCGGACAAAATTTGGTTCATTTCTTCGTCAAAGTAGCCTCTTTCATATGCCACCTGCACAGGCACTCTGTGACTGTTTACTGGGTCGATGATGCCTCCTGTGGCAATTTGAGCTTCAAGGAGACGAATTCCATGATCCTTGACTATCAGGTCTTTTTTCAGAGCCTGGAACAAAGATATGGTGTCTTCAGTGTAAGGGTCTCTATATCCTGTGACTGCTCGTTCTGCTGAGAGCAGTTTGTTTTTCCACTCGTTGCCAACCACTCTCTGAGCCACAGCTTCTTCCACTGAAAGTTTCTTGTTGTTGACTGGGTCAATGACAAAGCCAGTGGCAGCTTGGGCTTCCAGCAGAACCAGAGATGTACCAGGGGTCAGCCGGCGTCTGGATTTGGCTTCATAGATGCTCAGGGTCTCCTTGGTTGACTGTAAGTATACCCCTGCAATACTGTTGGTTCCCTCCAGGTACTTGCGGACAGATCGCATTTGACTAACTTCCCGCACTGTGACTTTTCCTGCATTTAGATCTTTGTAGATGTCTTCACTGATGATTTTTGATTCAAGCAACTCTGTAGCACTGACATCCTTTCTTATTCCTTGAAAACTTTCCATGTCTGTAACTGTGGTGCTGATGGTGGTTTCTATGGTGCTGCTGTCCATTGTTGTTTCTTGAGTCAGACATGTGACTGCTGATGATGAGGTGGTGGTGGTGGTCTGCTGCTGAATAATCATCAAGATGATCTCCAAGAAACGTTGGATTGTGATAGCTCCGGACTTGTACTGCTGCACAAGTTCTCGCCTTCTCTCCTCAGTTATGTATCTGCAGTAGAGCAGCTCCCACAGCGAGACTGTCATTCCTTGGTACTCCTCTCCTGCTTTGGTGGTTGTTGTTGATTTCAGTTTAAGTTTTGTGGCCTCGTCAACAAAGAAGTAGAACTCCCCTTTCTTCACAATAACCAGCAGACTCAGACCAGTGATGGAGTCTGTGACACACCTCTCTATCAGTTGGAGATAGGTAAGGTTCTCTTGTGTGTTGGGATCGAAAAAGCCCTTGGTGTCGTCATCTGGGTCAGACAAAATTTGGTTCATTTCTTCGTCAAAGTAGCCTCTTTCATATGCCACCTGCACAGGCACTCTGTGACTGTTTACTGGGTCGATGATGCCTCCTGTGGCAATTTGAGCTTCAAGGAGACGAATTCCATGATCCTTGACTATCAGGTCTTTTGTCAGAGCCTGGAACAAAGATATGGTGTCTTCAGTGTAAGGGTCTCTATATCCAGTGACTGCTCGTTCTGCTGAGAGCAGTTTGTTTTTCCACTCGTTGCCAACCACTCTCTGAGCCACAGCTTCTTCTACTGAAAGTTTCTTGTTGTTGACTGGGTCAATGACAAAGCCAGTGGCAGCTTGGGCTTCCAGCAGAATCAGAGATGTACCAGGGGCCAGCAGTCCTCTGGATTTGGCTTCATAGATGCTCAGGGTCTCATTGGTTGACTGCAAGTATACCCCTGCAATGCTGTTGGTCCCTTCCAGGTACTTGCGGACAGATCGCATTTGACTAACTTCCTGCACGGTGACTTTTCCTGTATTTAGATCTTTGTAGATTTCTTCACCGATGATTTTTGATTTAAGCAACTCTGTAGCACTGACATCCTTCCTTATTCCTTGAAAACTTTCCATGTCTCTGGTCTCTGTAACTGTGGTGCTGATGGTGGTTTCTATGGTGCTGCTGTCCATTGTTGTTTCTTGAGTCAGACATGTGACTGCTGATGATGAGGTGGTGGTGGTGGTCTGCTGCTGAATAATCATCAAGATGATCTCCAAGAAACGTTGGATTGTGATAGCTCCGGACTTGTACTGCTGCACAAGTTCTCGCCTTCTCTCCTCAGTTATGTATCTGGAGTAGAGCAGTTCCCACAGCGAGACTGTCATTCCTTGGTACTCCTCTCCTGCTTTGGTGGTTGTTGTTGATTTCAGTTTAAGTTTTGTGGCCTCGTCAACAAAGAAGTAGAACTCCCCTTTCTTCACAATAACCAGCAGACTCAGACCAGTGATGGGGTCTGTGACACACCTCTCTATCAGTTGGAGATAGGTAAGGTTCTCTTGTGTGTTGGGATCGAAAAAGCCCTTGGTGTCGTCATCTGGGTCAGACAAAATTTGGTTCATTTCTTCATCAAAGTAGCCTCTTTCATATGCCACCTGCACAGGCACTCTGTGACTGTTTACTGGGTCGATGATGCCTCCTGTGGCAATTTGAGCTTCAAGGAGACGAATTCCATGATCCTTGACTATCAGGTCTTTTTTCAGAGCCTGGAACAAAGATATAGTGTCTTCAGTGTAAGGGTCTCTATATCCTGTGACTGCTCGTTCTGCTGAGAGCAGTTTGTTTTTCCACTCGTTGCCAACCACTCTCTGAGCCACAGCTTCTTCCACTGAAAGTTTCTTGTTGTTGACTGGGTCAATGACAAAGCCAGTGGCAGCTTGGGCTTCCAGCAGAACCAGAGATGTACCAGGGGCCAGCAGGCGTCTGGATTTGGCTTCATAGATGCTCAGGGTCTCATTGGTTGACTGCAAGTATACCCCTGCAATGCTGTTGGTCCCTTCCAGGTACTTGCGGACAGATCGCATTTGACTAACTTCCTGCACGGTGACTTTTCCTACATTTAGATCTTTGTAGATTTCTTCACCGATGATTTTTGATTTAAGCAACTCTGTAGCACTGACATCCTTCCTTATTCCTTGAAAACTTTCCATGTCTCTGGTCTCTGTAACTGTGGTGCTGATGGTGGTTTCTATGGTGCTGCTGTCCATTGTTGTTTCTTGAGTCAGACATGTGACTGCTGATGATGAGGTGGTGGTGGTGGTCTGCTGCTGAATAATCATCAAGATGATCTCCAAGAAACGTTGGATTGTGATAGCTCCGGACTTGTACTGCTGCACAAGTTCTCGCCTTCTCTCCTCAGTTATGTATCTGGAGTAGAGCAGTTCCCACAGCGAGACTGTCATTCCTTGGTACTCCTCTCCTGCTTTGGTGGTTGTTGTTGATTTCAGTTTAAGTTTTGTGGCCTCGTCAACAAAGAAGTAGAACTCTCCTTTCTTCACAATAACCAGCAGACTCAGACCAGTGATGTGGTCTGTGACACACCTCTCTATCAGTTGGAGATAGGTAAGGTTCTCTTGTGTGTTGGGATCGAAAAAGCCCTTGGTGTCGTCATCTGGGTCAGACAAAATTTGGTTCATTTCTTCGTCAAAGTAGCCTCTTTCATATGCCACCTGCACAGGCACTCTGTGACTGTTTACTGGGTCGATGATGCCTCCTGTGGCAATTTGAGCTTCAAGGAGACGAATTCCATGATCCTTGACTATCAGGTCTTTTGTCAGAGCCTGGAACAAAGATATGGTGTCTTCAGTGTAAGGGTCTCTATATCCAGTGACTGCTCGTTCTGCTGAGAGCAGTTTGTTTTTCCACTCGTTGCCAACCACTCTCTGAGCCACAGCTTCTTCTACTGAAAGTTTCTTGTTGTTGACTGGGTCAATGACAAAGCCAGTGGCAGCTTGGGCTTCCAGCAGAATCAGAGATGTACCAGGGGCCAGCAGTCCTCTGGATTTGGCTTCATAGATGCTCAGGGTCTCATGGGTTGACTGCAAGTATACCCCTGCAATGCTGTTGGTCCCTTCCAGGTACTTGCGGACAGATCGCATTTGACTAACTTCCTGCACGGTGACTTTTCCTGCATTTAGATCTTTGTAGATTTCTTCACCGATGATTTTTGATTTAAGCAACTCTGTAGCACTGACATCCTTCCTTATTCCTTGAAAACTTTCCATGTCTCTGGTCTCTGTAACTGTGGTGCTGATGGTGGTTTCTATGGTGCTGCTGTCCATTGTTGTTTCTTGAGTCAGACATGTGACTGCTGATGATGAGGTGGTGGTGGTGGTGTGCTGCTGAATAATCATCAAGATGATCTCCAAGAAACGTTGGATTGTGATAGCTCCGGACTTGTACTGCTGCACAAGTTCTCGCCTTCTCTCCTCAGTTATGTATCTGGAGTAGAGCAGCTCCCACAGCGAGACTGTCATTCCTTGGTACTCCTCTCCTGCTTTGGTGGTTGTTGTTGATTTCAGTTTAAGTTTTGTGGCCTCGTCAACAAAGAAGTAGAACTCCCCTTTCTTCACAATAACCAGCAGACTCAGACCAGTGATGGGGTCTGTGACACACCTCTCTATCAGTTGGAGATAGGTAAGGTTCTCTTGTGTGTTGGGATCGAAAAAGCCCTTGGTGTCGTCATCTGGGTCAGACAAAATTTGGTTCATTTCTTCATCAAAGTAGCCTCTTTCATATGCCACCTGCACAGGCACTCTGTGACTGTTTACTGGGTCGATGATGCCTCCTGTGGCAATTTGAGCTTCAAGGAGACGAATTCCATGATCCTTGACTATCAGGTCTTTTTTCAGAGCCTGGAACAAAGATATGGTGTCTTCAGTGTAAGGGTCTCTATATCCTGTGACTGCTCGTTCTGCTGAGAGCAGTTTGTTTTTCCACTCGTTGCCAACCACTCTCTGAGCCACAGCTTCTTCCACTGAAAGTTTCTTGTTGTTGACTGGGTCAATGACAAAGCCAGTGGCAGCTTGGGCTTCCAGCAGAACCAGAGATGTACCAGGGGCCAGCAGGCGTCTGGATTTGGCTTCATAGATGCTCAGGGTCTCATTGGTTGACTGCAAGTATACCCCTGCAATGCTGTTGGTCCCTTCCAGGTACTTGCGGACAGATTGCATTTGACTAACTTCCTGCACGGTGACTTTTCCTACATTTAGATCTTTGTAGATTTCTTCACCGATGATTTTTGATTTAAGCAACTCTGTAGCACTGACATCCTTCCTTATTCCTTGAAAACTTTCCATGTCTCTGGTCTCTGTAACTGTGGTGCTGATGGTGGTTTCTATGGTGCTGCTGTCCATTGTTGTTTCTTGAGTCAGACATGTGACTGCTGATGATGAGGTGGTGGTGGTGGTGGTCTGCTGCTGAATAATCATCAAGATGATCTCCAAGAAACGTTGGATTGTGATAGCTCCGGACTTGTACTGCTGCACAAGTTCTCGCCTTCTCTCCTCAGTTATGTATCTGGAGTAGAGCAGTTCCCACAGCGAGACTGTCATTCCTTGGTACTCCTCTCCTGCTTTGGTGGTTGTTGTTGATTTCAGTTTAAGTTTTGTGGCCTCGTCAACAAAGAAGTAGAACTCCCCTTTCTTCACAATAACCAGCAGACTCAGACCAGTGATGGGGTCTGTGACACACCTCTCTATCAGTTGGAGATAGGTAAGGTTCTCTTGTGTGTTGGGATCGAAAAAGCCCTTGGTGTCGTCATCTGGGTCAGACAAAATTTGGTTCATTTCTTCGTCAAAGTAGCCTCTTTCATATGCCACCTGCACAGGCACTCTGTGACTGTTTACTGGGTCAATGATGCCTCCTGTGGCAATTTGAGCTTCAAGGAGACGAATTCCATGATCCTTGACTATCAGGCCTTTTGTCAGAGCCTGGAACAAAGATATGGTGTCTTCAGTGTAAGGGTCTCTATATCCAGTGACTGCTCGTTCTGCTGAGAGCAGTTTGTTTTTCCACTCGTTGCCAACCACTCTCTGAGCCACAGCTTCTTCTACTGAAAGTTTCTTGTTGTTGACTGGGTCAATGACAAAGCCAGTGGCAGCTTGGGCTTCCAGCAGAACCAGAGATGTACCAGGGGTCAGCAGGCCTCTGGATTTGGCTTCATAAATGCTCAGGGTCTCATGGGTTGACTGCAAGTATACCCCTGCAATGCTGTTGGTCCCTTCCAGGTACTTGCGGACAGATCGCATTTGACTAACTTCCTGCACGGTGACTTTTCCTGCATTTAGATCTTTGTAGATTTCTTCACCAATGATTTTTGATTTAAGCAACTCTGTAGCACTAACATCCTTCCTTATTCCTTGAAAACTTTCCATGTCTCTGGTCTCTGTAACTGTGGTGCTGATGGTGGTTTCTATGGTGCTGCTGTCCATTGTTGTTTCTTGAGTCAGACATGTGACTGCTGATGATGAGGTGGTGGTGGTCTGCTGCTGAATAATCATCAAGATGATCTCCAAGAAACGTTGGATTGTGATAGCTCCGGACTTGTACTGCTGCACAAGTTCTCGCCTTCTCTCCTCAGTTATGTATCTGGAGTAGAGCAGTTCCCAAAGCGAGACTGTCATTCCTTGGTACTCCTCTCCTGCTTTGGTGGTTGTTGTTGATTTCAGTTTAAGTTTTGTGGCCTCGTCAACAAAGAAATAGAACTCCCCTTTCTTCACAATAACCAGCAGACTCAGACCAGTGATGGGGTCTGTGACACACCTTTCTATCAGTTGGAGATAGGTAAGGTTCTCTTGTGTGTTGGGATCGAAAAAGCCCTTGGTGTCGTCATCTGGGTCAGACAAAATTTGGTTCATTTCTTCGTCAAAGTAGCCTCTTTCATATGCCACCTGCACAGGCACTCTGTGACTGTTTACTGGGTCGATGATGCCTCCTGTGGCAATTTGAGCTTCAAGGAGACGAATTCCATGATCCTTGACTATCAGGTCTTTTTTCAGAGCCTGAAACAAAGATATGGTGTCTTCAGTGTAAGGGTCTCTATATCCTGTGACTGCTCGTTCTGCTGAGAGCAGTTTGTTTTTCCACTCGTTGCCAACCACTCTCTGAGCCACAGCTTCTTCTACTGAAAGTTTCTTGTTGTTGACTGGTTCGATGACAAAGCCAGTGGCAGCTTGGGCTTCCAGCAGAACCAGAGATGTACCAGGGGTCAGCAGGCCTCTGGATTTGGCTTCATAGATGCTCAGGGTCTCATGGGTTGACTGCAAGTATACCCCTGCAATGCTGTTGGTCCCTTCCAGGTACTTGCGGACAGATCGCATTTGACTAACTTCCTGCACGGTGACTTTTCCTACATTTAGATCTTTGTAGATTTCTTCACCGATGATTTTTGATTTAAGCAACTCTGTAGCACTGACATCCTTCCTTATTCCTTGAAAACTTTCCATGTCTTTGGTCTCTGTAACTGTGGTGCTAATGTTGGTTTCTATGGTGCTGCTGTCCACTGTTGTTTCTTGAGTCAGACATGTGATTGCTGATGATGAGGTGGTGGTGGTGGTCTGCTGCTGAATAATCATCAAGATGATCTCCAAGAAACGTTGGATTGTGATAGCTCCGGACTTGTACTGCTGCACAAGTTCTCGCCTTCTCTCCTCAGTTATGTATCTGGAGTAGAGCAGTTCCCACAGCGAGACTGTCATTCCTTGGTACTCCTCTCCTGCTTTGGTGGTTGTTGTTGATTTCAGAATGAGTTTTGTGGCCTCGTCAACAAAGAAATAGAACTCCCCTTTCTTTACAATGGATAGCAAATTAAGTCCAGTGAGGGGGTCTGTGACACACCTCTCTATCAGTTGGAGATAGGTAAGGTTCTCTTGTGTGTTGGGATCGAAAAAGCCTTTGGTGTCGTCATCTGGGTCAGACAAAATTTGGTTCATTTCCTCGTCAAAGTAGCCTCTTTGATATGCCACCTGCACAGGCACTCTGTGACTGTATATTGGGTCAATTATGCCTCCTGTGGCAATTTGAGCTTCGAGGAGACGAATTCCATGATCTTTGACAATGAGATCCTTATTCAATGCTTGGAATAAGGAAATTGTTCCACCAGTGTAGGGGTCTCTGTATCCTGTAACTGCTCGTTCTGCTGAGAGTAGTTTGTTTTTCCACTCAGTGCCAACCACTCCCTGGGCCAGAGCTTCTTCTACTGAAAGTTTCTTGTTGTTGACTGGGTCAATGACAAAGCCAGTGCCAGCTTGGGCTTCCAAGAGTATAAGAGAAGTACCAGGAGTCAGCAGGCCTCTTGTCTTTGCTTCGTATATGCTCATAACCTTCTTTGTAGACTCAACTCTGACACCAGCTATACAATTTGTAGCTCCAAGATACTTCTGAATGGATTCCATTTTGTTGACATTCTCTTCGGTCACTTTCCCATGTATAATCTGTGTAAAAAGCTCCTTTGAGATGATTTTGGACTCAAACAACTCACTTGCAGTGACATGCTTCCTTAGTCCTTTGAACGTTCTTTCTTTGGATGAGACCTCTGTAATGATGACTGTGAGTACTTCAATTAATTCATCAATTGTCATGGTACCAGTCTTATATTGTTGTATAAGCTGGTCTCTTTTTTGTTGGGATACGTATGTAGACATTAAAGCTTCCCATAGGGTGACTTCTTTCTCTTCGAGTGTCCATGTTTTCATAACAAATGTTTTGTTTTTGAACTCAAGCTGTATTTGGTCTTCTGAGTGAACAATGTTGTATTCACCTGTCTGTAATGGCAGAAGAAGCAGGCCCGTTTTTGGATCCTTTTCACATCTCTCCATCAGCTCAAGGTAGGATATTTTTTCTTTGGTGTTTGGGTCAATGTGTCCTTTTGTTTCATCAGTGGAATTCAGCAGAAGGTTTTTGAGTTCGTCATCAAGAAGTCTGTTTTGGACTGCAACATTAGCAGGTACTCTGATGCTCAGATGTGGGTCTATGATTCCACCTGTTGCTATTTGTGCTTCAAGAAGACGAATGCCATCTTTTCTTTGGATCAGCTGTTTATTCATAGCCTCATACAAAGATATTGATGCATCAGTATAGGGATCTTTATACCCAGTGACAGCTTGTTCAGCTACCAGAAGCTGCTCATGTACATCTGGTCCAATTACTTTCTCAAGTGCAGCTTGGTCAACAGTGTAAAACTTGTTTTTGGTAGGATCGATGATCCAACCTGTGGATGCCTGTGCTTCCAGCAGCAAAAGCGCCACACCATTTGTCAACACACAATCCCTTTTTGCAGCATATATGCTTACAACTGTCTGGGACGGATACATTCTAATTCCAGCAATGCTTGCGGTTCCATTCAGGTATCGTCTCACACAATCACGTTTGGCGACTCCTTCAAAAGACACTTGCTCTTGGTTAATCTTTTTGAATGTAATAGTGTTAATAATATCAGAGTCAAGCAGTTGTTTGGCAGACACATGCTTTCTTAGACCCATGATCGTTTTGGGAGTTTCACTCCTAACCAGTTTTTCAATTGTAGAGCTGACGACTGTGATTATGGTTTGTATGCTAACCTTTCTTGCTCTGAATGTTTCAATCAGTTCAAAGCGATGTTCTTCAGTGAAGTAGCCAGAGTGGAGCAAGTCCCACAGAGAAACAGATTTCCCTGCATAGCTCACAATTGCCTCGTCAAACTCTTGTTTAATCTGCCTGTCGGTGTACAACTTCACATTTGTCGTTGAAGCTTTTGGTGTGACAGCAATTGGTAAGAAGAGCAATCCAGTTTCTTTATCTTTTATGCATCTACCTAACATGTCCAAGTATGTCAGATTCTCTTTGGTGTTTGGGTCAAAAAATCCTTTTGTGTCATCGGTCGGGTCCAATAGAGTTTGATTAAGCTCTTCATCAAAATATCCTTTCCTGTATGCAACTTCAAGAGGTAGATGAAGACACTTTAAAGGATCAATGATTCCACCTGTGGCAATTTGGGCCTCAAGTAAACGAATGCCATGTTCTTTTACAACAAGGTCTTTCTTCAAGGCTTGGAAAAGAGAAATCTTTTGGCCATTGTATGGATCGACGTAACCAGTGACCGCCTTCTCTGCTGATAAAAGCTTTTCATACATCTGTGGACAAATTAACTTCTCCCTTAGCGCTTGTTCCACTGTGAGCTTTTTGTTTGCCAGAGGATCAACAATGAAACCTGTTGCTGCTTGTGCTTCAAGAAGGCACAGAGCAGTGCCGGGTGTCAGGATAGCATTTCTCTGTGCCTCGTAGATGGTTAGCTTCTGATTGGAGGGCTGCAGTATCACCCCGGCCACACAACTTGTCCCTTGTAGGTAAGATTGCACGCTTTCCATTTTCAGCACATCGGTGCTCCTAATCTTTCCATCGATCAAGCGACTGTATGTTTTTTCATCCACTATTTCAAGCTCTAAAAGATCCACCACCGAAACCTCTCCCCTAAGGGTTTTGAAGCTTAGTCCTGCTTGCTGTTTTATCTCCTTGCTCTCAATGATGTCTAAAATAAACGCACTCATTTCCTCAACTGTTACTTTCCTCGATTTGAAGAGTTTGAAAAACTCCTGCCTTTTTTCCTCTCCTAGATACTCTGAATTGATAAGATCCCAAAGAGTTGTGTGCTTGCCATTGAATCGTCCGTACCTGACAGACACAGTTGTTGTTCTAAATAGCTCCTTCATGGTATCATCTATGTTTATTTTGTTACTTCTGCCTTTGAGTGGCAGCAGGCAGAGTCCTGTGCTGGAGTCTGTGACACATCTGGACATGAGCTGCAAGTACGTGAGATTCTCGTGGGTGTTGGGGTCAAAAAACCCTTTGGTGTCATCACTAGGATCACTCAGGATCTCATTCATCTCCTCATTAAAATATCCACGCCTATAGGCGACATGGATTGGAATGCGATGGCTGTTAACCGGGTCAATGATCCCACCGGTGGCAATTTGGGCCTCCAGGAGTCGAATTCCATGATCGTGTAGGATAAGGCCTTTTTGCATGGCTTGGAACAAAGAGATTGTTTTGCCATCGCACGGGTCTTTGTAGCCTGTCACTGCCTTCTCTGCAGAGCGTAATTTTTGGCACACATCAGCACCGACAACCTTAGCTTTGACTGCATCATCAACGGAAAACTTTCTGTTTCCAATGGGATCAATAAGGAACCCTGTTGCTGCTTGTGCCTCAAGTAAAACCAGAGCTGTTCCAGGCATCAATTTCCTCTTTTGCCTGGCCTGGTAAATAGTCAGAATTTGGGAGTCAGGAAGAAGAACACCTGCAATGCTGTCTTTCCCCTGAAGGTACACACTTATGTTTTGGTCTTCAATGACTTCCTTGACAGACTTCTTTCCTTTTTTCAGGTCATCAAGGACATCCTCGCTAATGATTTCAGCCTCGACCAGCTGTTTAGCAGTGACAGTTTCTCTAATTCCTTCAAAGAAAATCTTAGTTGTTTTTACAGACGTCTCTATGATTTCCAGAACAGTTGTGACAATCGTCTCGATAGTGAGCTTCTTCTGTACGTACTTCCATATGATGTCTTTCCTCTGCTCTTCATTTAAGTATTCTGACATCAGCAGTTCCCAGAGTGATACAGTCATTCCCATGTACTTGCCACATGTCACGCTCACCTTTTTCTTTTTCAAGACGATTTTTGTTTGGTAGTCAATGAAGCTGAAATTCAGCCCATCAGACCTGCCGCGGATCGGTAAGAGACACAGTCCAGTGACAGGATCAATGACACACCTCTCTATCAGCTGCAGATAAGTTAGGTTCTCCTCCGTGTTTGGATCAAAGAATCCCTTGGTGTCGTCTCCGGAATCCTCAAGTATGGCCTTCATTTCTTCATCGAAATAGCCTCTTTTAAAGGCCACCTCTGTGGGAAGTCTGTGGCTGTTAATAGGGTCAATAATTCCACCGGTGGCGATTTGCGCCTCAAGCAGGCGGATCCCGTGTGTCTTAACGATGAGATCTTTTGAAAGCGCTTGAAACAGGGAAATGGTTTCGCCTGTGTACGGGTCTTTGTATCCGGTTACCGCTCGTTCAGCAGAGAGGAGTTTAGCGTAATGTTCTGGACCCACAAGTTTGTTCTTTACAGCCTGTGCCACTGTGAATTTTTTATTTTCGATAGGATCAGTCAGGAATCCAGTTGAAGCCTGTGCCTCCAGTAGAACCAGTGCTGTTCCGGGCATCAGTATGCGTTTCTTCATTGCTTCATAAATGCTCATCCTCTGACCGGTGGAAAGTAGTGCGATGCCTGCAATGCTTCCTTTACCTTCAAGGTATTCCCTCACCGCCTCTATCAGCATCACATCTTGGGTTGTGGTCTTCCCCTTCTGCAGGTCATCATAAATGTCTTTGTCGATGATGTTGGACTCAAGAAGTTTTACGGAGGAAATGCCTCGTCTTAGACCTTTAAAAATGATGAAGACAGGTAGAAGGAGCATGCCCGTCTCAGGTTCAACAATGCATTTCTCCAAGAGCTTCGTGTAGCTCACATGTTCTTGTGTACTTGGATCGTACAACACCTTTAACTCTGACATCTGGTCGTCCAGCAGACCTTTTTCATAGTAACCTTTCTGAATGGCCAAGTCAACAGTAATATGTGTCTTCAGAATGGGATCAAACGGGCCGTGAGTGGATACCTGTGCTTCCAGGAGCCTCAAGCCATGATCTCTTGGAACTAAATCTTTCTGCATAGCTTGGAACAAAGATATGGTTCCGTTAGTGTAGGGATCCAAGTAGCCGGTGACAGCTTTTTCCGCCATAAGGAGCTTCTCCTTCATCTCGGGTCCAATTAGCTCCTCATTGACAGCATCGGCCACAGGAAGTGTTCGATTGTTGACCGGGTCCACGATGCCCACCGTGGCGGCTTGTGCTTCAAGCAGGGCCAACGCCGTTCCTGGTTTGAGCAGGCGTTTTTTCATGGCTTGGTATATGGTGATCTTCTCCTTGGTTGCCTCCAGATAAACGCCTGTCACGGGGCCATAAGATTTAGTGTGGCCGTTTTGTTTCATCTCAGTGTTTTGATTAATGGGCCCCATCTTGGTCGAATACACCTGTGTAACAGAACATGAGTTAAATCAGTTGGTATGTTGTCTACAACACGGTTATTACTGCAGAGTATCAGTTTCGCAGAGGTGTCCAAATGTTTTCCACTTTTTCCAAAAGTGAGTATTGTACTTGTTACACAGCAGCTGATTGAGTCTAACATGCATCTTAGTTGTAGATTAGTTAGCTTTCTATTAGCATGCTAGGTTTTTTTTTGTGCTAACTTTGCAGGTATACACGTCTTGTGACAAATATTTTGTTGCTTGACAAATGACACCTTTTAGCATGCTAAAGTTTGCTAATTTTGTAGGTATACCTAAGTCAATTATAGAACAAACCAGTAATATATTTTGACGCTTGTTATAGCCAGATTTTTTTAGCTAATTTATCAGCAAGTATACACCTTAGTGTCATATATTTTGGTATTTCACTGTGAGCATGTTAGCATAATACTGTTAGCATTTTCTTTTGCTAATTTAGCAGGTATACACCTGTTGTGTCAAATATTTTGTTGCTTGACAAATGACACCTTTTAGCATGCTAAAGTTAGCTAATTTTGTAGGTATACACCTCAGTCATATTTAAGTACTTGATGCGTTAGCAGGCTAGCATTTACAGAAAAAAATTCTAGAACAAACCAGTGATATATTTCGTTACTTGACGCTTGTTATAGTTACAATTTGAAAAAAACTAACTTTAGGATGCTATATTTTTTTAGCTTATTTAGCAGTGTCAAATATTTTGTTGCTTGACAAATGATACCTTTTAGCATGCTAAAGTTAGCTAATTTTGTAGGTATACACCTCAGTCATATTTTAGTACTTGATGCCTTAGCAGGCTAGCATTTACAAAAAATAATTCTAGAACAAACCAGTAATATATTTCAATACTTGACGCTTGTTATAGTTAGCATTTGAAAAAAACTAACATTAGGATGCTAGATTTATTTTTGTGCTAATTTAGCAGGTATACACCTCTTGTGTCAAATATTTTGTTGCTTGACAAATGATACCTTTTAACATGCTAAAGTTAGCTAATTTTGTAGGTGTACACCTCAGTCACATTTTAGTACATGATGCGTTAGCAGGCTAGCATTTACAAAAAAAAATTCTAGAACAAACCAGTGATATATTTCGGTACTTGACACTTGTTATAGTTAGCATTTGAAAAAAAACTAACATTAGGATGCTATATTTTTTTAGCTTATTTAGCAGTGTCAAATATTTCGGTGCTTGACAAATGATACCTTTTAGCATGCTAAAGTTAGCTAATTGTGTAGGTATACACCTCAGTCATATTTTAGTACTTGATGCCTTAGCAGGCTAGCATTTACAAAAAAACATTCTAGAACAAACCAGTGATATATTTCGGTACTTGACGCTTGTTATAGTTAGCATTTGAAAAAAACTAACATTAGGATGCTAGATTTTTTTTGTGCTAATTTAGCAGGTATACACCTCTTGTGTCAAATATTTTGTTGCTTGACAAATGATACCTTTTAGCATGCTAAAGTTAGCTAATTTTGTAGGTATACACCTCAGTCATATTTTAGTACTTGATGCGTTAGCAGGCTAGCATTTACCCCAAAAAATTCTAGAACAAAACAGTAATATATTTCGGTACTTGACGCTTGTTATAGTTAGCATTTTAAAAAAATTAACATTAGGATGCTATATTTTTTTAGCTTATTTAGCAGTGTCAAATATTTTGTTGCTTGACAAATGATACCCTTTAGCATGCTAAAGTTAGCTAATTTTGTAGGTATACACCTCAGTCATATTTTAGTACTTGATGCGTTAGCAGGCTAGCATTTACAAAAAATAATTCTAGAACAAACCTGTAATATATTTCAATACTTGATGCTTGTTATAGTTAGCATTTGAAAAAAACTAACATTAGGATGCTAGATTTTTTTTGTGCTAATTTAGCAGGTATATACCTCTTGTGTCAAATATTTTGTTGCTTGACAAATGATACCTTTTAGCATGCTAAAGTTAGCTAATTTTGTAGGTATACACCTCAGTCATATTTTAGTACTTGATGCGTTAGCAGGCTAGCATTTACAAAAAAAAAAATTCTAGAACAAACCAGTAATATATTTCGGTACTTGACGCTTGTTATAGTTAGCATTTAAAAAAAATTTACATTAGGATGCTATATTTTTTTAGCTTATTTAGCAGTGTCAAATATTTTGTTGCTTGACAAATGATACCTTTTAGCATGCTAAAGTTAGCTAATTTTGTAGGTGTACACCTCAGTCATATTTAAGTACTTGATGCGTTAGCAGGCTAGCATTTACAAAAAAAAAAATTCTAAAACAAACCAGTGATATATTTCGGTACTTGACGCTTGTTATAGTTAGCATTTTAAAAAACTAACATTAGCATGCTAGAATTTTTTAGCTCATTTAGCAGGTATACACCTCTTGTGCCAAATATTTTGTTGCTTGACAAATGATACCTTTTAGCATAGTGAAGTTAGCTAATTTTGTAGAATTAGCGAAATACCAAAATATATGACATTGCTAAATTAGCTTAAAAAAAATTGAGCATGCTAAAGTTAGTTTTTTTAAATGCTAACTATAACAAGCGTCAAAATATATTACTGGTTTGTTCTAGAATTTGTATTTGTAAAATACAGTACTAAAATATGACTGAGGTGTATACCTACAAAATTAGCTAACTTTAGCATGCTAAAGGGTATCATTTGTCAAGCAACAAAATATTTGACACTGCTAAATAAGCTAAAAAAAATCTAGCATCTTAATGTTAGTTTTTTAAAATGCTATTATAACAAGCGTCAAGTATTGAAATATATTACTGGTTTGTTATAGATTTTTTTGTATGTAAATGCTAGCCTGCTAACGCATCAAGTACTTAAATATGACTGAGGTGTACACCTACAAAATTAGCTAACTTTAGCATGCTAAAAGGTATCATTTGTCAAGCAACAAAATATTTGGCACAAGAGGTGTATCCCGGCTAAATGAGCTAAAGAAATTTAGCATGCTAATGCTAGATTGCATGCAGAAACAAGCATTGAAGAGTGAAAATGAAAATACTTACCCAATCAAGTTAGGTTTTGATTTGAGTGTGCAAGCAACCGACATCCAAGATAGCTGTCAAAGTTGCTGAAGCTCAATGTCTGCAACGTGTGTGCCTGTGGAGACAAGGAAGGTTGTTTTAGGGCTGGGTGATACTGCCTGAAATCTTTATTGCAGGATACATTGCAGCTTTCTTGCGATAACAATATGTACCTGGTAACCCTATAGCGGATGTTAGCTTAGCGTAGCAATTTTTTTAAAAAGTGGCTTTGATATTACCACACACTTGTCGTCACAATGATGACGGAGGCTAACAGTTGCCAAAAGCTGCCCGCTAACTATTCAGGGTGTTGTTGTTTTTTTCCCCTCAAACCAACGTGAACAATGCCGATGTTTAAGAATAGCGCCCTCATCCATTCGTCACGTCGGTGGACCGAAGGTCTGACTTGACCTTTTTTGACATCATCGCAGTGAGAACCTGTAGGCCCGACATGTCGGCACACATGACTGTGTGTGTTTGTGCAACAGCAGCTCGCTGGCAGCATTGTTTGACAATAACACACACACACACACACACACACACACACACACACTTGTATTTCTTACCTTCTTGAGACCTCCGAAAAATGCCTACCTCTTTAGGACCACCCTTTCGAGCTATATAAAGATGTGTATTTACAATATTTATTATTTACTTGCGTATTTACTTCAAGTTATTACGGTATGTCTCTATACACGTGTTTATTTTACAAAGGTCCACTTAGGAGTTTTAGGGAAACAATGACAAACAAAGCAGGACTTTGCATGTTTGGACAGGACAGCGGGGCAGCAAGTGACAGGGCGGTCTGGCTTTCGGGTGTTTCCATGGCAGGAATGGCCCAGGAATCTGAGGCGAGCGCCAAACGTTGTGGAAAACCTCCACACAAACATGAGACGCCGCCGAGGGGGGCCTACGACGCGTGGTCCTAAAGACAGTAGGGTTCACTGCTAAGCTCGTTATCAAGGGGGTCCCCGTCCCAAATAATCAAATATCGGCCCCATATTTTTGAAATTAATTTTGGCCAGAGGGGGCGTATTTCAATTTCTTACACACACTTGTTATTACATATTTTGGCCAGCGGGGGAGCAACTCAAATCTTTACACACACTTGTTATTTCATATGTTGGCCAGAGGAGGAGCACTTCAAATGTTTACACACACTTGTTATTTCATATGTTGGCCAGAGGGGGAGCAACTCAAATTTTTACACACACCTGTTATTTCATATGTTGGCCAGAGGGGGAGCACTTCAAATGTTTACACACACTTGTTATTTCATATGTTGGCCAGAGGGGGAGCAACTCAAATTTTTACACACACTTGTTATTTCATATGTTGGCCAGAGGGGGAGCATTTCAAATGTTTACACACACTTGTTATTACATATGTTGGCCAGAGGGGGAGCAACTCAAATTTTTACACACACTTGTTATTGCATATGTTGGCCAGAGGGGGAGCACACAGTCAATTTGAAAAATCCCTCCTTTTTGGGAGCACCCTAATTTTGATAGGTTTCCCCAGCAGGGGTGCAAATGAGACATTGTCTATTAGATGCAATGTTATTGGGACCATGATTTATGTCACACTTCCTCATATGGAAGGTACTTTTCCTTCTTCATGTCTCAAGAAGTGTAGAAATACAAGAACACACACACAAACACACATTCTTGTATTTGTTACCTTCTTGAGACCTGAGAAAAATGCCTACCCCTTTATGACCACCCTTCCTAGATGTATAAATATTTGTATTTACAACATTAATAATATATACATACTATGCAAATATAAAAAAAGGTAAACTTTTAGTTATTATTATTATTATTTTTGTTTGTTTGTTTGTAATTAGTATGTAATCTTCATTATTTACTTCAAGTTATTACAGTATGTCTCTGTATAAATATTTGTTTCATTTAAAAAAAAAATATTTTTATTAAATTTGGCCTTTTCAATTTCTTACACACACTTGTTATTTCATATGTTGGCAGGAGGGGGAGCACTTCAAATTTTTACACACACTTGTTAATTCATATGTTGACCAGAGGGGGAGCACTTCACATTTTTACACACACTTGTTATTTCATATGTTGACCAGAGGGGGAGCAGTTCAAATTTTTACACACACTTGTTATTTCATATGTTGACCAGAGGGGGAGCACTTCAAATTTTTACACACACTTGTTATTTCATATGTTGGCCAGAGGGGGAGCATTTCAAATGTTTACACACACTTGTTATTACATATGTTGGCCAGAGGGGGAGCAACTCAAATTTTTACACACACTTGTTATTTCATATGTTGACCAGAGGGGGAGCACTTTTAAATTTGAAAAATCCCTCCTTTTTGGGACCACCCTCATTTTGTTAGATTTCACCAGCAGGGGTGCAAATAATGTTTCAAAAAAGCTGGCACAAGTGGCAAAAAAGACTGAGAACGTTGAGGAATGCTCATCAAAGACTTATTTGGAACATCCCACAGGTGAACAGGCTAATTGGGAACAGGTGGGTGCCATGATTGGGTATGAAATGCTGAGTCATTCACAAACAAGGACGGGGCGAGGGTCACCACTTTGTCAACAAATGCCTGAGCAAATTGTTGAAGAACAACATTTCTCAAGCAGCTATTGCAAGGAATTTAGGGATTTCACCATCTACGCTCCGTAATATCATCAAAATGTTCAGAGAATCTGGAGAAATCACTGCATGTAAGCAGCAAGGCTGAAAACCAACATTGAATGCCCGTGACCTTGGATCCCTCAGGCTGTACTGCATCAAAAAGTGACATCAGTGTGTAAAGGACATCACCACACGGGCTCAGGAACACTTCAGAAAACCACTGTCAGTAACTACAGTTGGTCGCTACATCTGTAAGTGCAAGTTAAAACTCTCCTATGCAAAGACAAAGCCATTTATCAACAACACCCAGAAACGCTTTGCTGGGCCCCAAGCTCATCTAAGATGGACTGATGCAAAGTGGGAAAGTGTTCTGTGGTCTGACGAGTCCACATTTCTAATTGTTTTTGGAAACTGTGGACGTCGTGTAGACAAAGAGGAAAAGAACCATCCGGATTGTTATAGGCGCAAAGTGTAAAAGGCAGCATGTGTGATGGTATGGGGGTGTATTAGTGCCCAAGACATGGGTAACTTACACATCTGTGAAGGCACCATTAATGCTGAAAGGTACATACAGCTTTTGGAGCAACATATGTTGCCATCATGGACGCCCCTGCTTATTTCAGCAAGACAATGCCAAGCCACGTGTTACAACAGCGTGGCTTCATAGTAAAAGAGTGTGGTACTAGACTGGCCTGCCTGTAGTCCAGAGCTGTCTCCCATTGAAAATATGTAGGCTAAAATATGAGAAGGGAGACTGTTGAACAACTTAAGCTGTACATCAAGCAAGAATGGGAAAGAATTCCACTTCAAAAATGTGTCTCCTCAGTTCCCAAACCTTTACTGAGTGTTGTTAAAAGGAAAGGCCATGTAACACACTGGTAAAAATGCCCCTGTGACAACTTTTTTGCAATGTGTTGCTGCCATTAAATTCTAAGTTCATGATTATTTGCAAAAAATAACAAAGTTTCTCAGTGTGAACATGAAATATCTTGTCTTTGCAATCTATTCAATTGAATATAAGTTGAAAAGGTTTTGTTGTATTCTCTTTTTATTTACCATTTACACAACCTGACAACTTCACTGCTTTTGGGCTTTGTATATATATATATATATATATATATATATATATATATATATATATATATATATATATATATATATATATATATATATATATATATATATATATATATATATATATATATATATATATATACACATATATATATATATATATATATATATATATATATATATATATATATATATATATATATATATATATATATATATATATATATATATATATATATATATATACACACACACACACATATATACATATACTATAATAGACAAAACGTTTTGCACCACAAATTAATGGGACAAATATGGGGAGGTTTGGTGGGGCATATATATATATATATATATATATATATATATATATATATATATATATATATATATATATATATATATATATATATATATATATATATATATATATATATATATATATATATATATATATATATATATATAAAATAATATATTTATTTATTTATTTATATTCATACACACACACACATATACATACATACATATACATATACTATAATAGACAGAATAATTTGCAGCACTAACAAATGGGACACATTTGGGGAGGTTTGGTGGGGCATATATATATATATATATATTTTATTTTTTTTCTTTTATTTTTTTTATATTAAAAATGCTGTATAAATAAATATATATATATATATATATATATATTTATACACACACACATACATACATACACAGATACACGTGTACTATAATAGACAAAAAGTTTTGCAGCACAAATGAAATGGACACATTTGGTGAGGTTTGGTGGGTCTTATAGATGTATACATAAATATATATTGATATAAATATCTATATCTTTTTTTTAAATTAAAAATGTTATATAAATATATATATATATTCATACACACACACACACATACATACATACATACATACACACACATATACTATAATAGACAAAACGTTTTGCAGCACAAATGAATGGTACAAATTTGGGCTGTATGATGTTTTTTTGGTCAGAAAATGTATTTTAGGTAAAAAGCGTAACGTAAACAAATGTCAAATGTTATATGAATATTTGCAATGATAAGTGGTCATCTCCACACATACACATTGAAGTGGTCATCTCCACACATACACATTTACAAAGCACTAAAAGAGCAAAAATTCACTATAACTCAGAAGTTAGTCTGAAGAGAAGTATTGTATTCCCCCTGTGTGACGTGAGGACTCAGTCAGTGTGGTCAAAGGTGATCAGCGTTGGAATGTTGGCGCTCTTCTTTTCTCCCGCAGGGTGTTGGCCGGTGGAACTGTCACTAGTCGTCACATTCCCACCCGCAATCAAGGTAACTCCCCAACAAATCAAAGACACACAAAACACGGCTAAAAAGACAAATTGTACTTACTTGATTGCCAGCGCCTCGCCGTGTCAGCAGACGCCTTCCCTGGTCCTGGCTGGTCCCCTTTAAAGATGTCCCGGCGAAAGTCCCGCCTTCACCCCCGGGGAGGAACTTCCTCCTATCTGAGGGAGTCGCGTCTCTGTCAGGATGCCAAGAATTCTTCTGGACTTCCTCTATTGGGTTGTAAAGAATGGAAAGACAACCAAAAAAACGGTGTAACAGGTTGTTGCTAAGACATGAATGATTAACCTTCCATGTGCTGCCTTCAATGGGCCCGCTGTGCCTTGTTTTATGGGCCGCTGTATATATATATATATATATATATATATATATATATATATATATATACACGTATATATATACATACATAAATATACACATATATACATATACATATATACACACATATACTGTATATATTGTTGGAAGCAGATCAGAATCATATCCATATTTAAGTGTTACTTCTTTCTAAACTCCTATAGTCATATTTACATCAGCTAATGTCTCGTGTGGTACAAAGTGCTTGGATTCGAGTGTCCTTGAGTAGACAGGCAGAGCGCTGTTGAGACTGCCATAACATTCCTAAGATAAGGAGCACAGGGCAGTGCTGAGCTTGGGGGGACAGGAGGTGGAGAGGAGACCGATCTGGACCGGGCTGGGGAACGCTGGTGTGCTGGATTGGTCTCAGTTTGTCCTCTAAGCTTGGAGAATAAACCACACAATACCAACTTCTGCCTGTTGATTGAATATAAACATCAGCTTATTGCCATAAAAAGAATCTGGGAGAGACTAGCAATTTGAATTCCCCATTGGAGGAATGCTGGTCGACGCAACAATTTGGGGGCTTCATCCGAGATGGCACGCTGTTGATTGATGACTTCTTGCAATCTTCTGGACATACTCAATTGGCCAATTCAAGGTAAGCAGAACCTTTCTTTTTAGATAAAATCTGCGTTAGGAGTCTGTCCTGAAGTCTGTAAGTCAAACACTGTTTTTTAATCCCAGGCACAGATTGGTGATTTTGATAGATTGATTGCATTTTTGCTGAGACTGCCATTGCATTAAAATTGTAAATAAGTGGTCAACTCAGGCCATTGTGTCTCGATTACCGTGACGGGCAGTTTCATTGACGAGTGAACTAATAGTTGGGTGTAGCTTACCCTGGGAATTTGGTCGTCCCTTAATGAGTAAGGGTTGCAAGATCCCAGTGACGATAATAGGGCACTGAAACGTACGGAAAAGGCTGGAGGCCATTTGTAAAAGGTACAATAAAGACTCCCGGGTTGGAAGATCCCAGTGCGATAAGGGCACTAGAATTAAGAAAATATAGACACATGGCCTTGGAGTGTGAAAAACAGAAATGTGATGGCAGCGGGGGAGGAAGGTGATTAATCATTACTGTGTAATGATCAATTGAATGGACGGTTGTCGACAATGGAACTAGCAGGTAGAGAAAAAAGAAAAAAAAAAAAAAAAAGGAGAACGTTCCTTGAAAGGGTTAAGAGGGAGTTTACAATACTCGAAAAGTCGTGAACTCAAACGTCTGGTAAAATAAAATAAAAAATAAATAAAAAAGTAACTGGAAGTTTTATGGTAAAGTGAAACGCAGAGAGTGTGCTGCTGAGTGTGAGTGTGTGTGAGCGGGAGTGCTTACGCGTGCTCGTGTGTGTGTGTGCTGCTGAGTGTGTGTGTGTGTGCGGGAGTGCTTACGCGTGCTCGTGTGTGTGTGTGCTGCTGAGTGTGTGGGTGTGTGTGTGCGGGAGTGCTTACGCGTGCTCGTGTGTGTGTGTGCTGCTGAGTGTGTGTGTGTGTGTGTGTGTGTGTGTGTGTGTGTGTGTGTGTGTGTGTGTGTGTGTGTGTGTGTGTGTGTGTGTGTGTGTGTGTGTGTGTGTGTGTGTGTGTGTGTGTGCGCTGGTGAAAATGGAACACTCAGGGAGAGAATTTAAGAGTTTGGCGTATGATAAAAGTAAACGGGGATTACGTGGAAAAACGAAATGCAGCAAAAGAAACGATGATTAATGACAGAATGAACTGATTGGTTTTTTGTCTGCCGCGCATGCGCAAGACAATTCAAACGACCCGCCCAGACTTTGACTAGGACACCGCCCCCTACTCCAGTGAATAAGAGAAGGAGGTATTAACACGCCCCCTCTAAGATTAATCCTGCCTCCGAAAATAAACCCCTTGTACACGTCTGACCATTTTCTCCGGCAGACATTTTTGACACATGACATTAACACTTTGGACATACTACAATATAAGTCTCTTGCCGATGCATACATGCAAGCCATTGTTGACCTTGCTTTCCCACCTGTACCTCCGGGAGGGAACCTTTGGCCAAACACTTTGGACAAAGTTAACCCTGATATACAAGGTGCCAAAAACAATATATGGCAGGACATTTTATTCATCCCATGCAAAATAGGGCTAATGACAGAGCAACAAGGAAACAACTACTTCAATTACAGATCGCTGAAGATAAAAGGTTAAAAGAACCAAAAGGTCAAAGATCAGCTAGGGTATATTCAGCAGTGGGTGACCTTGCTTTTGAGTTCCAACAGGTGGAGGAAAGAATCCTCAACAGACGTGCGGTTGGACTCGGGTGGTGGACAACACGATGCTTCAAAGCCGGTCTGGGGTAGACACTGTTTCGGCTGTGACCAGCCTGGTCACTGGAGTCGTGACTGTCCGAACATTTCCGAACAGGAAAGGTTCCGTCGTGCCAACAAACGAACACGAAGGCGTGCAAGAGGACGCCCACATCAGGAGCCGCAGCAGGAAGTACCGACAGGACCCCTGCTGGACATGAGTGTCAACGGACAATTTTATCAGCCACCCATTCGATTCTGAATGCAGAGGTACCAAAAAAACTGTGTGCTTCCTCTTTAAAGGTCGAAGGCTTCGCTGGGGTCACAAGAAGGTTACCTGTCACCAAACCACTTCCGGTTCAGATTGCTGGACCTCCTTTACAGACTGTACCCTGACATTCAAATCGCAAAGAAGGAACATTCCTGGTGTTACCTGACGGCTGAACCACCCAGCTGCAACACCACTACCAAGACTCCTCCATGAGCTCATACCACAGCCTGAAACAACGGGAATGGCTGACATCCAACTGCTCTAACAGTGAAAACCCTGACTGGCTGAGATGCATCCGTGTGTTCTGCCACCCCGGCTCGCCAGATGTTATGATTATTTATATATGTTGGAACTCAAGGTGTGGCTGCTCATGTTGACCTATCTTTGCAACAGCTAGCATGGTATAAGATGGACACAATAGTGTCCCACATTGTTCCCTTGCTCTCTGTCTCGCCTACAAAACCAAAGAACTTAGGTCCAATGATAAGACACGGCGTAGCTGCCAAACATTACACCGACACCCAAATACCACATTTTCAATTGTTTAGGTTTAGCCCATGGTTATGTTAAACACATAACTATGGGCTGCACTTTAGACACCTGTAGGCTACGAGGAGCTAGCAGCTACACAACAGCTGAGCTAAAACGACACATTACACATTTAAGCATATCAAATAATTATAGTTGCTCATTACATACACAAAGTTGCCATGGCAGAAGTCTGATAGAAAGTATTCAGTAACAAACGTGTCCGCATCATTCAACTTTCTACAACATGAGCTTGACTTAATGAATTATTGGGGCCACCAGGTGTGGTAAAAATTCAAAATACTATTGCTAAAGCATCCGCCATAAGGGTAGTATTTTTCTAGTATTGGTGACAATATAAATATAAGCATATTTTGTTACTTTCACCATATTGAATAAATTACATAAAAGATAGGGTTTAGTTGAGTTTGAGTTATTTGTGATATTGCTAAGGGGTCCCCTACCCTAACAACACCCCCAGTGGACCATAGAGGCTAAAGAGACAATCATTGACCTCAAACATGACCTGCCCTCCGCTACTTGACTATTAGCTGACCTTTTTCTTAGATGTTTCTGAAAGTGATAGTATGACTAACACAGTCCTTTTTTCAGAAACAGAAGGGGGTGAGTGAGGGTGGATACAGACTCCTTGGAACAAAATCAACAATCATCCGACTCTGACACATTCCATAGTTTTAACGTTTTTACCGTGGGTAAGAAGTTATAACTAATTTTAATTTGAAAATAATGATTTTACACATCGATAGTAGTTTAGTAGATCACATTTAGAATATGGAGGAGGTGAGGGTGAACCATGTATAGTCTTTGATTTCACTGATATGATCAATACGGTACAAGGGAAAAGGTACGTACTGACTTGTGTTGACAATCACAGTGGTTGGCCGGAAGCAACAACAACCTCAAAAGAGGATGCAATATCAGTAATTAAATGACTTGTGAATGACCTAGTACCCCGACATGGTTTCCCCAAAAAGATTAGGTCAGACAACGGCAACCATTAAAAAAAAATACTCACTTAGCCTTGGTCGAAAAGGCTTTCGGACTAGAACACAGGTTTGGGGTACCATCCTGAGTCCCAAGGTAAGGTTGAAAGGATGGACCAGAACATTAAAAACTAATTGGCTAAAATCTGTGCACAGACCAAATTTAATTGGATTGACATGTTGCAATTAGCGTTAATGATCATTCGAAGGTCCGTGAATAAAACTGTTTTACCGCCCTTTGAGTTTTTCACCCTATGAGCTGCATACAGGTCAGCCATTCACAGGACCAGCAGCCCCCCATGGAAGGAGGACTCAGCGTAAAACCAAAATGGTATTTTACACAAAAAATTGCATAATTTGTGTGCCAGTTCTTCTGTACAGATTCCCTTCCGCCCGCTGAGAGGGTCAAGATCAAGGTCATCAAACGCAAGTGGACGGTGGACTGGTCCCTTCTAGGTCGTAGAACGGACGTCCCACGCCCTTCGACTGGCTGGTGGAGGGGACACCTGGTACCACCTCTCCCTCTGCACTACAGCTGAAGAACCTGACAGATCACCAGGGGATGTCATTGCTGACATCGCCACATCATCTGCCCCACAGCCCAGGAGACGAGAGAGATTTTCTACCTACATTACTCTTTTCAACTTCTATGTTGTATATCCTTGTGTGAGACCAATCCAGTATGCTAAATGTTTCTTAGTTTTTCTTGCTTGTTTGCAGCATAACTATCTGTGTCGTTACATTAAGTGAAAAGTTTGATGTTTATCCCCGTTTATCCCTTGGGCGTGTTCTACTGTCTTTGTGTCTCAGTTCATCCTTCCTGACGACAGTGACTGACAAGTGTCTAAGAACATACAGCGGACTTTAAATAGACTGGGTCAAAGGGGATAGCAAGACTTATTTTTGACCTGTGCAGTGTGATTAATTACGGGGGACACAATAGCTATTACGTGGTAATAACCTCTATATTTGTTACGACTCAACCCTGAACCATTGGTGTCGGATGCAGAGAACATACTCTGGTAAGTTGTGCTCATCGTCCCTTTTATGTTGTTTTGGGGCTTGACCTGACTGATACAGACGCTAAAGGAATTATTAAAATTAATGTCCTTGAGAGGGCGTTAACTACCTCTACACCCTCTGTAGCACCTAAAGTACCACCCCACCTCGGTGGTGTTTCAAAGGCTCTCACATCTGTGCGTGCTAATGACATCACCACCGAAGGCCTGGTAACTTTGACCTTAGGAGCGGGTGCAGACAACCTGTGGCTCAGGTGGAGGCCAAAACCTGGGTGACAGTGTTGCTTCTTCCGCTGGACGTCCCTTTTCCCAGTCTTACCCCGCCCCTTTTAAGTTGACTGACATGTGTACCCTTCTGTTGACAATGCCACCCGAATTCTTCCCTTTGTGGCCCAAAAGCTGAATTACACGCGTTTTCAAATTACAGGACCCTCTTCGTCCCCCAACAAATTGGGTGACATTAACCGTTACTGGTGCACCACACTGATAGATGCCTCTCGGATAGGCCCTTGGGCACGAGCTGACTTATTCTGGTGTTGTGAGGAGCACAGATTGTACATTAGAATCCCGACGTCAGCCGTTGGGCTTTGTGCTATGGTTAGACTGGTGACCCCAGTCACCAAATTAACACCCCCTTGGAACTCCTGTTTCAGCGGCCTCTCTAAATCCCCGCCGCCGTTGAGACTAACCAACCTGACTCGTGACACAGTTGAGGGACTTGCTGAACAACCTCCCTCGAGACCATCCAGAACCGCACAGCCCCTTGTGCCAAGTGTCACTAAAGGGGGTCTAGCAAAGTGGTAACTTTAAGACTTTAATGTGGGGCGTACTTTATAAGTTTTGTACAAGTAATAAAGATCTCATTAGAAGATCTTAAAGGGGGACTTGTTGGAAGCAGATCAGAATCATATCCATATTTAAGTGTTACTTCTTTCTAAACTCCTATAGTCATATTTACATCAGCTAATGCCTCGTGTGGTACAAAGTGCTTGGATTCGAGTGTCCTTGAGTAGACAGGCAGAGCGCTGTTGAGACTGCCATAACATTCCTAAGATAAGGAGCACAGGGCAGTGCTGAGCTTGGGGGGACAGGAGGTGGAGAGGAGACCGATCTGGACCGGGCTGGGGAACGCTGGTGTGCTGGATTGGTCTCAGTTTGTCCTCTAAGCTTGGAGAATAAACCACAAAATACCAACTTTTGCCTGTTGATTGAATATAGACATCAGCTTATTGCCATAAAAAGAATCTGGGAGAGACTAGCAATTTGAATTCCCCATTGGAGGAATGCTGGTCGACGCAACAATATACATATATATACACAAATATATACATATATACACACACATATATATATATATATACATATACACACACATATATATATATATACATATATATACGTGTGTGTGTGTATATATATATATATATATATATATATATATATATATATATATATATATATATATATATATCAGGAGTCACCAACGCGGCGCCCGCGGGCGACAGGTCGCCCGCAAGGACCAGATGAGTCGCCCGCCGGCCGGTTCTAAAAATAGCTCAAATAGCAGCACTTACCAGTGAGCTGCCTCTATTTTTTTAAATTTTATTTATTTACTAGTGTGACAGTCCTAACTGTCGCGCGGGTTCTCAGGACGATCCAGGGAAGACATTGTCAGATGGTTTAGACTTCTTTATTATTTCAATCACAGAGTCTTTTGCTGCTTTACAGCAGCTGTCTTTTTTCTCATGTGAGCACATGAATGGTTTCCTCCCGTCCGCCGTCTGCTTTTCAGCAGCACGTCGCCGTCGTTTGCGTGGCAGTAGAGGATGGTTTCCTCCCGTCCGCCGTCTTTCTCCGTCTCCTCCCTTGATGTTCACGTCTCTCGCCCTTTTATACGGTCCGAGAGGGCGATTGCACTGTCCACAGCTGCGCGCTCCACGCACCTTATGCTGATTGCGGCGTCGTTCCCATTTATTTTTTTACTTTGCTTCTTATAACTGTCAGAAAGACAATTTTAGAGAAAAAAATACAACCTTAAAAATGATTTTAGGATTTTTAAACTCATATACATTTACCTTTTAAATTCCTTCCTCTTCTTTCCTGACAATTTAAATCCATGTTCAAGTAAATTATTTTTTTTATTGTAAAGAATAATTAATAAATTGTAATTCTTACTTTAATTCTTATTATTCTAACAAAGTGCAGATTGGATTTTAACCTATTTAAAACATGACATCAAAATTCTAAAATTAATCTTAATCAGGAAAAATTACTAATGATGTTCCATAAATTATTTTTTGAATTTTTTCAAAAAGATTCGAATTAGTTAGTTTTTCTCTTCTTTTTTTCGGTTGAATTTTGAATTTTAAAGAGTCGAAATTGAAGATAAACTATGTTTCAAAATTTAATTTTCATTTTTTTCGTGTTTTCTCCTCTTTTAAACCGTTCAATTAAGTGTTTTTTCATCATTTATTCTCTACAAAAAACCTTCCGTAAAAGGAAAAAAAATGTACGACGGAATGACAGACAGAAATACCCATTTTTTATATATATATATATATATTTATTTATTTAGCTATTATTGTTTAAATCACACTTACATGTAACTTACAAATGACTATATATATATATATATATATATATATATATATATATATATATATATATATATATATATATATATATATATATATATATATATATATATATATATATATATATATATATATATATATATATATATGGACGGCGTGGCGAAGTTGGTAGAGTGGCTGTGCCAGCAATCGGAGTGTTGCTGGTTACTGGGGTTCAATTCGCACCTTCTACCTTCCCAGTCACGTCCGTTGTGTCCTTGGGCAAGACACTTCACCCTTTGCCTCTGATGGCTGCTGGTTAGCGCCTTGCATGGCAGCTCCCGCCATCAGTGTGTGAATGTGTGTGTGAATGGGTGAATGTGGAAATACTGTCAAAGCGCTTTGAGTACCTTGAAGGTAGAAAAGCGCTATACAAGTATAACCCATTTATCATTTATATATATATATATATATATATATAAACAAACAAACACTTAAAATGTAAAGTGTTTTGTGTTTAATATAAATGAACTCTGACCTAGTATAGTTCAAAGGTCAGTATTGTGCGCATGACCAAAACGTAGCGTTTGTTGCGCTCTTACAAACAAGCTAACGCAGCGAATATGAGAAGAGTTACCCCAAAAAATGTCAGAAAAAAGAAAGAAAACATATATTTTTCACGACGAACGGGAGGTAGAGTTTTTTTTTACCACTGTGAAAGGATCCTGCGTGTGTTTAATTTGCGGGGCAACTGTGGCAATAGCAAAGCGGCACAATGTGGAGAGACATTTCACTATGTGTCACACAAGCTATGCTAACTACCCACCAGGCAGTGCACTGCGCGCAGAAAAAGCCCGCGAGTTAAAGGCAGCTTTGTGCAAACAGCAGTCTTTTTTCACTAGACCGGTTAAAAACTCCCACAAAGCAACCGAAGCCTCGTTTAGAGCTGCGCAATTCTTGATGAAGAAAAAGAAGGCATTTACAGACGGGGAGGTTGTCAAAGAAGCAATGATGATAATTGCTAAAACTGTGCTTGAAGACGAGAAGTATGGAACCGATGTACTCTCCAGTCTCTCCGATGTTCAACTCGGGGCAACTACAATGGTAAGAAGAGTGTCGGCGATGTCTGGGAACTTGACCGATCAGCTGGACCGTGATCTGGCGAGGTGCCGGTGGTTCAGCATCCAGTGTGACGAGTCGGTGGACCGCAGCAGTACGGCGCAGCTGATGGTCTTTATCCGGATGGTGTTTGATGATTTCTCCACAAAAGAAGGGGAGTTGACATTTATAACGCAGTGAAGGAGTTTTTGGTGGAAAAAAAGGTGCCGCTAGAAAAGCTGGTATCAGTGACTACGGATGGGGCTCCTGCTATGATCGGCCGACACACGGGATTCGTTGCTCACTGTAAAGCTGACCCAGAGTTCCCAAACTTTCTGCAGTACCACTGCATCATACACCAGCAGGCCTTATGTGCAAAAGTGATCTGCTTTGAGCACGTAATGACTCCCGTCGTAAAGATCCTAAACAGCATCCGCTCCAGAGCTAAACAGCACAGAACATTCAAGGTACTTTTAGAGGAGCTGTCAGCTGAATATGGTGACCTGCTACTACACACAGAAATCCGATGGCTCAGCAGGGGACGAATTTTGCAACGTTTTTTGTCACTTTTGGGTGAAATCAAAGAGTTCATGCAGTCCAGAGGTGAGGACACCGTGCTGCTGGAGGACACTGAGTGGATACTTGACCTTGCATTTTTAACGGACATTACTGGAAAACTGAACAGTTTGAACTGTGAGCTGCAAGGCAAATGTAAAACCGTCGCCGATATGATAAGTGCTTTAAATGCATTTAAAGCTAAGATGAACCTGTTCTCTGTACATTTACAGAGAAAAAAAGTGCTGCACTTTCCCTCTGTGCAGATGGTGCTGAAAGACAATGCTTCTGCATCTGAGGCTTTTGACAAAGTTGCAGAAAAGTACTCTCAGGTCATAAACAGAGTTGGGCAAGAGTTTGAGAACAGGTTTTGTGACCTGGATCAGCTTGAGCCATGTGTGTCGTTCATTTGTAATCCTTTCATGAACGTGGACATATCATGCATTGCTGAGCAGTTAAGTGCAACATTCAGCCTGGATGCTGAACAGGTGGAGATGGAAATTGTAACACTGCAAAATGACCTCCACCTCAAAGCCCACCAGGCAGCACCAAACTTTTGGTGCCTTGTTGACACAGAAAAGTACAGTGGTGTATGCGCAGCAGCTATGAAGGTTGCAAGCCTGAGTCAGCCTTTTCTGACATGAACTTCATCAAGAACAAACACAGAACACGCCTCACTGATGCACATCTGCAAGACTCACTCAGAGTTGCAGTGTCAAGTTACACACCAGAGTACAACACACTAGTTAACAGCATGCAATGCCAGGCTTCCCACTAACTGACAAAGAAACAAATAACAGATTTGGTATCCAGTTCAAAGTGTGACATGATTTATTTAAAAATTGGAGAGTTGACCTTTGTATTTTACATGAGTTATTATTTGTACAAACATGGTGCAAAGTAATTCATGATTTGTTAAAAAATTTCAGTGGCTAGCTAGTTAAAATGGGATATTGTGATTTCACAAGACTGTTTAAGAAGTGATCATTTGAAAATGTTCAATTTGAAAAATGTGCACTTAGAGAAAATATAAAAATAAAGTGTTGCATATTGATATTTATCTGTTTCTATATATATTTATTGTGAGAAATCATTAAGATGATCAGTGTTTCCACAAAGATAAATATCATTAATTATTAATAATAACATAGAGTTAAAGGTAAATTGAGCAAATTGGCTATTTCTGGCAATTTATTTAAGTGTGTATCAAACTGGTAGCCCTTCGCATTAACCAGTACCCAAGAAGTAGCCCTTGGGTTCAAAAAGGTTGGTGACCCCTGATATATATATATATATATATATGTATATATATATATATATATATATATATATATATATATATATATATATATATATATATATATATATATATATATATATATATATATATATACACACGTATATATATACATACACATATATACACATATATACATATACATATATACACACATATACTTTATATATACATATATATACACAAATATATACATATATACACACATATATATATATATACATATGCATATACATATACACACACATCTATATATATACATATATATATATACGTATATATATATATATATATATATATATATATATACATATATACACACGTATATATACATACATATATATACATATATACATATACATATATACACACATATACTGTATATATACATATACATACACAAATATATACATATATACACACATATATATATACATATACATATACATATACATATATACACACATATACTGTATATATACATATATATACACAAATATATACATATATACACACATATATATATATACATATACATATACATATATACACACATATATATATATACATATATATATACGTATATATATATATATATATATTTTATATCCCAATGTTAATTTTTTTAAAATGCTAACTATAACAAGCGTCAAGTACCGAAATATATTACCGGTTTGTTCTATAATTTTTTGGGGTAAATGCTAGCCTGCTAAATGGTAAATGGGTTATACTTGTATAGCGCTTTTCTACCTTCAAGGTACTCAAAGCGCTTTGACACTATTTCCACATTCACCCATTCACACACACATTCACACACTGATGGCGGGAGCTGCCATGCAAGGCGCTAACCAGCAGCCATCAGGAGCAAGGGTGAAGTGTCTTGCCCAAGGACACAACGGACGTGACTAGGATGGTAGAAGGTGGGGATTGAACCAGCAACCCTCTGATTGCTGGCACGGCCACTCTACCAACTTCGCCACGCATCAAGTACTAAAATATGACTGAGGTGTATACCTACAAAATTAGCTAACTTTAGCATGCTAAAAGGTATAATTTGTCAAGCAACAAAATATTTGACACAAGAGGTGTATACCTGCTAAATTAGCACAAAAAAAATCTAGCATCCTAATGTTAGTTTTTTTCAAATGCTAACTATAACAAGCGTCAAGTATTGAAAGATATTACTGGTTTGTTCTAGAATTATTTTTTGTAAATGCTAGCCTGCTAAGGCATCAAGTACTAAAATATGACTGAGGTGTATACCTACAAAATTAGCTAACTTTAGCATGCTAAAGGGTATCATTTGTCAAGCAACAAAATATTTGACACTGCTAAATAAGCTAAAAAAAATCTAGCATCCTAATGTTAGTTTTTTAAAATGCTATTATAACAAGCGTCAAGTATTGAAATATATTACTGGTTTGTTATAGATTTTTTTGTATGTAAATGCTAGCCTGCTAACGCATCAAGTACTAAAATATGACTGAGGTGTACACCTACAAAATTAGCTAACTTTAGCATGCTAAAAGGTATCATTTGTCACGCAACAAAATATTTGGCACAAGAGGTGTATACCTGCTAAATGAGCTAAAGAAATCTAGCATGCTAATGCTAGATTGCATGCAGAAACAAGCATTGAAGAGTGAAAATGAAAATACTTACCCAATCAAGTTAGGTTTTGATTTGAGTGTGCGAGCAACCGACATCCAAGATAGCTGTCAAAGTTGCTGAAGCTCAATGTCTGCAACGTGTGTGCCTGTGGAGACAAGGAAGGTTTTTTTAGGGCTGGGTGATACTGCCTGAAATCTTTATTGCAGGATACATTGCAGCTTTCTTGCGATAACAATATGTACCTGGTAACCCTATAGCGGATGTTAGCTTAGCATAGCAATTTTTTTAAAAAGTGGCTTTGATATTACCACACACTTGTCGTCACAATGATGACGGATGCTAACAGTTGCCAAAAGCTGCCCGCTAACTATTCAGGGTGTTGTTGTTTTTTTCCCCTCAAACCAAAGCGAACAATGCCGGTGTTTAAGAATAGCGCCCTCATCCATTCGTCACGTCGGTGGACCGAAGGTGTGACTTGACCTTTTTTGACATCATCGCAGTGAGAACCTGTAGGCCCGACATGTCGGCACACATGACTGTGTGTGTTTGTGCAACAGCAGCTCGCTGGCAGCATTGTTTGACAATAACACACACACACACACACACACACACACACTTGTATTTCTTACCTTCTTGAGACCTCCGAAAAATGCCTACCTCTTTAGGACCACCCTTTCGAGATATATAAAGATGTGTATTTACAATATTTATTATTTACTTGCGTATTTACTTCAAGTTATTACGGTATGTCTCTATACACATGTTTATTTTACAAAGGTCCACTTAGGAGTTTTAGGGAAACAATGACAAACAAAGCAGGACTTTGCAGGTTTGGACAGGACAGCGGGGCAGCAAGTGACAAACAAAGCAGGACTTTGCAGGTTTGGACAGGACAGCGGGGCAGCAAGTGACAGGGCGGTCTGGCGTTCGGGTGTTTCCATGGCAGGAATGGCCCAGGAATCTGAGGCGAGCGCCAAACGTTGTGGAAAACCTCCACACAAACATGAGACGCCTCCAAAGGGGGTCTACGATGCGTGGTCCTAAAGACAATCGCGTTCACTGCTCAGCTCGTTATCAAGGGGGTCCCCCTCCCAAATAATCAAATATCGGCCCCATATTTTTGAAATTAATTTTGGCCAGAGGGGGCACACACTTGTTATTACATATGTTGGCCAGAGGGGGAGCAACTCAAATTTTTACACACACTTGTTATTACATATGTTGGCCAGAGGGGGAGCACTTCAAATGTTTACACACACTT
>NC_084735.1:13603909-13678909 GCF_033978785.1 Entelurus aequoreus | reverse complement strand
CAACTTAAGCTGTACATCAAGCAAGAATGGGAAATAATTCCACTTCAAAAATGTGTCTCCTCAGTTCCCAAACCTTTACTGAGTGTTGTTAAAAGGAAAGGCCATGTAACACACTGGTAAAAATGCCTTTTTTTGCAATGTGTTGCTGCCATTAAATTCTAAGTTCACGATTATTTGCCAAAAATAAGAAAGTTTCTCAGTGTGAACATGAAATATCTTGTCTTTGCAGTCTATTCAATTGAATATAAGTTGAAAATGATTTGTTGTATTCTCGTTTTATTTACCATTTACACAACTTCACCGCTTTTGGGCTTTTGCAGAAGACTTTGTTGAACAATGGCGGTCAAAGTCATTTGCATGCAGTAACGACAGTGACTTCCGTCGAAGTGCACGGCGGCGTCGTCTGACTACAAAGGTGAGGGTGTGGCGGGTGTTTTGTGGCCGCGCGGGAACGCCACACACCTGATTCCCGTTAATCCAGCATCGTTACGCCGCGGCCACAAACAAATTAGCTAGGTGAAATATAAGCCGCGGGAAACAAAAGGTGACGTTTTAAAAGAGAAAAGCGTCGAGACGCTTTCCGCAGAAAAGCAGGCAGGTGTGGAAACAATAAGGAAGTTGGTGATGTAAAAACTGGATTTTTTTTTTCTTTCTTTGTTGGACTCCACCATCAGGACCCGGCTCAGGACCGTTGGTGCTGCACATTCTAAAAAACAGCAAGTTAGTCGTCTTTTCCGTTCATCACTATTTATTATTTCCAGCTATGATGGGGGAATTTGTGCTAATTCTTACTTATAAATCCACTTTTTGTGTAATCCATACATCTTCTTCCGCTTATCCGAGGTTGGGTCGCGGGGGCAGCAGCCTAAGCAGGGAAGCCCAGACTTCCCGCTCCCCAGCCACTTGGTCCAGCTCCTCCCGGGGGATCCCGAGGCGTTCCCAGGCCAGCCGGGTGACATAGTCTTCCCAACGTGTTCTGGGTCTTACCGGTCGGACGTGCCCTAAACACCTCCCTAGGGAGGCGTTCGGGTGGCATCCTGACCAGATGCCCGAACCACCTCATCTGGCTCCTCTCCATGTGGAGGAGCAGCAGCTTTACTTTGAGTTCCCCCCGGATGGCAGAGCTTCTCACCCTATCTCTAATTGAGAGACCCGCCACCCGGCGGAGGAAACTCATTTGGGCCGCTTGTACCCGTGATCTTGTCCTTTCGGTCATAACCCAAAGCTCATGACCATAGGTGAGGATGGGAACGTAGATCGAGCGGTGAATTGAGAGCTTTGCCTTCCGGCTCAGCTCCTTCTTCACCACAACGGATCGATACAGCGTCCGCATTACTGAAGACGCCGCACCGATCCGCCTGTCCATCTCACCATCCACTCTTCCCTCACTCGTGAACAAGACTCCCAGGTACTTGAACTCCTCCACTTGGGGCAAGATCTCCCCCGCAAACACTCTTTCCGACATTGTCAATATGGTTTTTTTAGAGCCCAACTTCCCTGCACATTTCAGCTAATCAAATTTGTCTCCAAGCGGCGCTCAAACGGGTATCGTAATCCCAGGGTTACGATACCATGAACCAAACTCAAAGAAGATGCGTTACCCGGCCCGGAGGAAGCGGGTAACGCCTGGTGGCCGGGCGAGCCACGGAACCCGGCCGGGCGCAGCCCGAAGAAGCTACGTGGACACCCCATCCCCTTCCCGACACGTGGGCCCACCACCCCGCGGTCGGAAGCAGTGGGGTCGGTTGCGCTGCCAAGTGGACGGCAGTGAAAGTGGAGGCTCCAGACGGACCAATTTGGGGCAGCAGAGGCTGACTTTTGGGACGTGGAACGTCTCTACGCTGGTGGGGAAGGAGCCTGAGCTGGTGGGGGCTTACCTCTACACATAGCAAGGGCTGTGAAACCACACTCCTTGACACGGGATGGATCTTGTTCACTTCTGGAGTTGCTCAGGGTGTGAGGGCGCAGGCGGGTGTGTGGGTACTCACGAGACCCCCGGCTGAGTGCCTGTACATTGGAGTTCAACCCAGTGGAGTTCAACCCTCCCTTGGCCTTAGAGTCGGAGGGGGGAAAACTCTGACGGTTGTTTGTGCGTACACACCAAACAAGTTCAGAGTATTCGGCCTTTTTGGATACCTTGCATGGGGTTCTGTATGGGGCGCCGGCAGGGGATTCCATAGTCTTGCTGGGGGGACTTCAACGCGCACGTGGGCAATGACAGTGATACTTGGACTGGAGTGATTGGGAGGAACGGTCTCCCTGATCTGAACCTGAATGGCAGATTGTCTTATGTGCTAGTCATAACAAATAAGGATGCTTATAGGTGTACCTGGTACCAGAGCACCCTAGGCCAAAGATCAATGATCGATTTTGTAATCGTATCAGCTGATCTGAGGTCGTATGTTTTGGACACTCGGGTAAATAGAGGGGCTGAACTGTTAACTGATCACCATTTGGTGGTGAGTTAGGTCAGATGGAGGGGGAAACCTCCGGACAGACCTGGGAAACTCAAGCGTGTAGTGCGGGTGAACTGGGAACTTCTGGAGGAGTCCTCTGTCCGGTGGGACTTCAACTCCCACCGGACAGGTAGGCGGTGGCAGGGGTGTATATTGTAAAGTCCCGGAAGAGTTAGTGCTGCAAGGAGTTCTGGGTATTTGTTCCGTTGTGTTTATGTTGTGTTACGGTGCGGATGTTCTCCCGAAATGTGTTTGTCATTGTGGTTTGGTGTGGGTTCACAGTGTGGCGCATATTTGTAACAGTTTTAAACTTGTTTATACGGCTACCCTCAGTGTGACCTGTATGGCTGTTGACCAAGTATGCCTTGCATTCACTTGTGTGTGTGAAAAGCCGTAGATATTATGTGACCGGGCCGGCACGCAAAGGCAGTGCCTTTAAGGTTCATTGGCGCTCTGTACTTCTCCCTACGGCCGTGTACACAGCGGCGTTTTCAAAAGTCATACATTTTACGTTTTGAAACCGATACCGATAATTTTGAAACTGATACCGATAATTTCCGATATTACATTTTAAAGCATTTATCGGCCGATAATATCGAAAAATAAAGTCCGTGTCATTTGTGTGGTCTACCACTCCATTTAACGTGTTCTGCCACGTCGTTTGATTTCGGTATGCCAGGTCCTTTATTGTGGCCCGCCACGTTATTTACGTAGCCTGCTAAAGGCTGCAAGTAATGACTTTCTAGCCTAAAGTATGTATGTCAGAATAATTGTATCCAAGTTATCACAAAACTTTGTGTTGCCATGAGGACAAAAGCGGTCTTTGATCCTACCAAACAAAAGCCTTGTAAAACTCCACTCTGTAGGATGGGGAGCGACATGAGGGTGTCGGTTTCTTTGATGTATTGTAATCCCAAGGAAGATTTTGTCTACAAAGCAGAGAGGAGGCAGGGCCTGTCTTCTCTCCAGGCACCTTTTCTTTGAACTGTTTTGTGGCCGAGGGCGATGGCTGTTTACGACCCCCTTCCCTTAGAAACAGCTGTTGCCATGTAATCAGGGAAAGTCCAAATAGAAGAGGAGGCGTACAATCTTTCGTCAGAGCGTGGGACGACACTGTGCAAGGGTACAGTGTCTACGCGTTTCTCCTCAATTGAGCTAAATTGACTTCTGTCTCTGTTTAATTCCTTGCGTCTCGTCTTGTTTAATAGATGTCATCAGTGTTTGAACCTGACAATGTACTTTCAATTTTGACTCCGTGCACTTGCCTATGTTCAACACTTCAATGTTATTGTCTGATCAACAGGCAACAAGATGTTTTAAACTTATGGTTTTTGGGGGTTATCAAAACAAATGTACTTAAATATTGTCTCGCCTCACGATCTGTAAAGAATATAATAAACAATCGCCATGGTGCAACAAGGTTATATTAAACGATTATATTGTCTTTATTTATTTTTTTATTGTAATCGGACCATATTTTGGGTATATTAGATGGAATTTTTACCTGACGTGTTTCGACTGTCGTCTGCAGTCTTCTTCAGAAGGGTCACCTGACCACTGTAGGTAGACACTCAGGTAAAGATTCCATCTAATATACCCCAAATACGGTGTGATTACAAGAAAATGTGAAAAAGTATATTGATAAATGTGGACTGTTACAAGTGGCCCTCTGAGGGCAGTCCTGATTGCAACCCGGCCCTCAATAAGAAGACCCCTGGTGCAAAATCTGTCAGAGCCTCGCACTCACACTGTTTACAAATGAATCAAAACACTGACTGTTTGTCCAGAACTCTTCCATAGAGCCTTTTCTCTTTCCTCTTTTCTTATTTCCTTCCCGTATTATTTTTGGGCCCTGGCAGGGTTTTAGTCATGCACCCTGGCCAGGAATGTTGGCTATTGTGCACTCCTGGGAGCGCCACACCCCCCGTCTCACATCTGCTTGGAGAGTCAGCTAAAGACCTCCTGGTGGGTTACTTTTTTAAAGTCGCATACACGCTGATGTTTGTACACATGGAGAGGTGAGTCCACGTACAGTAGAATATGAAAACTGTCACGTCTCGTCCGTCCGCACGGATCCTTGTTTGCATCCCCAAGGCTCAGTAAGAACATTAGTATTAAAAAATATGATAAATAACATTTATATCATGTGCTGTCATCTGTGTCAAGTGGAAATGTTCACATTTTACCCTACAAAAATGACACTTCCAACTACAAAAAAAAAATTGCGTTAAGTTATGTTTTAGCTGCACGTATGCTAACATTAGTTATAAAAAAAACTATGATAAATAACATTTATATCATGTGCTGTTATCTGTGTCAGTAGAAATGTTCACATTTCAGCCTACAAAAATTCCACTTTCAACTGGACAAAACAAAACATTTACATGTTTTTTTTTATATTTTAGCCACGCATATGCTAACTTTAGTGATTACAAACTATAAAAAAGAACATTTATTTTAGAACTGTCATCTGTGTCTGTAGAAATTTTCACATTTTACCACACAAAAATGACACTTCCAACTACAAAAAAAATGTTGCGGTAAGTTGTAGATGTTTTTTTTTATGTTTTAGCTGCACGTATGCTAACATTAGTTATCAAAAACTATGATAAATAACATTTATATCATGTGCTGTCATCTGTGTCAGTAGAAATGTTTACATTTCAGCCTACAAAAATTCCACTTTCAACTAGACAAAACAAAACATTTACATGTTTTTCTATATTTTAGCCACGCATATGCTAACTTTAGTTATTACAAACTATAAAAAAGAACATTTATTTTAGAGCTGGCATTTGTGTCAATAGAAATGTTCCCATTTTAACCTACAAAAATTACACTTCCAACTACAAAAAACATGTTGCGGTAAATTGTAGATGTTGTTTATGTTTTCACATAAGCGAACATTAGTTATTACAAACTATGATGAATAACATTATATTATGTGCTGTCATCTGTGTCAGTAGAAATGTTCACATTTTAACCTACAAAAATTACACTTCCAACTACAAAGAACATGTTGCGATACGTCATTTTAGCTGCACATATGCTAACATTAGTATTAAAAACTATGATAAATAACATTTATATCATGTGCTGTCATCTGTGTCAAGTGGAAATGTTCACATTTTACCCTACAAAAATGACACTTCCAACTACAAAAAAAAAATTGCGTTAAGTTATGTTTTAGCTGCACGTATGCTAACATTAGTTATAAAAAACTATGATAAATAACATTTATATCATGTGCTGTCATCTGTGTCAGTAGAAATGTTCACATTTCAGCCTACAAAAATTCCACTTTCAACTGGACAAAACAAAACATTTACATGTTTTTTTTATATTTTAGCCACGCATATGCTAACTTTAGTGATTACAAACTATAAAAAAGAACATTTATTTTAGAACTGTCATCTGTGTCTGTAGAAATTTTCACATTTTACCATACAAAAATGACACTTTCAACTACAAAAAAAATGTTGCGGTAAGTTGTAGATGGTTTTTTTGATGTTTTAGCTGCACGTATGCTAACATTAGTTATCAAAAACTATGATAAATAACATTTATATCATGTGCTGTCATCTGTGTCAGTAGAAATGTTTACATTTCAGCCTACAAAAATTCCACTTTCAACTAGACAAAACAAAACATTTACATGTTTTTCTATATTTTAGCCACGCATATGCTAACTTTAGTTATTACAAACTATAAAAAAGAACATTTATTTTAGAGCTGGCATTTGTGTCAATAGAAATGTTCACATTTTACCCTACAAAAATTACACTTCCAACTACAAAAAACATGTTGCGGTAAATTGTAGATGTTGTTTATGTTTTCACATAAGCGAACATTAGTTATTACAAACTATGATGAATAACATTATATTATGTGCTGTCATCTGTGTCAGTAGAAATGTTCACATTTTAACCTACAAAAATTACACTTCCAACTACAAAGAACATGTTGCGATACGTCATTTTAGCTGCACATATGCTAACATTAGTATTAAAAACTATGATAAATAACATTTATATCATGTGCTGTCATCTGTGTCAAGTGGAAATGTTCACATTTTACCCTACAAAAATTACACTTCCAACTACAAAAAAAAAATTGCGTTAAGTTATGTTTTAGCTGCACGTATGCTAACATTAGTTATAAAAAACTATGATAAATAACATTTATATCATGTGCTGTCATCTGTGTCAGTAGAAATGTTCACATTTCAGCCTACAAAAATTCCACTTTCAACTGGACAAAACAAAACATTTACATGTTTTTTTTATATTTTAGCCACGAATATGCTAACCTTAGTGATTACAAACTATAAAAAAGGACATTTATTTTAGAGCTGGCATTTGTGTCAATAGAAATGTTCACATTTTACCCTACAAAAATTACACTTCCAACTACAAAAAACATGTTGCGGTAAATTGTAAATGTTGTTTATGTTTTCACATAAGCGAACATTAGTTATTACAAACTATGATGAATAACATTATATTATGTGCTGTCATCTGTGTCAGTAGAAATGTTCACATTTTAACCTACAAAAATTACACTTCCAACTACAAAGAACATGTTGCGATACGTCATTTTAGCTGCACATATGCTAACATTAGTGTTAAAAACTATGATAAATAACATTTATATCATGTGCTGTCATCTGTGTCAAGTGGAAATGTTCACATTTTACCCTACAAAAATTACACTTCCAACTACAAAAAAAAATTGCGTTAAGTTATGTTTTAGCTGCACGTATGCTAACATTAGTTATAAAAAACTATGATAAATAACATTTATATCATGTGCTGTCATCTGTGTCAGTAGAAATGTTCACATTTCAGCCTACAAAAATTCCACTTTCAACTGGACAAAACAAAACATTTACATGTTTTTTTTATATTTTAGCCACGCATATGCTAACTTTAGTGATTACAAACTATAAAAAAGAACATTTATTTTAGAACTGTCATCTGTGTCTGTAGAAATTTTCACATTTTACCATACAAAAATGACACTTCCAACTACAAAAAAAAATGTTGCGGCAAGTTGTAGATGGTTTTTTTTATGTTTTAGCTGCACGTATGCTAACATTAGTTATCAAAAACTATGATAAATAACATTTATATCATGTGCTGTCATCTGTGTCAGTAGAAATGTTTACATTTCAGCCTACAAAAATTCCACTTTCAACTAGACAAAACAAAACATTTACATGTTTTTCTATATTTTAGCCACGCATATGCTAACTTTAGTTATTACAAACTATAAAAAAGAACATTTATTTTAGAGCTGGCATTTGTGTCAATAGAAATGTTCACATTTTACCCTACAAAAATTACACTTCCAACTACAAAAAACATGTTGCGGTAAATTGTAGATGTTGTTTATGTTTTCACATAAGCGAACATTAGTTATTACAAACTATGATGAATAACATTATATTATGTGCTGTCATCTGTGTCAGTAGAAATGTTCACATTTTAACCTACAAAAATTACACTTCCAACTACAAAGAACATGTTGCGATACGTCATTTTAGCTGCACGTATTAAAAACTATGATAAATAACATTTATATCATGTGCTGTCATCTGTGTCAAGTGGAAATGTTCACATTTTACCCTACAAAAATTACACTTCCAACTACAAAAAAAAAATTGCATTAAGTTATGTTTTAGCTGCACATATGCTAACATTAGTTATAAAAAACTATGATAAATAACATTTATATCATGTGCTGTCATCTGTGTCAGTAGAAATGTTCACATTTCAGCCTACAAAAATTCCACTTTCGACTGGACAAAACAAAACATTTACATGTTTTTTTTATATTTTAGCCACGCATATGCTAACTTTAGTGATTACAAACTATAAAAAAGAACATTTATTTTAGAACTGTCATCTGTGTCTGTAGAAATTTTCACATTTTACCATACAAAAATGACACTTCCAACTACAAAAAAAATGTTGCGGTAAGTTGTAGATGTTTTTTTTTATGTTTTAGCTGCACGTATGCTAACATTAGTTATCAAAAACTATGATAAATAACATTTATATCATGTGCTGTCATCTGTGTCTGTAGAAATTTTCACATTTTACCATACAAAAATGACACTTCCAACTACAAAAAAAATGTTGCGGTAAGTTGTAGATGTTTTTTTTGATGTTTTAGCTGCACGTATGCTAACATTAGTTATCAAAAACTATGATAAATAACATTTATATCATGTGCTGTCATCTGTGTCAGTAGAAATGTTTACATTTCAGCCTACAAAAATTCCACTTTCAACTAGACAAAACAAAACATTTACATGTTTTTCTATATTTTAGCCACGCATATGCTAACTTTAGTTATTACAAACTATAAAAAAGAACATTTATTTTAGAGCTGGCATTTGTGTCAATAGAAATGTTCACATTTTACCCTACAAAAATTACACTTCCAACTACAAAAAACATGTTGCGGTAAATTGTAGATGTTGTTTATGTTTTCACATAAGCGAACATTAGTTATTACAAACTATGATGAATAACATTATATTATGTGCTGTCATCTGTGTCAGTAGAAATGTTCACATTTTAACCTACAAAAATTACACTTCCAACTACAAAGAACATGTTGCGATACGTCATTTTAGCTGCACATATGCTAACATTAGTATTAAAAACTATGATAAATAACATTTATATCATGTGCTGTCATCTGTGTCAGTAGAAATGTTTACATTTCAGCCTACAAAAATTCCACTTTCAATTAGACAAAACAAAAAATTTACATGTTTTTCTATATTTTAGCCACGCATATGCTAACTTTAGTTATTACAAACTATAAAAAAGAACATTTATTTTAGAGCTGGCATTTGTGTCAATAGAAATGTTCACATTTTAACCTACAAAAATTACACTTCCAACTACAAAAAACATGTTGCGGTAAATTGTAGATGTTGTTTATGTTTTCACATAAGCGAACATTAGTTATTACAAACTATGATGAATAACATTATATTATGTGCTGTCATCTGTGTCAGTAGAAATGTTCACATTTTAACCTACAAAAATTACACTTCCAACTACAAAGAACATGTTGCGATACGTCATTTTAGCTGCACATATGCTAACATTAGTATTAAAAACTATGATAAATAACATTTATATCATGTGCTGTCATCTGTGTCAGTAGAAATGTTCACATTTCAGCCTACAAGAATTCCACTTTCAACTATACAAAACATGTTGCGGTACATTTTACATGTTTTTTTTATGTTTTAGCTGCGCATATGCTAACTTTAGTGATTACAAACTATAAAAAAGAACATTTATTTTAGAGCTGTCATCTGTGTCAGTAGAAATTTTCACATTTTACCCTACAAAAATTACACTTCCAACTACAAAAAAAATGTTGCGGTAAGTTGTAGATGGTTTTTTTTATGTTTTAGCTGCACGTATGCTAACATTAGTTATCAAAAACTATGATAAATAACATTTATATCATGTGCTGTCATCTGTGTCAGTAGAAATGTTTACATTTCAGCCTACAAAAATTCCACTTTCAACTAGACAAAACAAAACATTTACATGTTTTTCTATATTTTAGCCACGCATATGCTAACTTTAGTTATTACAAACTATAAAAAAGAACATTTATTTTAGAGCTGGCATTTGTGTCAATAGAAATGTTCACATTTTACCCTACAAAAATTACACTTCCAACTACAAAAAACATGTTGCGGTAAATTGTAGATGTTGTTTATGTTTTCACATAAGCTAACATTAGTTATTACAAACTATGATGAATAACATTATATTATGTGCTGTCATCTGTGTCAGTAGAAATGTTCACATTTTAACCTACAAAAATTACACTTCCAACTACAAAGAACATGTTGCGATACGTCATTTTAGCTGCACATATGCTAACATTAGTATTAAAAACTATGATAAATAACATTTATATCATGTGCTGTCATCTGTGTCAGTAGAAATGTTCACATTTCAGCCTACAAGAATTCCACTTTCAACTATACAAAACATGTTGCGGTACATTTTACATGTTTTTTTTATGTTTTAGCTGCGCATATGCTAACTTTAGTGATTACAAACTATAAAAAAGAACATTTATTTTAGAGCTGTCATCTGTGTCAGTAGAAATTTTCACATTTTACCCTACAAAAATTACACTTCCAACTACAAAAAAAATGTTGCGGTAAGTTGTAGATGTTTTTTTATGTTTTAGCTGCACATATGCTAACATTAATTATTAAAAACTATGATAAATAACATTTATATCATGTGCTGTCATCTGTGTCAGTAGAAATGTTCACATTTCAGCCTACAGAATCAACATATTATTATTCGATCATGCAACAAGATGTTTCAAACTTATTGGTTTTGGGGTTGTCAAAACCGCTGGAGCGGTTCAATCGGACCGACTCGTCCCGAGCCCTCCAAAACCCACAACGAGGGGTACAGTAATTTGTGCATACCATGACCGCGCTGGGCAGGTTTAAATTGGCTGGGGATCACAGGCACACCCAGTCTGTCTGCACCCATGCATCAGAAGGAAAGAAATGCGGTCTGGTAACTCTCTCAGTTGATCATAAGCGTAAAGCCGTCGCTGGATTGGCTCTGATTTCATTTTGTTGACTGATAACTCATCAAAACGCCTAAAACTATGAGGAAATGAACTGACAGTTTCATGAACGCATGAAAAGGTAACAGAAATGTCAACCGCGGTCAACTTGAATAACATCTAATCTCGTCTAATGGACGGCAGAGACAAGTGAGGAAGACCAGGTGATGTGTGTTTCTGGTCTTGTCATCCTCGTCCGGACAGAAGGGCGACACGGCAGTGCGGCGGGATCAAAAGTTGCTTTATTACAAGCGAGTGTCATTATACAGGACCGCAGAACCTGGAGGAGGTCAAGTCAAAAAAAAATGAGGCACTCCTAACCTGGAGAAGCCAAACCATCAGTTTTATATTCCTCCTTCCCGTTTCTGTGTGTGTATACTTAATCGGGAGATGTTCGTGTGTAAGTGTCTAGAAAACAACTGCTTTATGTCATAACTTAAAACATTGGCATTGAGATAGACAGGTAGTCTCTTCTCAAGGATAGGGCTATCACTTTTGCACTCCGAAGTCTGAATTTATTGCCTCTTCTGGTGAGAGAGTTAACCCAGTCCACATACGAATGTCCAACTAAGGCTCCTTCATTTATTACGGGCTCAGCCATTATTTACTTAAACCTGGTGGTTCGCTTTCTCCAAGTTGAATATAAACATTATACAGGACCGCAGAACCTGGAGGAGGTCAAGTAAAAAAAAAAAGATGCACTCCTCACTTGGAGAAGCCAAAGCATCAGTTTTATATTCCTCCTTCCCGTTAATGTGTGTGTGTACTAAGCCAGGAGATGTTCGCGTGTAAGTGTCTAGAAAACAACTGCTTTAAGTCATAACTTAAACGTTGGCGTTGAGCTAGACAGGTAGTCTCTTCTTCAGGATAGGGCTATCACTTTTGCATTCCGAAGTCTGAATTGATTGCCTCTGAGAGAGTTAACCCAGTCCAACTAAGGCTACTTCATTTAGTATGGGCTCAGCCATTATTTACTTAAACCTGGTGGTTCGCTTTCTCCAAGTTGAATATAAACATTCACCGTATGTTGAACATAATATGAGTCAATGAATTCACTTCATTATCACAACCGTTCCAGCCGCGTTACGGAGGAGACCCAAACAGACCTGGTCACATGTGTGGTGTGGCCGCCTTCTCCCGAGCCGAGGTGCGACACGGGCGTGTGATGAAGCGAGACAGACGTCGTTAATGAATCGTTGAACAACAGCGTACTTTATTGCTCAGTGACTTCTTGTACCCCGAAACGATGTCATTTCAGCTTTTTGACTTCATCATAATGAAACTGACTCCGTCCGGCCTATGTACGGGCATGTTTGTGTGGCATTAGAACTGGTAAAAAAGGTAAAAAAAAATGATTTTCAAGGTAAAAAATGATCTTCAAGGTAAAAGTTGATTTTCAAGGTAAAAAATGATTTTCAAGGTAAAAAATGATTTTCAAGGTAAAAGTTGATTTTCAAGGTAAAAGTTGATTTTCAAGGCAAAAAATGATTTTCAAGGTAAAAAATGATTTTCAAGGTAAAAGTTGATTTTCAAGGTAAAAAATGATTTTCAAGGTAAAAGTCGATTTTCAAGGTAAAAAATTATTTTCAAGGTAAAAAAAATGATTTTCAAGGTAAAAAAATGATTTTTAAGGTAAAAGTTGATTTTCAAGGTAAAAAATTATTTTCAAGGTAAAAGTTGATTTTCAAGGTAAAAAATGATTTTCAAGGTAAAAGTTGATTTTCAAGGTAAAAAATGATTTTCAAGGTAAAAAATGATTTTCAAGGTAAAAGTTGATTTTCAAGGTAAAAGTTGATTTTCAAGGCAAAAAAATATTTTCAAGGTAAAAAATGATTTTCAAGGTAAAAGTTGATTTTCAAGGTAAAAAATGATTTTCAAGGTAAAAGTTGATTTTCAAGGTAAAAAAGATTTTCAAGGTAAAAAAATGATTTTCAAGGTAAAAAAATGATTTTTAAGGTAAAAGTTGATTTTCAAGGTAAAAAATGATTTTCAAGGTAAAAGTTGATTTTCAAGGTAAAAAATGATTTTCAAGGTAAAAGTTGATTTTCAAGGTAAAAGTTGATTTTCAAGGCAAAAAATGATTTTCAAGGTAAAAAATGATTTTCAAGGTAAAAGTTGATTTTCAAGGTAAAAAATGATTTTCAAGGTAAAAGTTGATTTTCAAGGTAAAAAATTATTTTCAAGGTAAAAAAAATGATTTTCAAGGTAAAAAAATGATTTTTAAGGTAAAAGTTGATTTTCAAGGTAAAAAATTATTTTCAAGGTAAAAGTTGATTTTCAAGGTAAAAAATGATTTTCAAGGTAAAAGTTGATTTTCAAGGTAAAAAATGATTTTCAAGGTAAAAAATGATTTTCAAGGTAAAAGTTGATTTTCAAGGTAAAAGTTGATTTTCAAGGCAAAAAAATATTTTCAAGGTAAAAAATGATTTTCAAGGTAAAAGTTGATTTTCAAGGTAAAAAATGATTTTCAAGGTAAAAGTTGATTTTCAAGGTAAAAAAGATTTTCAAGGTAAAAAAATGATTTTCAAGGTAAAAAAATGATTTTTAAGGTAAAAGTTGATTTTCAAGGTAAAAAATGATTTTCAAGGTAAAAGTTGATTTTCAAGGTAAAAAATGATTTTCAAGGTAAAAAAATGATTTTCAAGGTAAAAGTTGATTTTCAAGGTAAAAAATTATTTTCAAGGTAAAAAATGATTTTCAAGGTAAAAGTTGATTTTCAAGGTAAAAAATGATTTTTAAGGTAAAAGTTGATTTTCAAGGTAAAAAATGATTTTCAAGGTAAAAGTTGATTTTCAAGGTAAAAAATGATTTTCAATGTAAAAAAAATTTTTTTCAAGGTAAAAGTTGATTTTCAAGGTAAAAAATTATTTTCAAGGTAAAAGTTGATTTTCAAGGTAAACGTTGATTTTCAAGGCAAAAAATTATTTTCAAGGTAAAAAATTATTTTCAAGGTAAAAAATTATTTTCAATGTAAAAGTTGATTTTCAAGGTAAACATTGATTTTCAAGGCAAAAAATGATTTTCAAGGTAAAAAATGATTTTCAAGGTAAAAAATGATTTTCAAGGTAAAAGTTGATTTTCAAGGTAAAAAATTATTTTCAAGGCAAAAAATGATTTTCAAGGCAAAAAATTATTTTCAATGTAAAAAATGATTTTCAAGGCAAAAAATTATTTTCAAGGTAAAAGTTGATTTTCAAGGTAAAAAATGATTTTCAAGGTAAAAGTTGATTTTCAAGGTAAAAAATGATTTTCAAGGTAAAAAATGATTTTCAAGGTAAAAGTTGATTTTCAAGGTAAAAGTTGATTTTCAAGGCAAAAAAATATTTTCAAGGTAAAAAATGATTTTCAAGGTAAAAGTTGATTTTCAAGGTAAAAAATGATTTTCAAGGTAAAAGTTGATTTTCAAGGTAAAAAAGATTTTCAAGGTAAAAAAAATGATTTTCAAGGTAAAAAAATGATTTTTAAGGTAAAAGTTGATTTTCAAGGTAAAAAATGATTTTCAAGGTAAAAGTTGATTTTCAAGGTAAAAAATGATTTTCAAGGTAAAAAAATGATTTTCAAGGTAAAAGTTGATTTTCAAGGTAAAAAATTATTTTCAAGGTAAAAAATGATTTTCAAGGTAAAAGTTGATTTTCAAGGTAAAAAATGATTTTTAAGGTAAAAGTTGATTTTCAAGGTAAAAAATGATTTTCAAGGTAAAAGTTGATTTTCAAGGTAAAAAATGATTTTCAATGTAAAAAAAATTTTTTTCAAGGTAAAAGTTGATTTTCAAGGTAAAAAATTATTTTCAAGGTAAAAGTTGATTTTCAAGGTAAACGTTGATTTTCAAGGCAAAAAATTATTTTCAAGGTAAAAAATTATTTTCAAGGTAAAAAATTATTTTCAATGTAAAAGTTGATTTTCAAGGTAAACATTGATTTTCAAGGCAAAAAATGATTTTCAAGGTAAAAAATGATTTTCAAGGTAAAAAATGATTTTCAAGGTAAAAGTTGATTTTCAAGGTAAATTATTTTCAAGGCAAAAAATGATTTTCAAGGCAAAAAATTATTTTCAATGTAAAAAATGATTTTCAAGGCAAAAAATTATTTTCAAGGCAAAAAATGATTTTCAAGGTAAAAAATGATTTTCAAGGTAAAAAATGATTTTCAAGGTTCACGTCTGAGTCCATTATTAACGCTGAGGTTTCCAACCTGATTATTCAAGTTTCTCTTTGCTTCTGTGGGCCAAGTACAATGATTTCAGTTTTGTCTGAACATTGTGTTTCATCCACACACTGATCTCAGCAGGTTAAAAAAAAAAAAAAAGGTATTTATTTACTTTATGCGTTGTAGTATGTAGTATTGATACTTCTGACGACACTATTTTGTAAATAAATGAGAATAAAACTTTTTCAAAACGGGTTACAAAAGCTTAACTTTGCAGTTAACTGTCATGACCCGTATTCTAGTTTGACTCCCTTAGGTTTGTTTTCAGCACCCCTGGGTTTGTGCTTTAGTTGCCATGGGGGCTGATTATTTTCACCTGCCTCTGATTAGTGTTCGGGACGCTCACCTGCACCCGGGCACTAATCAGAGAGCTATTTATTCCTTCTTATTGCCCCACTCGGTCTGGCTGTCCTGTTTGCTCAATGCAACAAGTTACGGGTGTTTTCCGTTTTCCATGCTAAGCTTTACCTTTAACTTACCATAGCTTCCCGTGCTATCGGCACGCTTCCTATATTTTTGTATTTCTGCCTGACTGATTTATGGACAATAAATCGTTGTCTTACCTGCACACTGCCTCCGTTAAGCGTTTCTTAACCAAAATATACCTGTTCCTCATTTGTGGTCCGTATGGGCCGCAGTGGTACTCGGTTGTAGTACACCTTTCCACCACTTGTGGCAGTAATGACAATATCAAACAAAGAGAAGAAGTCTGGAGCTAAAGTTATAGAGAAGAACAAAAATGATGACTAAAGTGGTGAGGCTGTATCTTCATTTGCGCTTTAATTTCATCCACAGTTTATTTACGAAATATATACATTATTAATTTAGTTAAAATGTACTTATTTTAGCACTGTGTGATTCAAAATGACAAAAAAAAATCATACAAATATTTTCCTGGTGGATGTAAATCACAGTGGACATATACAACACGGAGAATATAACTGGCTGTATTAATTATAAATTGGAGAAATACACTTCATACTGGGAAAACTGGGTCAATTATGTCATGCCCCATACGCCTGACTTTAATTTCTCAAATTAGTGATTGTACTGTTTAAAAAAAATGAAAAAAATAAAAAGGATTACTACCTATATGTGTATATATATATCTGTTTATATTCTTTTATTTTATTTCTGATTATTATTAATAATGTATTATCATTTCTTTTTTCTTTATTTAATTGATGTATTTGCAAATTCTATTTGGTTTTTCTGCTGTTTCTTTTTTCTGGGGCGGGGTATGGTTGGGATATAAACAAAAACATATATTTTGACATTTAGGGCAGACAAAAGATATATGATGTATGTGAATATGATGTATATATAGGAATGTCTGATGCTGGATGTCAATAAAAATAAAATGAAAAAAATATAATTTTTTCCCCTTCTTTTGCAGTACATTTTATTAGTTTTTATTTTGTAATCAGCCTCACCTGAGCCTGGATAACTTTTTCTTATGAAATGTATTATGAACCAAAAAAGGTGGTGAAGTTTAAAGATGCTTCATACTTTGTTTGAGTGGACTTTAGTGAACTGAAATGATGAGACACAAAACAAAATCCGTTTAGATGACTGAAGCGTGACTTCAACTCAATGAAAAACTGCTGTCAAAACGCGGATCGTTTTCCCAGGATGCAGACGGACCTCCGGAGGCAGTGTGCAGGTAAGACAATGATTTATTGTCCATAAATCAGTCAGTCGATAGTACACGAAGCTATGGTAAGCTAGAGGAAAAGCTTAGCATGGAAAACAAGCAAACCAATGGCTAAGCTTAGTTCAGGAATCAAACGTAAAAACACCCTAAATCACGAGTGTCTCAAAGGGCTGCACAATGCCATAGGATAACAATGAGAAAGCTTGGAGATGTGGGCATTCCAGAGTACTGGAGCCCCAATAGAAAACGCTCTATAGCCCGCAGACTTTTTTTGGGGGCTCTGGGAATCACTAATAAGCGGGAGTTCTTTGAAGGCAGATTTCTTGCCGGGACATATGGTACAATACAATCAGCAAGATAGGATGGAGCTAGACCGTGTAGTATTTTATACCTAAGTAGTAAAACCTTAAAGTCAAGGTGAGCATCCCGAACACTAATCAGAGGCAGGTGAAAATAATCAGCCCCCATGGCAACTAAAACACAAACCCAGGGGTGCTGAAAACAGAACTAAGGGAGTCAAACTAAAATGAACTTTTTCAACGTTTTGAAAAATTGTTATTCTCATTTATTTACAAAATAGTGTCGTCAAAAGTATCAATACTCCATACTAGACCGCACGTAACCTTCTTAGATTTGTGTGTGGATGAAACACAATGCTCAGACCAATCTGAAATCATTGTCTTTGGCCCACAGAAGCAGAGAGAAACTTGAATAATCAGGTCGGAAACCTCAGGGTTTGTGTGGACTGTCCGATGCCCTCATGCATTTTAAAACGACGTGTTCTGGCGGGCACACGCCCTCTGCACCCTGCCCGGGCTTGAACCCGCACCCACTGATTGAGAGTTGAGCAATGCCAGCTAATAGGCTAAAATACCAGACTGTCACTGAGGTTTACTTAACGCGCAGCTAAACTTGCGGACATCCTTATTTTATTTTTTTTTACCAGCCGGCATGTGTGAACGAGAATAATTAGTAAAGACGTTGAAAAGGTTTCTGGGGATCTGCTTCATGGAGTTTCTGTTTTGATTGATTGATTGAGACTTTTATTAGTAGGTTGCACAGTGAAGTACATATTCCGTACAATTGACCACTAAATGGTAACACCCGAATACGTTTTTCAACTTGTTTAAGTCGGTGTCCACTTAAATTGATTCATGATACAGATATATACTATCATATATACTATCATCATAATACAGTCATCACACAAGATAATCACATTGAATTATTTACATTATTTACAATCAGGGGTGTGGAGGGGGGGGGGGTATGGACATCAAGTAGTGGACAGAGAGAGAGAGAGAGAGAGAGAGAGAGAGAGAGAGAGAGAGAGAGAGAGAGAGAGAGAGAGAGAGAGAGAGATCAGAAGGCATGAGAAAAAGAAAATGTATCTGCATTTGATTGTTTACATTTGATTATTAGCAATCCGGGGAGGGTGTTAGTTTAGGGTTGTAGCTGCCTGGAGGTGAACTTTTATTGCGGTTTTGAAGGAGGATAGAGATGCCCTTTCTTTTATACCTGTTGGGAGCGCATTCCACATTGATGTGGCATAGAAAGAGAATGCGTTAAGACCTTTGTTAGTTCGGAATCTGGGTTTAACGTGGTTAGTGGAGCACCCCCTGGTGTTGTGGTTATGGCGGTCATTTACGTTAAGGAAGTAGTAGTAGTTTCTGTTCAACCACAGTATTTACAAGGGCTGTCAAGCGAACTGTAAGAAAGCGCCTAAAAGGAATTTGGAGTGAAGTATAGGGAAAAAGGTCAACGAAACCCGTCATCAACAGCAAAACAGAAAAAAACAAGGTTCCGATGGACTAAGAAAAAGCAATGGTGGACTATGAATGACTGGATGAACGTCATCAACACGTTGTGAATCTGCATCGGGCATTTTGACGATGCCGGAACTTTTGTTTGTGAGATTTATGAAGACGACCGCCTGAAGAAAACGTGCACATTTCCTCAGTCATCTTCAATAAATGCCTATGTTTACGTTCTGGTTTTTTTCATGATTCCATTGGTTTTTTTCCTGCTTGGTCAAAAACTGAAAGTGCTCCTGACTACTGTTGCACGCGACCAGTCTCAGGGAATAAAACACACTGGTCAATCCCAAGTTCTTTTGATGACATATACGTGGAGTAAAAAGGACCACTGAGACAGATTAGTACTTGGCCGAGTTTTACTAAAGCTTTGGGAGACCAGCCCGTACAACGCGACAATAGCAGCAGCAAGAAGAGGTCTAAATCCAAACAAAAAGAGTCAGCTTATGTGAAGCGAAAACAGCGCGGCTGCTTCTTCAAAACAGATAAGGAACTGGCCAAAACAGCTCTGTGAGCCGACAAACAGGAGCCCTTAAGATTAAAAAAAAAAAAAAGAGTTTACTAGCGGACATAAGATAAAAGCAAGGAGGTTGTGAGAACACCGACTACATGGGTAAATACGAGCTGCTTTAAACATGACTATTGATTAAAAAAGAACACTTAAAAATATCTTTCTCACAGCACCACAACTTATATTCTTGATGGATCCATCCATCCATTTGTCCGCCACTTATCCGACTCCGGGTTGCAGGGGCAGTAGTCTAAGCAGAGATGCCCAGACTTTCCTGTCCCCGGCCACCTCCTCTAGTTCTACATGGGGGGAAACTGAAGCGTTCCCAGGCCAGCTGTGAGTCATAGTCCCTCCAATCTGTCCTAGGTCTGCCCCGAGGTCTCCTCCCGGCTGTACATGCCCGATAAACCTCACCAGGGAGGCGTCCAGGAGGCATCCTTAGTAGCCATCTCAGCTGGCTCCTCTCAACGTGAAGGAGCAGCGACTCTACTCTTGAGTCTCTCCCGGATGACTGAGCTCCTCACCCTATCTCCGAGGGTGATCCCAGACATCCTGCGGAGGAAACTCATTTCTGCCGCTTGTATTTGCGGCCTTGTCCTTTCGGTCATTACCCAAAGTTCATCACCATAGGTGAGGGTAGGAACGTAGACCGACCTGTAAATCGAGAGCTTTGCCTTCTGGCTCAGCTCCTTCTTCACCACAACTGGTGCAGTGACTGCATCACTGCAGACGCCGCACCAATCCGTCTGTCAATCTCCCGTTCTATTCTTCCCTCAGTCGTGAACAAGACCCCGAGATACTTCTGCCTCAAGTGGAGGAGCTCAAGTACATTTCACTCTTGTAATTTTAAGGTTTTCACTCAGCTTTTAGTTGGGTGTTGCTTCATCCCCTGGTTTTGCTCGTATTTGGTGACATTGCAACCTATTTGATCTGTCGGTGTGGTTTGGCCTGCACTCTTGCTTCACACTGGGCCCCATTCAGCAATAAGTTCCTAACTTTTCCTCTTATCTTTCTTCCTAAGTGATTTCCTAAGAGGAGTCCATTCAAATTCATGACGTGTTCTTAAATGGCCAAATTCTTCCTACCTGCTGTTCTTAGGTTGCTGAATGCCAAATGGTTAGCGTGTGCGTGTCTGTCGTAATTTGCATATAAACGCGCCCTTGTTTCCCCAATATGCATATGTAAACACCCTTAATTCCGCAATTTGCATAGGCGAACGCCCTTAATTCCCCATATAAGGGCACAATTCCGGCGGAAAAGCCGAACATCAAACACACGGAGAAATCACAAACAGATTACAGAAGAGAAATTCGTATTATCCCGCGGGGGGAAATGCATAATGTCAAAACGTACGAAAGCATTCAAATAAATAATCGTCACTTCGGGCAAATAGGTGTACATGGTCGTGAAATATGCGCTCCCTCCGCAGGGCACGATCTGTGGCATCTTGCAGTAGCAGCAGAAGCATTGCCATTGTGTGAGTTGAGTCTTTTAAAGAGTCACCAATCACTAAATCAACGTCCCGGTAATTGATTGTGTGTGTGTGTGTGTGTGTGTGTACACACGGTATTTTGAAATGTCTATATATTGCTCATTTCGCTATATGTCTGTCTGTCTTATCTATATCTATCTATCTCTATATCTAGCCATATATCTATATCTATCTCTATCTATCTATCTAGCCATATACATATATATATACAGTGTTTCCCACACATTCATTTATTTGTGGCGGCCCGCCACGAAAGAATTATGTCCGCCACAAATAAAAAATAAATAAAATAGAATAAAATAAAACATATTTTTGTCCTGTCCAGCTTCTCAGGCAAATCATATAGTTGATGTAGATGCCCATATAGGCTGTTCACATTTACTTTACAAAAGAGAAGTGTAGGATACTTCTTTTGTTGCCTTATTTGTATTTGACCACTGCTGTTTTATGTTTATTTGTTACTGACTGTGGCAGGACACCTCTGCCTCTGTTTCACTTTATGTTGCTGGTAAATAATATGGTTGTAGTAGTAGGCTAAAGTTAAATTATTTAGTATGCACTAATTAAAGGGGCAGAGCTTTAGGAGACATTTTAGCTTTTATATTTTATAAGATATATTTTTTGTAAGAACCACAATTAATAAATATATTTCAATGAATAACTTATTGTTCAAATCTGTATATAAATATGTACATAAAGTGTTGTAATTATATTGTAAAATGGATGGATGGATGGATGGATGGATGGACGTTTAAAACAAAACTGTTATTATTAATTAGTAAGTATACATTTTTTTAGCCTTTTTAGAGAAAATCATATGATTGTAGTAAATTATGCAAATTACTCGATGATGTCATGGTGACCCCGCCCATAGCCACGCCCCCACCGCCACAGGTATCTTGCCAGTTTATGGGAAACACTGTTATATATATATATATATATATATATATATATATATATATATATATATATATATATATATATATATATATATATATATATATGATATTGATTTAACATTAGACAATAGAGGTAAGGGAACTTGTCACACTTAGGAACAAATAGGCCACCCTAAGAGTGCTCTGGAGCACTCCGTGATTTTGTTCTTACCTACAAACAAATCCCAGCTAAGAAAACATTGGTGAATACAAAAATCTCCTTAAAAACTTCTTTAAAAACTGAATGGGGTCCACTGTCCTTAAGTTCGCTGACCCATCAGACAGACGGTCTCAGTCCAGTACCGCGCTCACACTTGACCAAAGAAACCGTACCAGCAGAGCAAACGCACTCCCGTCCTTTTTACCCGGACCGGAAATGACAAGTGTGAACGCCTCTTGACTAGTCTTTGCCCCAGAGTGACCGGAGATGATAATCAATAGACTTCAGACCCTGACGATCCTGTTTTGTATAGAAACTGTCCCAATCAGCTTTGTTTTAAGACCTGTGAATTATTCACCAGGTAATGTGTTGGTAAACACCCAACATGTTGGAGGCTAAAGTTGTATAGAAAAAAACAGTAACATAGTTTTAGCATAATGTTGGCACTACGCCACTAATAACAAGAGCTCCTTGGCAGAGGTAACCGATGAGTAATGCAAACAAACAAGTCACACAGCATGGTTTTTTCTTCTCTTTATTTACATAGCGCAGAGTTACAACTGAATTCCTTTTCACCATTTTATTATAAATACACCACTCGATAAAATACATCCTTCAAACCCCCTGATGCATAACGAGAATAATAACAACAAATGATTGAAAGGCGACCGCCCGTTCATATTTGCATCGTTTGAAATGTTAGCAAATCATGCAACTCCTCAAAAAAATATATGAAAATAAAAGGATATATAGGCTGACTGGTTATGCTGCTTTACAAAGAAGATCTAGAAGATACGTTTGCGTGGTTGGCGAAGCCTGAGGACCGTTCTCAAAAGGAACAAAACGAGCGTTACGTTCATGGCTTTCAGCAGTGGTGCTCCAAAGTCCAAATATAGTACTTGTCATTACTTGTGACCCCTGGTCAGCATTAACAGTGACAGCATAAAATAATGTAGACCTGATCACAAAGTCCATCCTGCTTTCAGTCATGCAAGCACCGTCTTGTTCATAATACGCGGCAGCGTCCCAAAGTGTTGGTTCTTTTGTTTTTTTGCAGGCACTTTAAGGATTTCTAACATTGTGAGCGAGTTGGGGGTTAGAAAGCGCATCTCACGGTAGTCACACGAGAGAATGAGTTTGGTACTTTTGCATAAATTCTAGTCCTAGTCCAGATGAAGTGCATGGGTCTCAAAACCAGAAGCAAAGGGAGAGGGACGATACCTGAAAAGGAGAAGATCGGACGTCAGGACTCGGGGGACACCGGAAAGACCATACTGCAGCGACTCTGTCCTCACTTACCATTCAGAGGTTCCTGACAGGCAGGGACTGGGTTTCTTTGGTGTAAAGAGTCCAGCATGTCAGAAGGTGTTAATGTTCTTATTTTGGTAGGGTCCTCGGTCCAGTGCCGGTTTCCATTTGATGTAAATCCAGAGTGTCGTAAGCTGTTGAGTAACTGGCACAAAAGTGTGCAGCACCACAGCCGAGTTGAGAAAAGTCCTTGAGGCTTAGCGTTTTATTCGAAGAAGACGTTTTGAATGTCAGTCATCTTGCTGAGACTCCTTATTCTGCTCTGCGGTGTGGACTTTCTCTTTTTCAATATATTCCTTTTTCAACATCGACGACAATCAAAGAGTATGTTCTGGCTTTTCGCATTCATCTCCAACATGTACAAGCAAGGAAATGTACACTTGGAACATCTGGTGTAGATATATAGATAACATAAAAGTAAATACAAAGACTTGTTTAACTGCTAAAAGAAATGAAATATCTAAAGTCTTGCAGCAACCATGCAGAGCGGAGAAATGGTAGTCTTAGGCATCTCGGTGGCTTTATTGTCCGTCCTTCCTTTCGCATCAGTATCGGCGGCCGTAGCCCGGCGAACTGTACGACGTGGAGGAGAAGGTCGTGGTGAAACTGGAACCTGTGGCATCAAAGCTTCCTCTTCTAGACCCCGACCGTGAACTGGTCCTGGAGCCTGGGCGTGATCCAGTAGCAGAGCCAGAGCCGCTAACGCTGTAGGGACTATAAAGGCCTTTGCTGGACTGGGATGATGCTTCAAGGAGTCTGAGGCCGGTTCCCTCCTCTGTCATGCTTCTATCCAGCGCGTCCTTGTAGGAAATTTTAAGTTTGGTTTTTGGGCATGTGAGGTATTTTGAATGAGTGTTGACATCTCGCAACTTCTGTGCAGTGCGGGCTTCTAAGGTGCCTTTTTTCAAGGCTTCATCCAATGAGACTCTGTTGGTGACGTCTGGTTCTATTAAACCACCAGTGAGGTACTGGACTTCCAGGAAGCGCTGGCCTGCCTCGTAGTACAACCAACCTTTCTTCAGAGCTTGGGCAGCTGACATTTTGACTTTGGTTCGAGGATCCTCAAATCCACCGCAGGCCTTCTGTGCAAGACTGATGCGGTCCACCATGATTTTATCTACGAGCCCTTTGTTCATTGCATCTGTAATAGAGAACTTCTCTCCAGTGTTTGGGTCAATGATGCCTCCAGTGCAAGCCTGAGCTTCCAGCAGCCTTTGACCGGTTATATTGTCGACAAGATTTCTGTGAATGGCCTCTGTTACAGACACCTTCTCCAGTGTTTCTGTGTCCAGGATTCCAGCCACAGGGCCACTTTCCTCGGTTGGGTCATTCCACGGGGCAGCTGATGTTTTTATGCTAGGCGCCGGACTCATGGCGTAAGAAGATGAAGAACCAAAGGAGGATGACCGTGATCTGACGCCACCGGAGTTTCCTGACAGCATGTCTGCAAATTCCGTAATAGACAGAGTTCCAGACCGATACTGATCCAGAGCTGACCTTTCAATCAGGCCACTCGAGATTGCATCATCGATATCGTACTGTCGACCGGACCGTCTGTCGATAATCTTGGATTTTACAACTCCATCAGATGAGGTGCTGGTAATTTCCTCCCACTCACATTCCTGCTCCGCCAGCTCTAAGTAAGTCTGGTGATCAATGAGGCCTTTCTGGTAGGCTTCATATACCGACATCTCTTTGCCTGTCTCTGGATCTACAATAACGACTCTACGTTTACGAACAGATGACTTGGATGACGTCTTCCTCTCTCTCTTCTTTTCCTTCAGCAGCAGAAGAGCGAGCCCTGTTTGTTGGTCTATCATACATCTCTCTATCAGCTGAAGGTAGGTAAGGTTTTCCTCCGTGTTGGGGTCAAAGAAGCCTTTGGTATCATCGGACGGGTCAGTGAGGATCTCGTTCATTTCCTGGTCAAAGAGGCCGCGTTCATACGCTGCTTCCACTGGCAAGCGATGGCTCTCTTGCGGGTCAATGATTCCACCTGTTGCAATCTGAGCCTCTAGCAGGCGTATACCATGGTCCTTCAATATCAGGTCCTTCTTCATAGCCTGAAACAGTGAGATGACCTTGCCGGAATAGGGATCCTTGTAGCCTGTGACTGCTCTCTCCGCTGACAGCAGCTTATCTTTAAACTCTGGGCCGACAACACCCATCTTGACTGCCTCGTTGACATTTAGTTTGAGGTTTTTGATCGGGTCAATTACGTACCCTGTCGCGGCTTGGGCCTCAAGGAGCTCAAAAGCAGTTCCTGGTCTGATCATGTTCTTTTTCATTGCTTGGTAGATGGACAGGCGGTCTTTGCTGGATTCTACAAACACGCCAGCAATGCAGCTGGTACCCTGGAGGTATTTCTTAATGTCTCTACTAACTTCCTCTGGAGAGATTGTGCCCTCTGTGAGGCCGTTGTACGTCTTTTGGTCAATAATCTGAGAACGAAGCAGCTCATCCACTGTAATTTGTTTTCTGATACCCGGAAAGAGAAGACTTCTGTCCGCCAATGACAGAAGCCTCAATCCACTCTTTTTGTCAATTCGGCATCTTTTTAGCAGCTGAGCGTAGGTCAAGTCCTCATCTGTTGTTGGGTCAATGTAACCTTGCACATCACCCGCAGGCTCAGATATTCTGTCCAATGTCTCTTTATTGATGTATCCACGCTGCATGGCAACATCTGAGGGGAGGCGGAAGTAGTATTCTGGGTCCATTAACCCCCCAGTGGCATTCTGGGCTTCCAAGAGCCTCAAAGCATAATCCTCTGGAATCAAATCCTTTTTCATTGCCTGGAAAAGAGAAATCAGTTTTCCACTGTATGGATCCTTGTAGCCGGTCACTGATCTCTCAGCTGAGAGAAGTTTGTCGTGAAGTTCAGGCCCCACCAGCCCCTTGCGCACAGCTTCATCCACTGTCAGAAGTTCATCTTTGACTGGATCTATAATGAATCCGGTTGCCGCTTGGGCCTCGAGGAGAGTTAGCGCAACTACCGGCTTAATCTTTCCGTCTTTCATGGCTTGATAAATGCTGATCTTGGCGGGACTGTCTGACATAATGCCGGCAATACAACCAGTGCCAAAGAGATACTGTTTCACCGATGGCATTTCCATGATCTCGCTAATAGTCATTTTTTCCTGTTTCAAGAGATTGTACGTTTGCAAGTCAATAATTCGAGCGCTGTAAAGCTCCTCAATTGTGATTCTCCTTCTGATCACATCACATGACATGCCCTGCTCAGACTTTTCAGACTCCCTTTGTTCGATAATTTCAATTATAATGACAAGCATTCTATCCTTTGTGATTCTCCCCAAGCGATACTGCTCCAGCAGGCGGCGCCTTTCCTCCTCTGGAAGCATGTTCGAATTCATGATTTCCCAGATGGTCATGCTCTTCCCTTCAAAGCTCTTGTGTGGGATCTCAATTTGAGCTTTACTAAGAGCCGCCTGGGCTTGCTCCTCTGTGCACTGATAGGACTGCTCGACAGGAGTGACCGTTTCAGCCTTTGACATTGGCAGGTAGAACAGACCAGAATTTGGATCTTTAACGCATTTCTCCATCAACTGCTTGTAAGTAACACTTTCATTATTGTTGGGATTGGTGAAGCATTGAACATCGCCAGAGGGTTCATCGAAAGAAGTGGCCATTTGTTTGCTTAAGAAGCCACGTTGAATAGCGACATCGGTGGGAACGCGGTGGCTACTTACTGGATCAATGATGCCTCCTGAATGAAGCTGAGCCTCCAGGAGTGGAATAGCATGCTCCCGCAGGACCAGCTCTTTCTTCAGGGCTTGGAACAGAGATATCTTATTGCCAGTATATGGATCTTTGTATCCCGTCACTGCTTTTTCAGCAGACAGAAGTTTCTCATGAAGCTCTGGGCCTACAGTTCCTGCCTTCACAGAATCATCCACAGAATATTTCATATTTTTGACAGGATCTGTTATGAAACCAGTTCCGGCTTGGGCTTCAAGGAGTGCAAGCCCAGTGTTTGGCTGCAAAATGTTATTTTTCATTGCCTGATATATGCTCAACTTTTCATTTGTTCCTTCCATTGCAATGGCGTCGATGCGCTCCGTGCCTTGCAAATACTTTCTGACCACATCATACTCACTCACTTCTTGAGGAGTTTTTGTGCCTTGTTGGAGCTCTGTGAATGTAGCCTTATCAATGATGTTGGCGTCCATCAACGACCTGGCAGTGACGGGTTCCCTGAGACCTTCAAAACAGGCCTTGTCTTTTGTTTGCGCTTCTTGTTCCTCAACCATTACCATCACCACCTTTATTAGCTTCTCTATTGTCACATGGCCTGTTCTGTACTGACGAATCAGCTCAATTCTTTTCTCCTCCGTGATGTAGTGAGAGTTGATAATTTCCCAAATTGTGACCTTTTTCCCCTTGAAAGGCCCGTATCCCAGCTCCACCACGTTCTGAGTCAAGGCCTCTTTTGTTTTGGCCTCGGTTATATGTAGATCTTCTTTGGGCTTTGCAGCCGTCCTTGATAGAGGCAGCAAAGGAAGTCCAGTGTCTTTGTCAGACACACATTTCTTCATTAACTGCACATAGGTTGCATCCTCTTCTGTGTTTGGATCATAAAATACTTTTGTTTCATCTACAGTCTTGCTCAAAGTCTTATTGGTTTCCTCATCTAAATAGCCACGTTTGCAGGCAACCTCATGTGGGATACGATAGCTTTTAACGGGGTCAATAACTCCTCCGGTTGAGAGCTGTGCTTCTAGCAAGCGGACGCCTTGGTCTCTTTTGATCAGACCTTTGTTCATGGCTTCAAACAGAGAAACTTTTTTCCCGGAATAAGGATCTTTGTAGCCACTGACAGCTCTCTCAGCAGACAGCAGCCTCTCATGGAGTTCTGGGCCGACCAAGCCCGACTTGACCGCTTCATCGACAGGGACCCTCTCATTCTTGATAGGATCAATGATGAAACCAGTAGCTGCTTGAGCCTCAAGTAAATTAATGGCGGTCTCAGGCGAGATTAGTTCTTTCTTCATCGCTTGATAGAAAGCAATTTTCTCTTTGGTTTGTTCGTTAAACAGGCCGGCAATGCTTGGAGTTCCTTGGAGTGCTTTCTTCACAGGCTCCATCTCAGAGATCTCTTTGACTGTTATCTTGCCATTACTTAATTTGTTGAATACGTCTTTGCTGATAACCTTTGTGTCCAACAGCTCACTGGCCGGAACTGGAGCCCTCAACCCGTTCAACACATTTTCATTGCTCTTTTCCTTGTCCTCCACCACAGTGATGACAATTTTGATGATCTTCTCCACTGTGATTTTGCCCGTCTTGTACTGGCGAATCAGCTCTCGTCTTTGCTCTTCTGTAAAGTACTCTGAGTTGATGACCTCCCAAATGGTGACAGTCTTCCCTTTGAATTTGCCAAACGGTACATTGACGCTTGATTTACTGAACACTTCTTTCATCTCTGCGTCAGTATATGTTCTGTCGCTTTGGGCAGCATCCTCTGTCACGGGTAGAATCATCAGGCCTGAGGCTGCATCCTTAGTGCACCTCTCCAATAGCTGCTTGTAGGTGAGGGGCTCCTGGGTGCTGGGGTCCATAAACAACTTGCAGTCTGCGAGTTGTTTATTTGTGTCAGCGTCAAACTGCCCTTGCTTGTAGGCGGTCTGCAGTGCTACTCTGTGACAATTAACGGGGTCAACGATGCCACCAGTTGCAAGTTGGACATCTAAGAATCTGTTGGCCTGTTCCTTCTCAATGAGTCCTTTTTTCATGGCCTCAAAAAGGGAGATTTTGTCACCGGTGTAAGGGTCTTTGAAACCAGTGGCTGCTTTCTCTGCAGAGAGCATTTTGTCATGGAGTTCAGGACCAATCAACTCCTCCTTAACAGCCGCGTCTACAGAGAGGCGTCTGTTATTGAGTGGATCTACAAGGTAACCAGAAGCTGCTTGAGCTTCCAACAGCATTTTAGCAGTATTGGGTGTTATCTTGTTTTCTTTAAGGGCCTGATAAACACTCATTTTCTCTTTAGATGGAGTCAAAATGCCACCAACAGCGCTCTGACCTTTAAGGCATGACTGCATCTTGTCTGTCTTGGCAAGGTCTTGCACGGAGACTTTCCCCTTTTTAAGTTTGTCAAATTCTTTTTTTGTCAGAATGCCAACGTCAAAGAGTCTCTCAGCAGGAACTTTCGCTCTTATTCCGTCAAAGGCCCAAGGAGACTCTTTCACACTATCAACCTCACCAGAGCCATTGTACGCATTCCTTGTTGTTACCGCAGATGTCGCAGCGACTAACTGCTCCCCAGCATCCTTGTCAGTCTGGACCTCAATTTCTTTTGTTTTTGATGGACTTTCTTTGGATGCGACCTCAAGGCTGTTGAGTTTCTCTCTGAGCTTTTTGTTCTCCTCTCCCAAGAGTTTTTCCTGCTCATTCCTTTTCTTTTCAAGCACCTCCATTTCCTTCTGCTTCCTTTTCATCTCAGCCTCAGCCTCCTTTTGCTTCCGTAAAGCATCATCCATGATGGCCTGGAGCTTTTTCTTCTCTTCCTCGATCATCTTTTGCTGACGTTCCTGCTCCTCTTGGAGGGCTTTCGCCTTGCTCACTTCATCCTCAAACTGTTTCTCCAGCTTCTTTTTCTCGCCTTCAACCTCCCTTTCTCTTTTCAACAGCAGCTCCTTCTCAGTTAGGAAAGTCTGCTGAAGTAGGGCCTTCTCCTGCTCAATCTGCTCTTGTTGGGCAAGGGCCATCTAGTAAGAACAAGAACAGAGTCAGTAAAAGCAGCACATTATAAAACAATATATCGATTCATGTTACATTACCTCTTTGGATTTTTTCTGAAGCGTCTCTGAATCTTTTTTCAGCTTTTCCCTCTCCTTTTCAAGTGCAGCAATTGCTTGCTTGAGTTCGTCAGCTTCTCTCGTGCTTTGCAGCTCCTGACTCTTCAGCTTCTGCACGACAGTCGCTGTGGTTTTTTGTTCCGTTTCCTGAAGAAGAGCTTTGGCCTCATCCGCCTGCTTCCTGAACTTCTTTGCCTCCTCGTTGGCTTTTGCTTGAGCATCGCTGAGCTCTTTCACCTTCAGTTTCAGTTTTTCCGCCTCGGCTGAAGCCTCTTGTTTTCTCATTCGCTCAGCTTCAAGGGACTTTTGGAAGCCTTCTGTCTCTTTGTCAAGCCGCTGCTGGATCTGCTCTTTGTCCTCCAGGAGCTTTTTGGCCCTTTCCTGTGCCTGGTCCTTCTGCCTCTGGAGCTCCTCGGCCTCAGCCTTAAGTTTTGTAGCCTCCTGAATGGCCTGCAGCTTCTCCTTAAGCATTTTCTCTGCAAGTGCTCTCTGTTCAGCCAAATCCGACTCTGCGATCTGTCTCTGTTTGGCTGCTTCTTCGGCCTCAGCGCTAAGCCGGGTTGCGTCCTCCGCCAACGTCTTCATCCTCTCAGCTTCATCTGCGAGTAACTTCTTTGATTTATCTTTGTCTTTTTTCATTAGACGCTTGTTCTCAATCTCAATTTTGATTTTAAGTTGAAGCAGCTCCTCCATTTGAATCCTAACTTTGGAGAGTTCGTCTTCCACCTGAGCCTTTTGTTTGACCGCGTCATTGACTTCGCCCTTAACCCGCTGGAGCTCCTCATCCAAAACAGACTTCTGCTTGTCGGTTTTATCTAGCTGCAGTTTGATTGTTGTCAGTTCTTTCTCCACTTGAGATTTCTGCTTGAGGGCTTGCTCGGCCTCTTTCTTGTGTTTGGCCATCTCAGCGTCAGCCTGCTGCTTTTGCTTCAGAGCGGCGCCTTCGGCTTCCGCTCTCTTGCTGGCCTCCACCTCTGCTTCTTTCCTCAGTTTCTCTGCATCTTTCTGAGCTTTGGCCTGCTTGGCGGCTTCATCCTCCGCAGCTTTTTTCTGTTTTTCTGCATCCTCTGCCTTCTGGCGTAGCAGCTCGGCTTCTTTCTCAGCTTTCTTCTTAGCCTTTTGAGCTTCCTGAGCAAGTTTCTTAGCATTCTCAAATTCCTCCTTCAACTTCTCCTGAGCGAGAGCGTCCGCCTCATTCTTGCTCAGAACCTTTTGAACTTTTTGTTCGGCTGCCATGCATTTCTGAGCAGCATCTTTCGCTAAAACCACCTGCTGCTCTGCTTCTTTCTCAGCCTTCTCTCTCTGTGTATTTGCTTCTGCTTGTTTCTTTTTCAAGCGTTCCACCTCCTCTTGAGCAGCTTTGCATTGTCGAGCTGCCTCTTCTTCCGCTGCCGTGATCCGCTTTACCTTCTCCTCAGCTTCTTTCCTCTTCTTCTCCTCCTCTGCAGCAAGTTGTTTTAATGTCTTGGCTTCCTTCTCAGCTTTGAGTTTGCTCTTCTGCGTCTCATCCGCAATCTCTTTTAGTTTCTTTAATTCGTTCTCTAAGTCTGATTTGTCTTTTGAAGCCTTCTCAAAGTTGATTTTGATGATATGAATTTCCTCTTCCACAACTTTCCGTTGTCTGATGGTGTCTTCCACGATTGTCTTTTGCCGTTCTAGTTCAGAGTCAGACGAGCTCTTTAGATGCTCGATCTTCTCTGCGATGTCTTGTTTATGCTGAGCCGCCTGGTCCTCAAGTAGCTTCCTTTGATACGCTTCATCCTCAGCTTTTCTTTTCAGTCGTTCATTCTCGGCCTCTTTGGCCTTCAGCGCAATCTCAGCCTCCGTCTTGAGACGCGTCGCCTCGTTTATGGCGGCCAGTTTCTCTTTGAGAATTTTCTCGGCTTCAGCGCGTTGTTTGGCCGCCTCCTCCTCAGCAATCTGCCTCTGCTTCTTGGCCTCCTCTGCCACAGATCTCAGCCTGGCTGCTTCGTCTGCAAACTGCTTCATTTTCAGCGCCTCGGACTCCAGAAGCTGCTTGCTCTTCTCCGTGTTTGACAGCGTCTCTTTCTCCGCTTTGCTCTTCATTCGGAGAAGTGCGTCCATTTCACTCCTAACCTTTGCCAGCTCCTCCTCCAGTTTTTTCCTCTCCACTTCAGTGGCGTTCACCTCGTTTTTCAGACGCTGGAACTCATTGTCTAGAAGGCTCCTCTGTTGTTCAGCATGTTCAAAGTCGGCCTTCAGGCGAATGCATTCTTGTTCCGCTGACAGCTTCTGCTGCGCTATCTGCTCTGCAAAAGTCCTCTGTTTGTCCAGCTCCTTCTCTGCATTCTCCTTCTGTTTCAGGGCAGCTTCTTCGGCCTTTGCTCTTTTCTTGGCGTCCCGCTCTGCATCCACCTTCTGCCTCTCTGCCTCATCCTGAGCTTGACTTTTCCTTTGGGCTTCTTCCTCGGCTTGCAGCCTTAAACGGAGAGCCTCGTTGGCCTTCTGTCTCCATGTTTCCAGCTCTTTCTCTGCTTGCTCGCGAGCTTTGCTGGCTTCCTCTTGTTGTTTCCTGAGTTTTTCCGCTTCCTCTTGCAGCTGTAGAACTGTGCCCTGCTCCTTTTTGAGAGATTCCTCCAGTTTAGTCGCCCTTTCAGTGAACGTTTTAGAGGTGCTCTGCAACTGTGCAGAGGCACTCTTCAGCGCCACCTCCTCCACCACCTTGACCTGCCTGAGTTTCTCCTCCTCCGCCTGTTTCATGCGCCTTTCTGCCTCTTCTGCCTGCATCTTGAATTTCTGCAGGTCCTCCAGGGCTTTCTGCTTCTGCTTGGCAGCCTCTCTTTCTGCCTCAGATTTGCGCTTCAGCTCGTCTTCTGCATTCTTCTTTTTCTGAGTCTCTTCGGCCACCTGCTTGCGAAGCCTCTCGGCCTCTTCCTGAGCAGCTTTGCGGAGCTTCTCGGCATCACCGGCTCGGTCTCGGAGCTGCTGTAGCTCGCCATCAGCGGTGCTCTTCTGCTTGATCGTTGTCTCTAACTGAAGGCGAATTATGTGGATCTCTTCCTCGATCCTAGTGCGGCTGCTCAAAGCCTCCTCTAGCTGATGGTTCTTGGACTTGATCTCTTGCTCCGACAGATTTTTCAGGTGGTTCAGCTCCTGTTGGATGTTCTGCTTCTGCTTATCGGCATCCACTGCAACATCCTGTCTCTTGCTGGCCTCCTCTTTCATCTTCAACTTAAGTGTTTGGGCTTCCTGTTCGGCCTTTGCCACAGACTGAGCGTGGGCCTCAGCCAGCTGCCTTTGTTTGTCTAACTCGGCCTGGATCGCCGCCAACCTCTTCCTTTCTTCTTCTTTCAGCTTCTCGGACGCTTTCTGCATTATTGAAAGCAAAGAAATGTTTTGAGGACATTTAAAGTTGCTGCAGGAACACAAACATCACCGTCAAAAGGTTTTGCTTTTAAGGAAAATACTTAATTGAAATTACGGACCACACGACGTCTCCACAACATAAACATGCACTTTTCATATTAGTATATCATGGTGTAACCATTAAAGTGTGGACCTTTATGTAAGACTTTTCCTTGTTCTTACGTCTGATTGGACAAATGGGGAGCGCTGCATTCAATGGAGAGATGATTGACAGCTTAAAGGAAGGTTTAGCATTCAAAAGTGTTTAGTTTATTAAAGGATTTTCTGTTATTAAGAATTACCACCCATGCTGAAGAACAAGTTCAGGCCTTTAAAGTCAGACTGAATGACTAATCAAATCCCAAACCTTCCCTTCAGTGCCGGATGGCGTGAATGATGCAGACTGAGAAGATCTTTTCAAATACCTGTGTCTTTGTGGTAAGCTCGCTGTCTTAAGTGTGTGATTCTTAATCATGGCGGCAAAGCACTGGCAAGCGGGTCAAAAGGATCAAACGTAACAAAACGTTAGATGCGAAAGTGAAAGTAGTCTGGAAAAAGAATTCAGATGAGCAGGCAAAAAAGAGCAAACAAGAGCCAGTGAATGACGACAGAAAATCAAGGGGGGGTGAAGTCCAAATTAAAACAGCCGAAAGAGCAAATTAGAGTGCGTGTGCATGCCTCACAAGTGTTGTCGCGGTGACGTGCTGCAACGCTACAAAGACGCCCCACAGCCAATTGTGCCGTCAGCACGCCCTGATCGTATATCCTGACAGGACTTTAATACTTTCAATCTGAGGTTACCTTTGCTGGTAGCACACAAACCAGTCTCTTTGTAGAGCACTGTCACATTTTGTGGGCTTATTTAAAAAAAAAAGGTATATGTCTTCTAAGGGTTTTCTGCTGCGATTGCACCAGAACATACACCACACAACATTTAAACAAAAATCCTAATTATATTGAATAAAAACAGGTAGCAAAATTGGCTAAAAAAAAGTTAGCATGCTAACAGTTAGCATATGTCACAGACCACGTTTATTGACTCAAAGGTGTACGGCTGAAAAATTGACTTATAAAGTTGGTATGCTAATGTTAGCATGCTAACAGTTAGCAAGTGTCAAGTACAAAGTTATATGATTGACTAAAAAGCTAGCATGCTAGCAGTTAGCATGTATCGCATCATATAAGTGAGGCAGCAAAATTGGCACAAAAAAAATGTAGCATGCTAAGATTAGCATGTTACAGTTAGCATATGTCACAGACCACGTTTAATGACTCAAAAGTGTACGGCTGAAAAGTTTACTTAAAAAGTTGGTACGCTAATGTTAGCATGCTAACAGTTAACAAGTGTCAAGTACAAAGTTATATGATTGACTAAAAAGATAGCATGCAAGCAGTTAGCATGTATCGGATCATATGACTGGGGCGGCAAAATTGGCCAAAGGAAAAAAGTGGCATGCTAGGATTAGCATGTTACAGTTAGCATGTGGGACAGACCAAGACCAAGTTATTTTACTCCAAGGTGTATGGCTGAAATTGGCTAAAAAAGTTAGCATGCTAACAGTTAGCATATGTCACAGACCCCGTTTAATGACTCAAAGGTGTACGGCTGAAAAATTGACTTAAAAAGTTGGTACACTAATGTTAGCATGCCAACAGTTAGCAAGTGTCAAATATGATTGACTAAAAAGCTAGCATGCTAGCAGTTAGCATGTATCAGATCATATGACTGGGGCGGCAAAATTGGCCAAAGAAAAAAAGTGGCATGCTAAGATTAGCATGTTACAGTTAGCATGTGGGACAGACCAAGACCAAGTTATTTTACTCCAAGTTGTATGGCTGAAAATTGGCTAAAAAAGTTAGCATGCTAACATTTAGCATATGTCACAGACCACGTTTAATGACTCAAAGGTGTTCGGCTGAAAAATGTACTTAAAAAGTTGGTATGCTAATGTTAGCATGCCAACAGTTAGCAAGTGTCAAGTACAAAGTTATATGATTGACTAAAAAAGCTGGCATGCTAGCAGTTAGCATGTATCGGATCATATGACTGAGGCAGCAAAATTGGCACAATTTTTTTTTTAGCATGCTAAGATTAGCATGTTACTGTTAGCATATGTCACAGACCATGTTTAATGACTCAAAGGTGTACGGCTGAAAAATTGACTTATAAAGTTTGCTTTCTAATCTTAACATGCTAGCATGCTAACAGTGACCAAAAAGTATGTATGGTTCGTGCTGATATCGAATCCGATTCATATCTGTATTGCATCGGAAGTTAAATGACTGTATTAGATGACTCTAAAACATGCCAGCGTGGGAGATGCCAACCCCCGGGGTACATTGTGGTCGTCTACAGCAACAGAGCGTAGTTACCTCGTCATCCTCCAGGCGGCGCCGTGCGTCGGCGATGAACTTGACGTACTGGCTGACGAGCGTCATCAGCTCGCTGTAGCGAGTCCTCAGAGTGACAAACTGCAAGAAACGCAGGGACAAGGTTTAGCCGCTAACATGCTACAGCTAGCATGTGGCACAGAGCAGTTATTTGACCTCCAGGTGTACGACTGACAACTGGCTTAGAAAGTTTGCTTTCTAATCTTGACATGCTAGCAGGCTAACAGTTAGCATGTGTCAAGTAACAAGTTGTATGATATGGTAAATTGGCTAAAAAAAGTTAGCATTTTAATGCTAGCATGCTAACCGTTAGCATGTGTCACGGACCAAGTCGCATGATTGGGTAAAGAAAGTTAGCATTTTCATGTTAGCAACGCCTACCTCTTGGATGACGTCGTCCGACGCACACTCCATTTTGGCTTTCTTGAGGGGCGAGGCGAGCGGGTCCCGCAGGGCCCTGTAGGTCAGAATCTGGAGCTCGTAGTCCTAAAAGAGGCGGCGGGGCGAGCGTGAGTTTCTCAGGGACGGACTCGCGGGATTGTGCAAACTCACCTTGATGGAGTCGATGTAGTCCGTGGCGTTTTTCTGGCACTTGTTCATCTTGTCCTCGTTCTTCTCCACCTCGTCTAGAAGTTTCTGCGTGAAGTCAGGCGGATGTTAAAGTGCTAGATGTATTGTTAGCATGTAGCTCGCGCAGCTATGCTCGTGTTGCTAACCTCGCATGATGTTAAATGTATTGCTAGCATGTAACTCAGTTATCATAATCGGTTATAATCGGTACCGGTATCGATTCCCAAGTAGCGGGAATTAAAGCAGCAATTAAATAGATTTGATTCATTTCAATGGAGACAATTTGCCAGCAGAGGGCGACATTGTCACTGAACAGTGAGCATGGTTCATACTTGCCAACCTTGAGACCTCCAATATCGGGAGGTGGGGGGGCGGGGGGGGGGGCTTGGTCGGGAGTGGGAGGGGGGGGGGGGGTGTTTGGGGGCGGGGGACGTGGTTATTTACAGCTAGAATTCACCAACTCGAGTATTTCATATATATTTCATATATATATATATATATATATATATATATATATATATATATATGTATGAAATACTTGACTTTCAGTGAATTCTAGCTATATATATTTTTATTTTATATACATAGAAAGAAAAAAAAAATACTTGAATTTCAGTGTTCTAGTGGCTATCCATTAGATGGCAGTTTTGTCCTGTTTAACTTCTCCGTTCATGATGAGTATATCATTTCGGCCGCCATGTCTGTAATTTCGTCTCCTTGTTGTGTGCGCAGTTGTGCGCTCTACTCTCTAAAAGCCGTAGATGTTATGACGTCATTGGGCAGGCAAGCTGTTTATATTGTGGGAAAGCGGACGTGAGAACAGGCTGTCCCCACTCAGTCTCAGGTCCGCATTGAGCTGGAGGGGGCGTGGCCTCCAGCTCCGGCTGAATACCGGGAGTTTGTCGGGAGAAAATCTCTGCCGGGAGGTTGTCGGGAGAGGCGCTGAATATCGGGATTCTCCCGCTAAAAACGGGAGGGTTGGCAAGTATGGCATGGTTACCTAGGTGTGCCTAATCAATAGTCCAGAAGGTACCTTCTCCTCCGCCAGCTGCTCTTTCAGCTCCGCCCCGTCCCCGACGGGCGCCGCCTGGATGGCCTCCTGGCGCCGGCGGGCCTCGGCCAGCCAGCGCGTGAGCCACTCGTAGCTGTCGCGGTACGACGCCATGCGGCGGCGGAGCAGCTCCAGCTCCTGCTGCCGGATCTCCAGCTGGGCCAGCACCGCCAGCCAGCGCTCCTGCAGGCCGCCCACCAGGTGGCGCTGGCGCTCCAGCTCGGCGTCGCGCTCGCTGTGGAGCCGCGTCATCTTGTCGTGGACGCCCGCCGCCCTCTTGAGCTCGTCCTGCAGCCGGTCGAACACCATCTGGTCCGCCTTCGCTTCGTTTTGCATTTTCTGCCAAAAGCGGACTTAGATCAGAACCAAAGAACTCCGAAAGAACCCGACTTCGTACTTTAATCTGGCCGTCTTGGGAGTCCGCCTCCTTCTCATCCGCCGGCACTTTGTGGACGTCCAGCAGACGAGACTCGTAGCTCTCCAGCGTCGCCTCGGCGTCCTTGCTGCTCCTGATGACCACCTCCATGGCCTTCAGCCTGGGGAGAAGACAGAACTTAGCACCGGTCTCACCCGACTGCCGGCGCCCGGAGAGCCGCACTTGTCCAGGTAGACGGACGACAGCCCGTAGACGTGGTCCATCTTCTTCTTGGTGGCCTCCAGCTCGGAGCGCAGCAAGGGGGCGGAGGTAGACGGCTGCGGGGAGGCCAGAACCTCCTCCGTCTTGTCGGCGATGGCGCTCAGTTCTTTCCTTAGGCCTTCCAGCTCAGACTGGACCTTCTGCAGGCAGGAGACCAGACAGGAAGTCTTGAACTACGAGCCGCCAATGTGAGCAAGTCGAACTGAAGCGCTAGCGTTAGCATGCTAACAGTTAGCAAATGTCACATACCAAGTTATATGACTAAGGTGTACGGCTGAAATATTGGCTCGAAAAGTAAGCATGCTAACAGTTAGCATGCGTCGAGTACCAAGTTGTATGATTGACTAAATTGTCTAAAAAAGTTAGCATTTTAATGTTAGCATGCGTCGAGTACCAAGTTGTATGATTGGCTAAATTGGCTAAAAAAGTTAGCATTTTAATGTTAGCATGCGTCGAGTACCAAGTTGTATGATTGGCTAAATTGTCTAAAAAAGTTGGCACTTTAATGTTAGCATGCTAACAGTTATCGTGCGTCGAGTACCAAGTTGTATGATTGGCTAAATTGTCTAAAAAAGTTGGCATTTCAATGTTAGCATGCTAACAGTTAGCATGCGTCGTTTACCAAGTTGTATGATTGGCTAAATTGTCTAAAAAAGTTAGCATTTTAATGTTAGCATGCTAACAGTTAGCATGCGTCGAGTACCAAGTTGTATGATTGGCTAAATTGTCTAAAAAAGTTAGCATTTTAATGTTAGCATGCGTCGAGTACCAAGTTGTATGATTGGCTAAATTGTCTAAAAAAGTTGGCACTTTAATGTTAGCATGCTAACAGTTATCGTGCGTCGAGTACCAAGTTGTATGATTGGCTAAATTGTCTAAAAAAGTTGGCATTTTAATGTTAGCATGCTAACAGTTAGCATGCGTCGATTACCAAGTTGTATGATTGGCTAAATTGTCTAAAAAAGTTAGCATTTTAATGTTAGCATGCTAACAGTTAGCATGCGTCGAGTACCAAGTTGTATGATTGGCTAAATTGTCTAAAAAAGTTAGCATTTTAATGTTAGCATGCGTCGAGTACCAAGTTGTATGATTGGCTAAATTGTCTAAAAAAGTTGGCACTTTAATGTTAGCATGCTAACAGTTAGCGTGCGTCGATTACCAAGTTGTATGATTGGCTAAATTGTCTAAAAAAGTTAGCATTTTAATGTTAGCATGCTAACAGTTAGCATGCGTCGATTACCAAGTTGTATGATTGGCTAAATTGTCTAAAAAAGTTAGCATTTTAATGTTAGCATGCTAACAGTTAGCATGTGTCACGGACCAAGTGGCATGGTCAGGTAAATTGGCTAAAAAAGTTAGCATGCTAACAGTTAGCATGTACTACGTTAGATGATTCTGAGGTACAAAATGATGGTTAACTGCTGTAAAGGAGCTATCATGCTAAAGTCAAGATGCTATCAGTTGACTGAGGAGCATTCCAACCTTCCACCACTTCTGCTCTTTCTTCATCTCACCATCTGCTCGCTGGTCTTCAGGGCGCAGGCTCTCAGCGGCTCCTTGTCGGCGAGCTGGCGCAGGCGAGTCACCGTTCGATTCTCGCAGCCCTCCAGCCTCAGGCGCAGGTCCTTGAGCTGGTTCAGGTGAGTCCTGCTCAGCGACTCGTCTCGCTCACCTGCTCCCGCCAGAAGAAAAGGAGGTTTTAACGTCTCATGAAAGCCAGTTTGACTCTGGATTGAAAAAGGGAATCAGCGGATTTAAACATGCCCGTCATTCAGGTTAGGTCAGGTGAGAGAGTCCACGCACAGGAAGTGGACGTCGTGGGCGCACAGGAAGTAGACGCCATGCTTGATTAGGTGTGCACGACCAGTGAGAAGGCACAGCGGCGACGGCGACAGCGTGGATGAATGCACGATAACAAGATGGCCGCACAACAATCACAGACTTGGAGACGGTGCGCACAGGTGAGGAGGCCACACCCATGAATGTTGTTGACTTTAATTACTCGCATTAAATAACAACTAAGTATTTCATCCAAAAATCTGAAATAAAATCTATAACAAATTTTGTATAATTTTTGCAGAAAGACAGAACGTTAAAAAAAATTACTACATAATTCCTGGGGTTATTTTATTAACTTTTTTATTATTTGTTTTTATTCTTTTTTTTAATTTTATTTAGGTTTTTAATTTGTAATATAATAAAAAAAAAATTTTATGCTAATTGCTGGGGATCGTCAATGACGTAACCGCCATGGTAGGGATGGCTATTTGTTTACATTTTAAGCCATTTTAGTACCAAATGCGCTACTTAAAATGAGAATACATGCACATTTTTGTAAAAAAATAACTAGTAATGGAAACGCATTAAATAACAACTAAGTATTTAATTAAAAAATCTGAAATAAAATCTACAACAAATTTTGTATAATTTTTGCAGAAAGACAGAACGTAAAAAAAATTACTACATAATTTCTGGGGTTATTTTATTAACTTTTTTATTATTCGTTTTTATTCTTTTATTTTTTTTTTAAATTTAGTGTTTAAATTTTTGTATTCATATTTTTAAACTTTCCTAATATAATAAATAGATTGCTATTTGTTTACATTTTAAGCCATTTTAGTACCAAATGCGCTACTTAAAAAGAGAATACATGCGCATTTTTGTAAAAAAAACTAACTAGTAATGGAAATACTTCAATTAAATGCAGTAAATAATAACTAAGTATTTAATTAAAAAATCTGAAATAACATTTCAACAAATTTGTATATTTTTTGCAGAAAGACAGAACATAAAAAAAATTACTACATAAAACCTAAGGTTATTTTATTAACTTTTTTATTATTTGTTTTTATTTAAAAAATGTATTTAGTTTTTGAATTTTTTTTTTTTTTAAATTTACTAATATAATAAATAGATTTTATTTTTTTTCTAATTGCGGGGGATCGTCAATGCCGTAACCGCCATGGTAGGTAGGGATGGCTATTTGTTTACATTTTAAGCCATTTTAGTACCAAATGCGCTACTTAAAATTAGAATACATGCATTTGTAAAAAAAAAACTAACTACTAATGGAAATACTTCAATTAAATGCAGTAAATAAGAAAGTATTTAATTCAAGTATCTGTAATAAAATCTACAACAAATTTTGTATAATTTTTGCAGAAAGACAGAACGTAAAAAAAAATTACTACATAATTTCTGGGGTTATTTTATTAACTTTTTTATTATTCGTTTTTATTGTTTGTTTTTTTTTTAATTTAGTTTTTAAATTTTTGTATTCATATTTTTAAACTTTCCTAATATAATAAATAGATTGCTATTTGTTTACATTTTAAGCCATTTTAGTACCAAATGCGCTACTTAAAATTAGAATACATGCATTTGTAAAAAAAACTAACTACTAATGGAAATTCTTCAATTAAATGCAGTAAATAATAAAGTATTTAATTAAAGTATCTGTAATAAAATCTACAACAAATTTTGTATAATATTTTCAGGAATACAGAACGTAAAAAAAATACTACATCATTTCTGGGGTTATTTTATTAACTTTTTTATTATTTGTTTTTATTCTATTTATTTTTTTATTAATTTATTTAATTTTTGATATAATAAAAACAATTTTTTTTAAATTTTCTAATTGCGGGGGATCGTCAATGCCGTAACCGCCATGGTAGGTAGGGATGGCTATTTGTTTACTTTTTAAGCCATTTTAGTACCAAATGCGCTACTTAAAATGAGAATACATGCACATTTTTGTAAAAAAAATAACTGGTAATGGAAACGCATTAAATAACAACTAAGTATTTAATTCAAAAATCTGAAATAAAATCTATAACAAATTTTGTATAATTTTTGCAGAAAGACAGAATGTAAAAAAAATTACTACATAATTTCTGGGGTTATTTTATGAACTTTTTTATTATTAGTTTTTATTCTTTTATTTTTTTTAAATTTAGTTTTAAAATTTTTGTATTCATATTTTTAAACTTTCCTAATATAATAAATAGATTGCTATTTGTTTACATTTTAAGCCATTTTAGTACCAAATGCGCTACTTAAAATGAGAATATTTGCACATTTTTGTAAAAAAAACTAACTAGTAATGGAAATACTTCAATTAAATGCAGTAAATAATAACTAAGTATTTAATTAAAAAAATCTGAAATAACATTTCAACAAATTTGTATAATTTTTGCAGAAAGACAGAACATAAAAAAAATTACTACATAATACCTAAGGTTATTTTATTAACTTTTTTATTATTTGTTTTTATTTAAAAAAAATTATTTAGTTTTTGAATTTTTTTTTTTTTTAAATTTACTAATATAATAAATTGATTTTATTTTTTTTCTAATTGCGGGGGATCGTCAATGAAGTAACCGCCATGGTAGGTAGGGATGGCTATTTGTTTACATTTTAAGCCATTTTAGTACCAAATGCGCTACTTAAAATTAGAACACATGCATTTGTAAAAAAAAAACTAACTACTAATGGAAATACTTCAATTAAATGCAGTAAATAATAAAGTATTTAATTCAAGTATCTGTAATAAAATCTACAACAAATTTTGTATAATATTTGCAGGAATACAGAACGTAAAAAAAATACTACATAATTCCTGGGGTTATTTTATTAACTTTTTTATTATTTGTTTTTATTCTTTTTATTTATTTATTTTTTTTTTTTAATTTTTAATAGTGAAGTGAAGTGAATTACATTTATATAGCGCTTTTTTCTCAAGTGACTCAAAGCGCTTTACATAGTGAAACCCAATATCTAAGTTACATTCAAACCAGTGTGGGTGGCACTGGGAGCAGGTGGGTAAAGTGTCTTGCCCAAGGACACAACGGCAGTGACTAGGATGGCGGAAGCGGGGATCGAACCTGCAACCCTCAAGTTGCTGGCACGGCCGCAATATAATAAACTTTTTTTTTTTAAATGTTCTAATTCCGGGGGATCATCAATGCCGTAACCGCCATGGTAGGGATGGCTATTTGTTTACATTTTAAGCCATTTTAGTACCAAATGCGCTACTTAAACTTTTTTTTTTAGGGTTAGGGTTAAATCATAACTAAGTATTGAATTAAAAAAATTAAAATAAAATCCACAACAAATTTGTATAATTTTTGCAGCAAAACAGAACGTACAAAAAACTACTTGCTTGTTGATACTCATAATTCCGAGGGGTCATGAACACAACCCCGCTCTGCATAACCGCCACTGGTGCATAATGAGTAAAGAGTTCAGGCCAGCAATAAAAGTTAATAACGCAGTAAAGATTTGGGTGCCATTGTGGATTTGGGTCTGGGTTGAGACGGGAAGACAGACTCGGACTGTGGGACACAGTGGAGAAAAGGAGGACACGCGGGCACGGACGGAGGAGGCTTACCTGTCTTGGGCGGCACGTAGCCTGTAAGGTGAAGCCAACAGTCAGCTGATTGACCAACCACAGCGTGTGTGACCCACGGAGCGTTGACTAAGGTCTACAGAGGGTCTACAGAGTCGCGGACAAGAGACCCACCTTGTTCGGCGGTGCTGACCAGCGTGTTGTAGTGCTGGTTGGCCTTGTTGTAGCTGGACTCCACCTGCATGCGGTCCTCAGCTCCAAACGTCTGCGAGTCCTGGCTGTCTCTCAGGAAGTCCTGGTAGTGCAGCTCCAGGTTCCTCAGGGCCAGTCGGTACTCCTCCACCGTCAGGGTCTTGAACTGTCACATGGAGCGGGACTGTTCTGCTAAAGGACTTCAGCAACAACAAGGGCGTGGCATTACCATGGAGACGTTCCAGGTGTTGATGATGTGGATGTCCCTCATGAGGTACTGCCAGGACAGGAGGCTCCTGAGGTCCACAAACAAGGTCTGCCACGTGGTCTGCAGCTTCTGCAGGTTGCCCTCCAGTCTGAGGAACATGGAGATTTGTTCTTTTTGGCCTTTCGCTTTAAAAAGTCGGAGGTACTTCCTGCTAGCCTGGCTAACTTCCTGATAGGCTTGCTAACTTCCTGCTAGCCTGGTTAACTTCCTGCTAGCCTAGCAAACTTTTGATTTTTCTATCTGTCTAGTTAACTTTCTAAAAGCCAGATTAACTTACCGGTTAGTCTAGCTCACTCCTTATTAGCCTAGCTAACGTCAGATTTTTCTATCTGTCTAGTTAACTTTCTAAAAGCCAGATTAATTTACCGGTTAGTCTAGCTCAGGGGTCGGCAACCCAAAATGTTGAAAGAGCCATATTGGACCAAAAAAAACAAAAACAAATCTGTCTGGAGCCGCAAAAAATTAAAAGCCATATTACATGTGTCATGAGATATAAATTTAATTAAGAAGACTTAAAGGAAACTAAATTAGCTCAAATATAGCTACAAATTAGGCATAATGATGCAATATGTACATATAGCTAGCCTACATAGCATGTTAGCATCGATTAGCTTGCAGTCATGCAGTGACCAAATAGGTCTGATTAGCACTTCACACAAGTCAATAACATCAACAAAACTCACCTTTGTGCACTCATGTACAACGTTAACAGTTTGGTGGACAAAATGAGACAGAAAAAGAAGTGGCATAAAACACGTCCTAGAAAGTCGGAGAAAGTTATGCATGTAAACAGACTATACGGTGAGTTCAAGGACCGCCAAAATAAGTAGGACAAAACGGCGCTCGCCAAATACTTGAATCAGTGAAGCATATTTAATATAAACAGAGTGATTTATAACAATTACGGAGGTTTGTGTCATGTTTGTCCTCCTACAGAAACCATACTAAAACAAAAAAAATTTTTTTTTTTTCCCCTCATCTTTTTCCATTCTTCATACATTTTTGAAAAATCTCCAGAGAGCCACTAGGGCGGCGCTAAAGAGCTGCATGCGGCTCTAGAACCGCGGGTTGCCGACCCCCGGTCTAGCTCAATTCTTATTAGCCTAGCTAACTTCAGATTTTTCTATCTGTCTAGTTAACTTTCTAAAAGCCAGATTAACTTACCGGTTAGTCTAGCTCAGGGGTCACCAACGCCCGTGAGGACCAGATGAGTAGCCCGCTGGCCTGTTCTAAAAATAGCTCAAATAGCAGCACTTACCAGTAAGCTGCCTCTATTTTTTAAATTGTATTTATTTACTAGCAAGCTGGTCTCGCTTTGCTCGACATTTTTAATTCTAAGAGAGACAAAACTCAACTAGAATTTGAAAATCCAAGAAAATATTTTAAAGACTTGGTCTTCACTTGTTTAAATAAATTCATTAATTTTTTCTTCTTATAACTTTCAGAAAGACAATTTTAGAGAAAAAATACAACCTTAAAAATGATTTTAGGATTTTTAAACACATATACCTTTTTTACCTTTTAAATTCCTTCCTCTTCTTTCCTGACAATTTAAATCAATGTTCAAGTAATTTTGTTATTTTTTATTGTAAAGAATAATTAATACATTTTAATTTAATTCTTCAATTTAGCTTCTGTTTTTTCGACGAAGAATATTTGTGAAATATTTCTTCAAACTTATTATGATTAAAATTAAAAAAAAATATTCTGGCAAATCTAGAAAATCTGTAGAATCAAATTTAAATCTTATTTCAAAGTATTTTGAATTTCTTTTAAAATTTTTGTTCTGGAAAATCTAGAAGAAATAATGATGTGTCTTTGTTAGAAATATAGCTTGGTCCAATTTGTTATATATTCTAACAAAGTGCAGATTGGATTTTAACCTATTTAAAACATGTCATCAAAATTCTAAAATTAATCTTAATCAGGAAAAATTACTAATGATGTTCCATAAATTATTTTTTTAATTTTTTCAAAAAGATTCGAATTAGCTAGTTTTTCTCTTCTTTTTTTCAGTTGAATTTTGAATTTTAAAGAGTCGAAATTGAAGATAAACTATGTTTCAAAATTTAATTGTCATTTTTTTTCGTGTTTTCTCCTCTTTTAAACCGTTCAATTAAGTGTAAATATCATTAATTATTAATAATAACATAGAGTTAAAGGTAAATTGAGCAAATTGGCTATTTCTGGCAATTTATTTAAGTGTGCATCAAACTGGTAGCCCTTCACATTAATCAGTACCCAAGAAGTAGCTCTTGGTTTCAAAAAGGTTGGTGACCCCTGGTCTAGCTCAATTCTTATTAGCCTAGCTAACTTCAGATTTTTCTATCTGTCTAGTTAACTTTCTAAAAGCCAGATTAACTTACCGGTTAGTCGAGCTCACTTCTTATTAGCCTAGCTAACTTCTTCGTAGTCTAGCTAGCATCCTACTGTAGTTGCCTAGCTAACGCTCTGGTTGTCTGGCTAACTTCTTTGTAGTCCAGCTAATTTCCAGGTAGCCTGGCCAACCGCTTGATTGCCTGGCTAACCTTCTTTAATGTCTAGCTAACTTCTGGTAGCCTAGCTAACTTCTTTATAGTCCAGCAAAAATGCTACTGTAGTTGCCTAGCTAACTTTTTGGTAGCCGGGCTAATTTCCAGGTAGCCTGGCTAACCGCTTGATTGCCTGGCTAACCTTTGGGTAGCTTGGATAACTTCCAGGTAGCCTGGCTAACTTTCTAGTAGCTAGGCCAACTTCTTAAAAGCCTGATTAACGTTTCGTAGTCTAGTTAACATCCTACTGTAGTGGCATAGCTAACTTTCTGGTAGCCTGGCTAACTTCCTGGTAGACTGGCTCATGGACTGGTTAACCTTCTGGCTGCCTCACCCGGCGACGCTGTTGACGGCGTCCTTGTTGGTGGGCGTGACCAGGAAGCAGACGGACGGCACCGACGCCTCGCTCCCCTCGCGGTTGAGCACCTTCCACTTGAACGGCTGAGAGTTGTTGAGCAGGGCGCACTCGTCGCCTCGGTGGACGGTGATCTGGCGGACGCATGCGTGAGCCGTCAGCGCCGTCTGCCAAAACGGCCGTCCGAGGTGCGACCTACCTCCATCTGCTTGAAGTCGCACGCCGCCTGGACGGGCAGTTTGCTCTTGATGGCGGTGGCGGGGTTGCGCGGCTTCAGCTGCACCACCGTCTTGGCGCGGCGCTTCAGGCCCTCCAGGTGAGTCCTGAACTCGCCCAGCTGCTCCTTCTCGTCCTGGACGCAAACATGTCAGGAGGGCGGGTTGGCGGCTCAAAGCGCGGCCAAAAACGGACGGACTCACGGCGGCGTCCTGTAGGAGGTCCTCCAGCCGGGTGACGGTGGTGGTGCGCTCGCACGTGTACTTCCTCTTCATGGCGTCCTGCATCTTCTTCAGCTTGTTCTCCGCCTCTTTCACGTCAGCAAAAAACTGCAGCAGGAGAGGAACCATCAGAGAACTGACAAATGACCGGAGCACCACATTCTGGGTCCCCCCTCCTCAAGAGCCCCCATGGACCAAATCTCGCCGGTCGTACGCAAAATCCAACCGTGCCATGTGACGGTACTTGGGTTTTTCAATGCCGAAAAATAAGTAAGGCTTCGCTTTTGAGATGCTATCGATTAGCATTAGCGATTTTACATGGCGATTTAAAGGCCTACTGAAACCCACTACTACCGACCACGCAGTCTGATAGTTTATATATCAATGATGAAATCTTAACATTATAACACATGCCAATACGGCCGGGTTAACTTATAAAGTGACATTTTAAATTTGCCGCTAAACTTCCGGTTCGAAACGCCTCTGAGGATGCCGTAAGCGCGTGACGTAGACCGGCGAACACGGGTATGCCTTCCACATTGAAGCCAATACGAAAAAGCTCTGTTTTCATTTCATAATTCCACAGTATTCTGGACATCTGTGTTCGTGAATCTGTTTCAATCATGTTCATTGCATTATGGAGAAGGAAGCCGAGCAAGCAAAGAAGAAAGTTGTCGGTGCGAAATGGACGTATTTTTCGAACGTAGTCAGCCACAACAGTACACAGCCGGCGCTTCTTTGTTTACATTCCCGAAAGATGCAGTCAAGATGGAAGAACTCGGATAACAGAGACTCTAACGAGGAGGACTTTTGACTTGGATACACAGACGCCTGTAGAGAACTGGGACAACACAGACTCTTACCAGGATTACTTTGATTTGGATGACAAAGACGCAGACGTGCTACTGTGAGTATGCAGCTTTGGCTTTTTTTTGCGTATGTACGTAACTTTTTTAAAATATATAAGCTTTATGAACCTTGGGTTAGGTGAACGGTCTTTTGGGCTGAGTGATTGTGTGTGTTGATCAGGTGTTTGAATTGTATTGGCGTGTTCTATGGAGCTAGGAGCTAGCAGAGGAGCTAGGAGCTAGCATAACACGTACCGTACCGTACGTGCGCGTCACGTACGTAACTTTTTTAAAATATATAAGCTTTATGAACCTTGGGTTAGGTCAGGGGTCGGCAACCTTTACCACACTCAAAGAGCCATTTTGGCAAGTTTCACAAATTAAAGAAAGTGATCGGAGCCACAAAAAAAAAAGTACAATTTAAAATGAAAAACACTGCATACAGAGCTTAAATGCTTTGTGCTATATTAACCAGGGGTCTCCGACACGCGCACCGGCACGCACTTTAATGTGGACATTTGATGTTGGCGCAGCCCGCGAGTTTTGAACGAATGACGCTTGATGGCGTCATACTTGCCAATCCTCTCACTTTTAACGGGAGACACCCAAATATCAGAGCGTGATGGCTCTGCATTTTGCGCCCTCTACAGGCTGGCCTAACAGCGCACCTGTTGACCACACGTAGAATGCAGTTCCAGATTGTCCACGTAAGTGACAGCAAGGCGTACTACCTCAGCAACCACACATCTTACACTGACGGTACCAATACCCAGAATCCCATGCAGCACTAACTCTTCCGCTCAACCAACGCAAGGAGAGGGGGGGGGGGGTGTTTGATGTGTGGGGGGGGTTGTAAGGTAGCGGGGTGTATAATCCAGACCGGAAGAGTTAGGGCTGCATGGGATTCTGGGTAATGGTTGTGTTGTGTTTATGTTATGTTACAGTGCAGATGTTCTCCAGAAATGTGTTTTTCATTCTTTTTTGGTGTGGGTTCACAGTGTGGCGCATATTTGTAACGTAACAATGTTAAAGTTGTTTGATACGGCTACCGTCAGTGTAAGATGTGTGGCTGATGAGTAAGTATGCTTTGCTGTCACCTATGTGTACAAGTAATAACAACTTGCAACATGTGGCAGAACTGGCACGCTGTATGCTATAGAGGACAATCACTGCAGTGCAATTAGGGCACGCCCTTTTGTTTGGAAATTTGAGTGGAAATAGGATTATTTTTTTCCCTGGGAGCAATCTATGAGAGACACTGAGATCCATAAATCTCCTGGGAAAATCAGGGGGGGTCGGCATGTATGTAGCTGAGCCGCATCAGAGTGGTCAAAGAGCCGCATGCGGCTCCGGAGCCGCGGGTTGCCGACCCCTGGGTTAGGTGAACGGTCTTTTGGGCTGAGTGATTGTGTGTGTTGATCAGGTGTTTGAATTGTATTGGCGTGTTCTATGGAGCTAGGAGCTAGCAGAGGAGCTAGGAGCTAGCGTAACAAACACGCAGGTGTTATTATGCAGGATTAATTTGTGGCATATTAAATATAAGCCTGGTTGTGTTGTGGCTAATAGAGTATATATATGTCTTGTGTTTATTTACTGTTGTAGTCATTCCCAGCTGAATATCAGGTACCGTGAGTATGCAGCCTTGGCTGCTAAACATTCGATAACTTGACCGTACGTGCGCGTCACGTACGTAACTTTTTAAAAATATATAAGCTTTATGAACCTTGGGTTAGGTGAACGGTCTTTTGGGCTGAGTGATTGTGTGTGTTGATCAGGTGTTTGAATTGTATTGGCGTGTTCTATGGAGCTAGGAGCTAGCAGAGGAGCTAGGAGCTAGCATAACAAACACGCAGGTGTTTTTATGCAGGATTAATTTGTGGCATATTAAATATAAGCCTGGTTGTGTTGTGGCTAATAGAGTATATATATGTCTTGTGTTTATTTACTGTTGTAGTCATTCCCAGCTGAATATCAGGTCACCCCCGGCTCTCACAGCATCTTCCCTATCTGAATAGCTTCAACTCCCCACTAGTCCTTCACTTGCACTTTACTCATCCACAAATCATCCTTTCATCCTCGCTCAAATTAATGGGGAAATTGTCGCTTTCTCGGTCCGAATCTCTCTCACTTCATGCGGCCATCATTGTAAACAATAGGGAACTTTGCGTATATGTTCAACTGACTACGTCACGCTACTTCCGGTAGGGGCAAGCCTTTTTTTTATCAGATACCAAAAGTTGCAATCTTTATCGTCGTTGTTCTATACTAAATCCTTTCAGCAAAAATATGGCAATATCGCGAAATGATCAAGTATGACACATAGAATAGATCTGCTATCCCCGTTTAAATTAAAAAAAATCATTTCAGTAGGCCTTTAATGTCGTACTCGCAAATGAGGTAATCCAAATAAAGTCTACCTGTTCTGTTTCTAGGGTCCTTGAACGCACCACAGTTATGGGCAATGAGATGCAAACGAGAAACTTGAACACAACTTTCCACAAATATATTTTTGTCCTGTCGCCTCATGCTTGCGCCAAAATGTCGGTGCTTGTGTGTGACCTTTGATGGCTTTATGACGTCTGCGTTGAGTGGAACGAACCACGTCGTATTTTTGTTATTCCTAATTTGATACTGATATCGATTTGATACAATATTAGCCCGTACAATACGTCATTTCTAACCGTAACTTATTTTGTATTGTGGAATGGCAACCCTCGTTGAAAACGCCATGTAAACTCACTAATGCTAATCAGTAGCATGTATATGGTGAATCCCATATGAATTAGCATCGAGCTAGCGCATTTGTTTGAATGCATTTAATTTATGTTGGAACACCACAGAGAAGTTGTTTATTGTCGCATGCAAGTTCGAGTGACATTTTTAATGTCTGCATGTTGACTTTTATTTTGTTAAAAAATCGAGCAGGAAGAGACGTTAGCACGAGCAGAGCAGACCGCTTGTATCGCACCTACCGAACCTTAATCAGTTTTTTGGCTGATGTTGGACCGCGATGCCCCTAATAGCTTGGCTAACTTCTTAAAAAACGCCATGTAAGCTCACTAATGCTAATCAGTAGCATGTATACGGTGAATCCCATGTGAATTAGCATCGAGCTAGCGCATTTGTTTGAATGCATTTCTTTTATGTTGGAACACCACAGAGAAGTTGTTTAGTGTGGCATGTAAGTTTGAGTGACATTTTTAATGCCTGCATGTGGACTTTTATTTTGTTAAAAAATCGAGCAGGAAGAGACGTTAGCACGAGCAGAGCAGACCGCTTGTATCGCACCTAGCGAACCTTAATCAGTTTTTTGGCCGATATCGGACCGGGATGCCCCTGGTAGCTTGGCTAACTTCTTAAAAACGCCATGTAAGCTCACTAATGCTAATCAGTAGCATGTATATGGTGAATCCCATGTGAATTAGCATCAAGCTAGCACATTTGTTTGAATGCATTTATATGTTGGAATACCACAGGGAAGTTATTTAGTGTGGCATGTAAGTTTGAGTGACATTTTTAATGCCTGCATGTGGACTTTTATTTTGTTAAAAAATCGAGCAGGAAGAGACGTTAGCACGAGCAGAGCAGACCGCTTGTATCGCACCTAGCGAACCTTAATCAGTTTTTTGGCCGATATCGGACCGGGATGCCCCTGGTAGCTTGGCTAACTTCTTAAAAACGCCATGTAAGCTCACTAATGCTAATCAGTAGCATGTATACGGTGAATCCCATGTGAATTAGCATCGAGCTAGCGCATTTGTTTGAATGCATTTCTTTTATGTTGGAACACCACAGAGAAGTTGTTTATTGTCGCATGCAAGTTCTAGTGACATTTTTAATGTCTACATGTTGACTTTTATTTTGTTAAAAAATCGAGCAGGAAGAGACGTTAGCAGGTTAACAATTTCCCTTGTGGATCATTAAAGTTTGTCTAAGGAGCAGAGCAGACCTCTTGTATCAGACCTAGCGAACCTTAATCAATTTTTTGGCTGACATTGGACCGGGATGCCCCTGGTAGCTTTTCTTAAAAACGCCATGTAAGCTCACTAATGCTAATCAGTAGCATGTATATGGTGAATCCCATGTGAATTAGCATCAAGCTAGCACATTTGTTTGAATGCATTTATATGTTGGAATACCACAGGGAAGTTATTTAGTGTGGCATGTAAGTTTGAGTGACATTTTTAATGCCTGCATGTGGACTTTTATTTTGTTAAAAAATCGAGCAGGAAGAGACGTTAGCACGAGCAGAGCAGGCCGCTTGTATCGCACCTAGCGAACCTTAATCTGTTTTTTGGCCGATATCGGACCGGGATGCCCCTGGTAGCTTGGCTAACTTCTTAAAAACGCCATGTAAGCTCACTAATGCTAATCAGTAGCATGTATATGGTGAATCCCATGTGAATTAGCATCAAGCTAGCACATTTGTTTGAATGCATTTATATGTTGGAATACCACAGGGAAGTTATTTAGTGTGGCATGTAAGTTTGAGTGACATTTTTAATGCCTGCATGTGGACTTTTATTTTGTTAAGAAAATCGAGCAGGAAGAGACGTTAGCACGAGCAGAGCAGACCGCTTGTATCGCACCTAGCGAACTTTAATCAGTTTTTTGGCCGATATCGGGCCGGGATGCCCCTGGTAGCTTGGCTAACTTCTTAAAAACGCCATGTAAGCTCACTAATGCTAATCAGTAGCATGTATATGGTGAATCCCATGTGAATTAGCATGGAGCTAGCGCATTTGTTTGAATGCATTTATTTTATGTTAGAACACCACAGAGAAGTTGTTTATTGTCGCATGTAAGTTCTCGTGACATTTTTAATGTCTGCATGTTGACTTTTATTTTGTTAAAAAATCGAGCAGGAAGAGACGTTAGCAGGTTAACAATTTCCCTTGTGGATCATTAAAGTTTGTCTAAGGAGCAGAGGAGACCTCTTGTATCAGACCTAGCGAACCTTAATCAATTTTTTGGCTGATATTGGACCGGGATGCCCCTGGTAGCTTGGCTAACTTCTTAAAAACGGCATGTAAGCTCACTAATGCTAATCAGTAGCATGTATATGGTGAATCCCATGTGAATTAGCATCAAGCTACCACATTTGTTTGAATGCATTTATATGTTGGAATACCACAGGGAAGTTATTTAGTGTGGCATGTAAGTTTGAGTGACATTTTTAATGCCTGCATGTGGACTTTTATTTTGTTAAAAAATTGAGCAGGAAGAGACGTTAGCACGAGCAGAGCAGACCGCTTGTATCGCACCTAGCGAAACTTAATCAGTTTTTTGGCCGATATCGGACCGGGATGCCCCTGGTAGCTTGGCTAACTTCATAAAAACGCCATGTAAGCTCACTAATGCTAATCAGTAGCATGTATATGGTGAATCCCATGTGAATTAGCATCAAGCTAGCACATTTGTTTGAATGCATTTATATGTTGGAATACCACAGGGAAGTTATTTAGTCTGGCATGTAAGTTTGAGTGACATTTTTAATGCCTGCATGTGGACTTTTATTTTGTTAAAAAATCGAGCAGGAAGAGACGTTAGCACGAGCAGAGCAGACCGCTTGTATCGCACCTAGCGAACCTTAATCAGTTTTTTGGCCAATATCGGACCGGGATGCCCCTGGTAGCTTGGCTAACTTCATAAAAACGCCATGTAAGCTCACTAATGCTAATCAGTAGCATGTATATGGTGAATCCCATGTGAATTAGCATCAAGCTAGCACATTTGTTGGAATACCACAGGGAAGTTATTTAGTGTGGCATGTAAGTTTGAGTGACATTTTTAATGCCTGCATGTGGACTTTTATTTTGTTAAAAAATCGAGCAGGAAGAGACGTTAGCACGAGCAGAGCAGACCGCTTGTATCGCACCTAGCGAAACTTAATCAGTTTTTTGGCCGATATCGGACCGGGATGCCCCTGGTAGCTTGGCTAACTTCTTAAAAACGCCATGTAAGCTCACTAATGCTAATCAGTAGCATGTATATGGTGAATCCCATGTGAATTAGCATGGAGCTAGCGCATTTGTTTGAATGCATTTCTTTTATGTTGGAACACCACAGAGAAGTTGTTTATTGTCGCATGCAAGTTCTAGTGACATTTTTAATGTCTACATGTTGACTTTTATTTTGTTAAAAAATCGAGCAGGAAGAGACGTTAGCATGTTAACAATTTCCCTTGTGGATCATTAAAGTTTGTCTAAGGAGCAGAGGAGACCTCTTGTATCAGACCTAGCGAACCTTAATCAATTTTTTGGCTGATATTGGACCGGGATGCCCCTGGTAGCTTTTCTTAAAAACGCCATGTAAGCTCACTAATGTTAATCAGTAGCATGTATATGGTGAATCCCATGTGAATTAGCATCAAGCTAGCACATTTGTTTGAATGCATTTATATGTTGGAATACCACAGGGAAGTTATTTAGTGTGGCATGTAAGTTTGAGTGACATTTTTAATGCCTGCATGTGGACTTTTATTTTGTTAAAAAATCGAGCAGGAAGAGACGTTAGCACGAGCAGAGCAGACCGCTTGTATCGCACCTAGCGAACCTTAATCAGTTTTTTGGCCGATATCGGACCGGGATGCCCCTGGTAGCTTGGCTAACTTCTTAAAAACGCCATGTAAGCTCACTAATGCTAATCAGTAGCATGTATATGGTGAATCCCATGTGAATTAGCATGGAGCTAGCGCATTTGTTTGAATGCATTTCTTTTATGTTGGAACACCACAGAGAAGTTGTTTATTGTCGCATGTAAGTTCTCGTGACATTTTTAATGTCTGCATGTTGACTTTTATTTTGTTAAAAAAATAGAGCAGGAAGAGACGTTAGCAGTAGCAGAGCAGACCGCTTGTATCGCACCTAGCGAACTTTAATCAAGTTTTTTGGCCGATATCGGACAGGGATGAAACGGAACCCCAACCTGAATTGGGAGTTTCTAGCCGCTAACTTGAGGCGAGCATGGCCAGGGAGAGGAACCCTGACCCACAGGTACCCACAGGGACCCACAGGGACCCACAGGGACCCACCTGGAAGTAGGCGGTGTTCTCCTTCAGGTGACTCTCGATGCAGCAGCACAGCTGAAGCATCCAACTCCACTGAGTCTGCAGAGCGGCGGTGAAAGCCTGCATTGGGACGACAAAGTCACCTGATGTCGGCGAGGACTTGGGGACTGGGGGCGGGGGCGTCCTACCTCTACGGTCTTCCTGGCGGGGTGTCCGTCTTTCAGCAGCTTGTCTCCCGACACCTGGACGCTGTTCGTCTTCTTCTCCCGCACCTCCAGCTCCCTCATCAGACCCTGCAAAACACGAGACGCCGCGTCAGCGAGGGCCGCGGGCGAACGTACCCCCCAACCCTCGAACCGGGCGGGACCGGGGGGGTTTTACCGAGTAGTTGTCCTTCTTGGCCGCCATGTTGGTGTTGCGCTCGCTCCAGTCGTAGTTGACCTCCTCTTCCTCCTTCTCGTTGAGCCACATCAGCTCCTTGGTGGCGGCGGTGACGAAGGCGTGGAGCTGGTCCAGGTAGCGAAGGCGGGCCTTGGAGGCGTTCTGAGAGCGGAGGATGAAGACCCGTTGTCAGAATAATTGAATCTAAGTTATCACAAAACTTTGTGTTACATTGAGTTCAGCTCGCCCTGCGGGCAGACAAAAGCTGTCTTTGATCCTACCAAGCAGAAGGCTTGTAAAACTCCACTGTGTAGGATGGGAAGCGACATGAAGGCGTCGGTTTCTTTCTTCTATTGCAGGGGTCACCAACCTTTTTGAAACCAAGAGCTACTTCTTGGGTACTGATTAATGCGAAGGGCTACCAGTTTGATACACACTTAAATAAATTGCCAGAAATAGCCAATTTGCTCAATTTACCTTTAACTCTATGTTATTATTAATAATTAATGATATTTACACTTAATTGAACGGTTTAAAAGAGGAGAAAACACGAAAAAAATTACAATTAAATTTTGAAACATAGTTTATCTTCAATTTCGACTCTTTAAAATTCAAAATTCAACCGAAAAAAAGAAGAGAAAAACTAGACTAAAATTTGAATCTTTTTGAAAAAATTTAAAAAATAATTTATGGAACATCATTAGTAATTTTTCCTGATTAAGATTAATTTTAGAATTTGGATGACATGTTTTAAATAGGTTAAAATCCAATCTGCACTTTGTTAGAATATATAACAAATTGGACCAAGCTATATTTCTAACAAAGACAAATCGTTATTTCTTCTAGATTTTCCAGAACAAAAATGTTAAAAGAAATTCAAAAGACTTTGAAATAAGATTTAAATTTGATTCTACAGATTTTCTAGATTTGCCAAAATAATTTTTTTGAATTTTAATCATGATAAGTTTGAAGAAATATTTCACAAATATTCTTCGTGGAAAAAACAGAAGCTAAAATGAAGAATTAAATTAAAATGTATTTATTATTCTTTACAATAAAAAAAAAAAAATTACTTGAACATTGATTTAAATTGTCAGGAAATAAGAGGAAGGAATTTAAAAGGTAATAAGGTATTTGTGTTTAAAAATCCTAAAATCATTTTTAAGGTTGTATTTTTTCTCTAAAATTGTCTTTCTGAAAGTTATAAGAAGCAAAGTAAAACAAATAATGAATTTATTTAAACAAGTGAAGACCAAGTCTTTAAAATATTTTCTTGGATTTTCAAATTCTATTTGAGTTTTGTCTCTCTTAGAATTAAAAATGTCGAGCAAAGCGAGACCAGCTTGCTAGTAAATAAATAAAATTTAAAAAATAGAGGCAGCTCACTGGTAAGTGCTGCTATTTGAGCTATTTTTAGAACAGGCCAGCGGGCTACTCATCTGGTCCTTACGGGCTACCTGGTGCCCGCGGGCACCACGTTGGTGACCCCTGTTCTATTGTAATCCACAGGAAGATTTTGTCTTGACCCGAGATCTACAAAGCGGAGAGGAGGCAGGGCCTGACTCCCCTCCAGGCACATTTTCTTTGAACTGTTTTGTAACCAAAGGCGATGGCTGTTTACGACCCCCCTCCCTTAGAAACAGCTGTTGCCATGTAATCAGGGAAAGTCCAAATAAAAGAGGAGGCGTACAATCTTTCGTCAGAGCGTGGGACGACACTGTCCAAGGGTACAGTGTCTACGCGTTTCTCCTCATTGAGCCAAATTTAATTCGGTCTCTGTTTAATTCCTTGCTTCTTGTCTTGTTTAATAGATGTCATCAGTGTTTGAACCTGATGCGCATTGCGTCTCGAATCTGAGGCCGTGTCGTCGTGACTCACCAGAAGCTTCCCGTACTGAAGTTCCAGTTGGCTCAGGTAGTCGCGGTAGGCGGCCTTACTCGCAGGTGAGATCTGACTCTGCGGCACAGAGGTCATAGGTCACACAAGGAGCGACAAGGACGCCAACGCTCAGAACAGTCGTCACCTCATCCGCCTTGGCCCGTTCGATCTTAGACCGGAACTCCTCCACGGACAGGTGCAGCCCGCGGTGGTTGCCCAGCTGGGACTCCACGCTGGGCAGGTCGGAGCCCCATTCGCCCTGGTCCACCCGCCGCTGGTTCTCCTCCACCCAGCCCAGCAGGTCCTGCACGTAGCGCAGCGTGACCTCGTCCAGCTCAGGCCGCAGCCTCACGGGGGCCTGCTGCAGGACATGGGGCTGGTTGACAAGGGTCATGGGGATCTGAGTCATGGGGATCTGGGTCATGGGGATCTGCGCCATGGTCACGCCCGACTTGAGGCGCAGGTTGTACTCGCTGCGGAGGTTCACCAGCCTCTCGTGGAGATGATACACCCTGCAGGCAGAAACGGTCTCTTAGGTACGCGGTCTCATGAGAAAAAGCGGGATGTTTATAAGAACAGAGATCTAAAATCCATCCATTCATTTTGGTTCCCTAGTTGTGTACTGTCAACTTGCAGCATTTCTCTCGACAGTTGTTTTTCAGGTTTGTTTATGTTTTTGGCAAGTTGTTATGTTTGTGCATGTTAACTTCCTGGTTGCTGGGCTAACTTCCATTGTGCACTGTCAACTTGCAGCATTTCTCACATGCAGTTGTTTTCAGGGTTTGTTAGTGTTTTTGGCAAGTTGTTATGTTTGTGCATGTTAACTTCCTGGTTGCTGGGCTAACTTCCATTGTGCACTGTCAACTTGCAGCATTTCTCACATGCAGTTGTTTTCAGGGTTTGTTAGTGTTTTTGGCAAGTTGTTATGTTTGTGCATGCTAACTTCCTGGTTGCTGAGATTTAACTTCCTGGTAGCTTGGCTAACTTCTGTTGTGCACTGTCAACTTGCAGCATTTCCCACATGCAGTTGTTTTCAGGGTTTGTTAGTGTTTTTGGCAAGTTGTTATGTTTGTGCATGCTAACTTCCTGGTTGCTGAGATAACTTCCTGGTAACTTGGCTAACTCCCGTTGTATACTGTCAACTTGCAGCATTTCTCACATGCAGTTGTTTTGAAGGTTTGTTTGTGTTTTTTGGTAAGTTGTTATGTTTGTGCATGCTAACTTCCTGGCTACCTCGCTATCTTCCAGATAGACTGGCTAACTTTCATTGTATACTGTCAATTAGCAGCATTTCTCACATGCAGTTATTTTCAGAGTTTGTTAGTGTTTTTGGCAAGTTGTTATGTTCGTGCATGTTAACTTTCTGGAAACTTGGCTAACTTCATGGTTGCTAGATAATTTCCTGGTAGCATGGCTAACTTCCATTGTGTACTGTCAACTTGCAGCATTTCTCTCGACAGTTGTTTTTCAGGTTTGTTTATGTTTTTGGCAAGTTGTTATGTTTGTGCATGTTAACTTCCTGGTTGCTGGGCTAACTTCCATTGTGCACTGTCAACTTGCAGCATTTCCCACATGCAGTTGTTTTCAGGGTTTGTTAGTGTTTTTGGCAAGTTGTTATGTTTGTGCATGCTAACTTCCTGGTTGCTGAGATTTAACTTCCTGGTAGCTTGGCTAACTTCTGTTGTGCACTGTCAACTTGCAGCATTTCCCACATGCAGTTGTTATCAGGGTTTGTTAGTGTTTTTGGCAAGTTGTTATGTTTGTGCATACTAACTTCCTGGTTGCTGAGATAACTTCCTGGTAACTTGGGTAACTCCCGTTGTATACTGTCAACTTGCAGCATTTCTTACATGCAGTTGTTTTGAGGGTTTGTTTGTGTTTTTTGGTAAGTTGTTATGTTTGTGCATGCTAACTTCCTGGCTACCTTGCTATCTTCCAGATAGACTGGCTAACTTTCATTGTATACTGTCAATTAGCAGCATTTCTCACAAGCAGTTATTTTCAGAGTTTGTTAGTGTTTTTGGCAAGTTGTTATGTTCGTGCATGTTAACTTTCTGGAAACTTGGCTAACTTCATTGTTGCTAGATAATTTCCTGGTAGCATGGCTAACTTCCATTGTGTACTGTCAACTTGCAGCATTTCTCACTTGCAGTTGTTTACAGGGTTTGTTAGTGTTTTTGGCAAGTTGTTATGTTCACGCATGTTAACTTTCTGGTAGCTTGGCTAACTTCAGTTGTGTACTGTCAACTTGCAGCATTTCTCACATGCAGTTGTTTTTAGGGATTGTTTGTGTTTTTGGCAAGTTGTTATGTTTGTGCATGCTAACTTCCGGTTTGCTTAGATAACTTCCTGGTAGCTTGGCAAACTTTTGTTGTATACTGTCAACTTGCTGCATTTCTCACATGCAGTTGTTTTTAGGGCTTATTAGTGTTTTTGGCAAGTTGTTATGTTTGTGCATGCTAACTTCGTGGCTGCCTTGCTATATTTCAGGTAGCCTGGCTAACTTTCGTTGTATTCTGTCAACTAGCAGCATTTCTCACATGCAGTTGTTTTGAGAGTTTGTTTGTGTTTTTTGGCAAGTTGTTATGTTCGCGTATGTTAACTTCCTGGAAACTTGGCTAACTTCCTGGTTACTGAGATAATTTCCTGGTAGCATGGCTAACTTCCATTGTGTACTGTCAACTTGCAGCATTTCTCTCATGCAGTTGTTTTCAGAGTTTGTTACTGTTTTTGGCAAGTTGCTATGTTCGCGCATGTTAACTTTCTGGTAGTTTGGCTAACTTCCATTGTGTACTGTCACCTTGCAGCATTTCTCTCTACAGTTGTTTTTAGGGTTTGTTTGTGTTTTTGGCAAGTTGTTATGTTTGTGCATGCTAACTTCCTGGCTGCCTCGCTATCATCCAGGTACCTTGGCTAACTTCTGTTGTGTACTGTCAACTTGCAGCATTTCTCACATGCAGTTGTTTTTAGGGATTTTTTTGTGTTTATGTCAAGTTGTTATGTTTGTGCATGCTAACTTCCGGTTTGCTGAGATAACTTCCTGGTAGCTTGGCTAACTTTTGTTGTATACTGTCAACTTACAGCATTTCTCACATGCAGTTGTTTTCAGGGCTTATTAGTGTTTTTGGCAAGTTGTTATGTTTGTGCATGCTAACTTCGTGGCTGCCTTGCTATCTTTCAGGTAGCCTGGCTAACTTTCGTTGTATTCTGTCAACTAGCAGCATTTCTCACATGCAGTTGTTTTGAGGGTTTGTTTGTGTTTTTTGTCAAGTTATGTTCGCGCATGTTAACTTCCTGGAAACTTGGCTAACTTCCTGGTTACTGAGATCATTTCCTGGTAGCATGGCTAACTTCCATTGTGTACTGTCAACTTGCAGCATTTCTCTCATGCAGTTGTTTTCAGAGTTTGTTACTGTTTTTGGCAAGTTGTTATGTTCGCGCATGTTAACTTTCTGGTAGTTTGGCTAACTTCCATTGTGTACTGTCACCTTGCAGCATTTCTCTCTACAGTTGTTTTTAGGGTTTGTTTGTGTTTTTGGCAAGTTGTTATGTTTGTGCATGCTAACTTCCTGGCTGCCTCGCTATCATCCAGGTACCTTGGCTAACTTCTGTTGTGTACTGTCAACTTGCAGCATTTCTCACATGCAGTTGTTTTTAGGGATTTTTTTTGTGTTTATGTCAAGTTGTTATGTTTGTGCATGCTAACTTCCGGTTTGCTGAGATAACTTCCTGGTAGCTTGGCTAACTTTTGTTGTATACTGTCAACTTACAGCATTTCTCACATGCAGTTGTTTTCAGGGCATATTAGTGTTTTTGGCAAGTTGTTATGTTTGTGCATGCTAACTTCGTGGCTGCCTTGCTATCTTTCAGGTAGCCTGGCTAACTTTCGTTGTATTCTGTCAACTAGCAGCATTTCTCTCATGCAGTTGTTTTGAGGGTTTGTTTGTGTTTTTTGTCAAGTTATGTTCGCGCATGTTAACTTCCTGGAAACTTGGCTAACTTCCTGGTTACTGAGATAATTTCCTGGTAGCATGGCTAACTTCCTTTGTGTACTGTCAACTTGCAGCATTTCTCTCATGCAGTTGTTTTCAGAGTTTGTTAGTGTTTTTGGCAAGTTGTTATGTTCGCGCATGTTAACTTTCTGGTAGTTTGGCTAACTTCCATTGTGTACTGTCAACTTGCAGCATTTGTCTCTACAGTTGTTTTTAGGGTTTGTTTGTGTTTTTGGCAAGTTGTTATGTTTGTGCATGCTAACTTCCTGGCTGCCTCGCTATCTTCCAGGTAGCCTGGCTAACTTTCGTTGTATTATGTCAACTAGCAGCATTTCTCACATGCAGTTGTTTTGAGGGTTTGTTTGTGTTTTTTGGCAAGTTGTTATGTTCGCGCATGTTAACTTTCTGGTAGCTTGGCTAACTTCCGTTGTGCACTGTCAACTTGCAGCATTTCTCACATGCAGTTGTTTTTATTTATTTTTTAATGTTTTTTTGGCAAGTTATTTTGTTTTGCGCATGCTAACTTCCTGGTAGCTTGGCTAACTTCCTGGTAGCTTGGCTAACTCCCTGGTACCTTGTCTAACTTACATTGTGTACTGTTAACTTGGAACATTTCTCTCATGCAGTTGTTTACAGGGTTTGTTAGTCTTCTTGGAAAGTTAACTTCCTGGAAACTTGACTAACTTCCTGGTTGCTGAGATAACTTCCTGGTAACCTGGCTGACTTCCATTTTGCGACGTCAACTTACAACATTTTCCTCATACAGTTGTTTTCAGGGTTTGTTTGTGTTTTGGCAAGTTGTTATGTTCACGCACGTTAACTTTCTGGTAGATTGGCTAACTTCCATTGTGTACTGTCAACTTGCAGCATTTATCTCTACAGTTGTTTTTAGGGTTTGTTTTTTTTTTTTTGGCAAGTTATTTAGTTTTGCGCATGCTAACTTCCTGGTAGCCTGGCTAACTCCCTGGTAGCTTGGCTAACTTACATTGTGTACTGTTAACTTGGAACATTTCTCTCATGCAGTTGTTTACAGGGTTTGTTTGTCTTCTTGGCAAGTTAACTTCCTGGTTGCTGAGATAACTTCCTGGTAACCTGGCTGACTTCCATCTTGCGACGTCAACTTGCAACATTTTCCTCATGCAGTTGTTTTCAGGGTTCGTTTGTGTTTTGGCAAGTTGTCATGTTTGCGCATATTAACTTTCTGGTAGCTTGGCTAACTTCCATTGTGTACTGTCAACTTGCAGCATTTCTCTCATACAGTTGTTTTTAGGGTTTGTTTGTGTTTTTTTGGCAAGTTATTTTGTTTTGCGCATGCTCATTTCCTGGTAGCCTGGCTAACTCCCTGGTAGCTTGGCTAACTTACATGTTGTACTGTTAACTTGGAACATTTCTCTCATGCAGTTGTTTACAGGGTCTGTTTGTCTTCTTGGCAAGTTGTTAACTTCCTGGAAACTCGGCTAACTTCCTGGTTGCTGAGATAACTTCCTGGTAACCTGGCAGACTTCCATTTTGCGACGTCAACTTGCAACATTTTCCTCATGCAGTCGTTTTCAGGCTTTGTTTGTGTTTTGGGCATGTTTTGTATGCTGTATGACTAGAAAAGAGGTGTGTTGCTCAGTTGCTTTAATTAAATGATTGTTTGCATACTTTTTTTTCACGTATTTGACAATTTAAAAAAAGTGTATCTTCTATTACTATCAGCTGTGATTGGTCTAGGAACTAAAGTAGGGCGAGTGATTTTTTTTAAAATGAAATGCTAAAATATAACATTTGATTTTCATAAAAAGGGTAAATAAGTGGAAAAAGTGTGACTATTTCCTGGTACCTGCGGTACATCTGCTCGGCCTGAAGGTGGCGCCCGTCCTTCAGCGTCTGAACATCATTGAAGAGGAAGCGAATCATCCCCTCCGCCTTTTCCAGATCCGCCTCCACCTCGGCCGTGTGCTGCGGGGGCTTGCCCGCGTTCAGCATCCGCACGTCCTGCAAACGGCCACACCCCCACCCCACACGTGATGTCACTTCCTGCTGCGGGCCCGGCGGAGGAGGATGTCTCACCGTCTGCAGCAGCGTCTCCGCCTGGTTGAGCTGCTCCTCGCACACCCCGGACTCAGTCTGGACCTTGCCCACGATCCTCTGGAGGCGCTCCAGCCTGCGGGGGCGAGACGAGAGGGAGACATGAGAGACGGTGGGCGGCGGCGGCGGGAGGAGGCGGAGCACTCACTCCGTCTTCCGGCGGGTGTGAAAGCAAAAATCGTAGCCCTGTTGCATGAACGCCATGATCTAAAATAGTCGCCCTTGTGGCTTTTTCTCTGGTTTTGTCGCAAACGGCAACCGTGTCACGAGCTTCCCTTTTGGGTGTGGCCGGGAGTCATGCGGAGAAACCCATGACTCGGGTCTTTTCAGGGGGGCGGGACTTGCCTCTCAAACTCCGTCCTCAGGAGCCGCTCGCGCTCCAAGATGGCCACGTGCAGCCGACCCCACTCCTTCTCCACGTCCAGCGGGTGGTGGCCCGGCGGCACCTTGACGTGTCCCGCCTGGACCGCGCCCTGCAAGACAGGCGGGAGGGGGGGGAGGAGTCACAGTCACAGGCGTGCTTTGGAAGAGGCGGAGTCCTGGACCCACCTCGAAGGACTTGAAGATGTGCTTGGAGCGGTTCTTGTCCGCCTCCTTGGCGGGGAGCTCCGTCTCCTTGAACTTCAGGAACTGCCGCCAGAGAACCTGCGGGGGAACCTCGCCAGAGTTAGTCCGGCCCGGCGTGTGAGGAGGAGCGGGACGCCATCACGCACCTCGATCTCCTCGTAGCTGCTGGGGAACTTGCGCTCCTCGAAGACCAGGATGTGGTGTCGCATCCACTGCAGGAGCATGGTGACCAGCTCGTAGTACTCCTGCCAGCGCAGCTCCAGCTCCTACGCACAAACATCTCCCTTTTTTTAGAGAACACCTTGGCCTTGCATCCCGTGCATAGCATTTTATGCTAAAGACTTGATAGGACAGCTGTAGCCTGATGGACTAGAACATACAAGAGCAGCCTATCTAGTCTCTCCTATCTAGTCTGTCTGACTAAAGATGTCCTATCTAGTCTGTATTCTCCGTAGCCTGTCAAACTAGGGCTGTCCTATCTGGTCTGTCAAACTGCAGGTGTCCTATCTAGTCCGTCTTCACTCTAGTCTGTCGGACTAGAGATGCCCTATCTAGTCTGTATCATACGTAGCCTGTCAAACTAGGGCTGTCCTATCTAGTTAGTAAAATTACAGATGTCCTATCTAGTCTGTATTCTCCGTAGCCTGTCAAACTAGGGCTGTCCTGTCTATTCTCCTATCTTGTATGTCAATCTAGGGCTGTCCTATCCGGTTTGTCAAACTGCAAATGTCCTATCTAGTCCGTCAAACTAGGACTGTCCTATCTAGTTAGTAAAATGACAGATGTCCTACCTAGTCTGTATTCTCCGTAGCCTGTCAAACTAGGGCTGTCCTATCTATTCTCCTATCTTGTCTGTCAAACTAGCGCTGTCCTATGTGGTCTGTCAAACTGCAGATGACCTATTTAGTCCATCAAACTAGGACTGTCCTATCTAGTTAGTAAAATGACAGATGTCCTACCTAGTCCGTATACTCCGTAGCCTGTCAAACTAAGGCTGTCCTATCTATTCTCCTATCTTGTCTTTTAAACTAGCGCTGTCCTATGTGGTCTGTCGAACAGCAGATGACCTATTTAGTCCGTCTCCTACCTAGTCTGTCGGACTAGAGATGCCCTATCTAGTCTGTATTCTCCGTAGCCTGTCAAACTAGGGCTGTCCTATCTATTCTCCTATCTTGTCTGTCAAACTAGGGCTGTCCTATCTGGTCTGTCAAACTGCAGGTGTCCTATCTAGTCCGTCTTCTCTCTAGTCTGTCGGACTAGAGATGCCCTATCTAGTCTGTATCATATGTAGCCTGTCAAACTAGGGCTGTCCTATCTAGTTAGTGAAATTACAGATGTCCTATCTAGTCTGTTGTCTCTATAGCCTGTCAAACTAGGGCTGTCCTATCTATTCTCCTATCTTGTCTGTCAAACTAGGGCTGTCCTATCTGGTCTGTCAAACTGCAGGTGTCCTATCTAGTCCGTCTTCTCTCTAGTCTGTCGGACTAGAGATGCCCTATCTAGTCTGCATCATATGTAGCCTGTCAAACTAGGGCTGTCCTATCTAGTTAGTAAAATTACAGATGTCCTATCTAGTCTGTATTCTCCGTAGCCTGTCAAACTAGGGCTGTCCTATCTATTCTCCTATCTTGTCTGTCAAACTAGGGCTGTCCTATCTGGTCTGTCAAACTGCAGGTGTCATATCTAGTCCGTCTTCTCTCTAGTCTGTCGGACTAGAGATGCCCTATCTAGTCTGCATCATATGTAGCCTGTCAAACTAGGGCTGTCCTATCTAGTTAGTAAAATTACAGATGTCCTATCTAGTCTGTATTCTCCGTAGCCTGTCAAACTAGGGCTGTCCTATCTATTCTCCTATCTTGTCTGTCAAACTAGGGCTGTCCTATCTGGTCTGTCAAACTGCAGGTGTCCTATCTAGTCCGTCTTCTCTCTAGTCTGTCGGACTAGAGATGCCCTATCTAGTCTGTATCATACGTAGCCTGTCAAACTAGGGCTGTCCTATCTAGTTAGTAAAATTACAGATGTCCTATCTAGTCTGTATTCTCCGTAGCCTGTCAAACTAGGGCTGTCCTATCTATTCTCCTATCTTGTATGTCAATCTAGGGCTGTCCTATCCGGTTTGTCAAACTGCAAATGTCCTACCTAGTCTGTCGGACTAGAGATGCCCTATCTAGTCTGTATTCTACGTAACCTGTCAAACCAGGGCTGTCCTATCTAGTTGGTCAAACTACAGATTTCCTATCAAGTCTGTCTCCTATCTAGTCTGTCAGACTAGAGATGCCCTACCTAGTCTATATCCTACATAGCCTGTCAAACTAGGACTGTCGTATCTAGTTAGTAAAATGACAGATGTCCTACCTAGTCTGTATTCTCCGTAGCCTGTCAAACTAGGGCTGTCCTATCTATTCTCCTATCTTGTCTGTCAAACTAGCGCTGTCCTATGTGGTCTGTCGAACTGCAGATGACCTATTTAGTCCGTCTCCTACCTAGTCTGTCGGACTAGGGATGTCCGATCTAGTCTGTATTCTCCGTAGCCTGTCAAACTAGGGCTGTCCTATCTATTCTCCTATCTTGTCTGTCAAACTAGGGCTGTCCTATCTGGTCTGTCAAACTGCAGGTGTCCTATCTAGTCCGTCTCCTCCCTAGTCTGTCGGACTAGAGATGCCCTATCTAGTCTGTATCATATGTAGCCTGTCAAACTAGGGCTGTCCTATCTAGTTAGTAAAATTACAGATGTCCTATCTAGTCTGTATTCTCCGTAGCCTGTCAAACTAGGGCTGTCCTATCTAGTTAGTACAATTACAGATGTCATATCTAGTCTGTATTCTCCATAGCCTGTCAAACTAGGGCTGTCCTATCTATTCTCCTACCTTGTATGTCAAACTAGGGCTGTGCTATCCAGTCTGTCAAACTGCAGATGTCCTATCTAGTCTGTATTCTCCATAGCCTGTCAAACTAGGGCTGTCCTATCTAGTTAGTAAAATGACAGATGTCCTACCTAGTCTGTATTCTCCGTAGCCTGTCAAACTAGGGCTGTCCTATCTATTCTCCTATCTTGTATGTCAAACTAGGGCTAACCTATCCGGTCTGTCAAACTGCAGATGTCCTATCTAGTCTGTATTCTCCGTAGCCTGTCAAACTAGGGCTGTCCTATCTAGTTAGTAAAATTACAGATGTCCTTTCTAGTCTGTATTCTCCGTAGCCTGTCAAACTAGGGCTGTCCTATCTAGTTAGTACAATTACAGATGTCATATCTAGTCTGTATTCTCCATAGCCTGTCAAACTAGGGCTGTCCTATCTATTCTCCTATCTTGTATGTCAAACTAGGGCTGTCCTATCCGGTCTGTCAAACTGCAGATGTCCTATCTAGTCCACCTCCTACCTAGTCTGTCAGACTAGAGATGCCCTATCTAGTCTATATCCTACATAGCCTGTCAAACTAGGGCTGTCCTATCTATTCTCCTATCTTGTCTGTTAAACTAGGGCTGTCCTATCTGGTCTGTCAAACTGTAGATGTTCTATCTAGTCCGTCTTCTATCTAGTCTGTCGGACTAGAGATGCCCTATCTGGGCTGTCCTATCTAGTTTGTCAAACTACAGATTCCCTATGTAGTCTGTCTCCTATCTAGTCTGTCAGACTAGAGATGCCCTATCTAGTCTATATCTTACATAGCCTGTCAATCTAGGGCTGTCCTATCTAGTTTGTAAAATTACAGATCTCCTATCTAGTCTGTATTCTCCGTAGCCTGTCAAACTAAGGCTGTCCTAACTATCTTCCTATTTTGTCCGTCAATCTAGGGCTGTCCTATCTGGTCAGTCAGACGGTAGATGTCCTATCTAGTCCGTCTCCTACCTAGTCTGTCAGACTAGAGATGCCCTATCCAGTCTGTATCCTATGTAGCCTGTCAAACTAGGGCTGTCCTATCTAGTTGGTCAAACTACAGATTTCCTATGTAGTTTGTATTCTCCGTAGCCTGTCAAACTTGGGCTGTCCTATCTATTATCCTATATTGTCTGTCAAACTAGGGCTTTCCTATCTGGTCTCTCAAACAGCAGATGTCCTATCTAGTCAGTCTCCTACCTAGTCTGTCAGACTAGAGATGCCCTATCTAGTATGTATCCTACATAGCCTGTCAAACTAGTGATGTCCTATCTAGTTTGTCAAACTACAGATTTCCTATCTAGTCTGTATCCTATATAGCCTGTCAAACTAGTGATGTCCTATCTAGTCTGTCAAACTACAGATGTCCTATCTAGTCAGTCGTCTGTCTTCTATCTACTCTGTCATACTAGAGCAGTCCTATCAAGTCTGTCATACTAGAGCAGTCCTATAAAGTCTGTCATACTAGAGCAGTCATTTCCAGTCTGTCATACTAGAGCAGTCCTATCAAGTCTGTCATACTAGGGCAGTCATTTCCAGTCTGTCATACTAGAGCAGTCCTATCTAGTCTGTCATACTAGAGCAGTCCTATCAAGTCTGTCATACTAGAGCAGTCATTTCCAGTCTGTCATACTAGAGCAGTCCTATCTAGTCTGTCATACGAGCGCAGTCCTATATAGTGTGTCATAGTAGAGCAGTACTATCTAGTCTGTCATAGTAGAGCAGTCCTATCTAGTCAGTCATACTAAGGCAGTCCTATCTAGTCAGTCATACTAGGGCAGTCCTATATAGTCTGTCATAGTAGAGCAGTCCTATCTAGTCTGTCACAGCAGAGTAAGTACTATATAGTCAGTCATACTAGAGCAGTCCTATCTAGTCTGTCATACTAGCACTGTCCTATCTAGTCTGTCATAGCAGAGCAATCCTATCTAGTCTGTCATACTAGAGCTGTGCTATCTACTCTGTCATAGCAGAACAGTCCTATCTAGTCAGTCATACTAGAGCAGTCCTTTCCAGTCTGTCATACTAGCGCAGTCCTATCTAGTCTGTCATACTAGAGCAGTCCTATCTAGTCAGTCAGACTAGAGGAGTCCTATCTAGTCAGTCAAACTAGAGCAGTCCTATATAGTCTGTCATAGTAGAGCAGTCCTATATAGTCTGCCATACTAGCGCAGTCCTATATAGTCTGTCACAGCAGAGCAAGTATTATATAGTCAGTCATACAAGTGCAGTCCTATCTAGTTGGTCATACTAGAGCGGTCCCTTTATTCAGTCATAGTAGAGCAGTCCTATCTAGTCATTCATACTAGCGCAGTCCTATCTAGTCTGTCATACTAGAGCTGTCCTACCTAGTCTGTCATAGCAGAGCATTCCTATCTAGTCAGTCATACTAGAGCAGACCTATCTAGTGAGTCAGACTAGAGGAGTCCTATCTAGTCAGTCAGACAAGAGCAGACCTATCTAGTCTGTCATACTAGAACAGTCCTATCTAGTCAGTCATAGTAGAGCAGTCCTATCTAGTCAGTCATACTAGCGCAGTCCTATCTAGTCTGTCATACTAGAGCTGTCCTACCTAGTCTGTCATAGCAGAGCATTCCTATCTAGTCAGTCATACTAGCGCAGACCTATCTAGTGAGTCAGACTAGAGGAGTCCTATCTAGTCAGTCATACTAGAGCAGACCTATCTAGTGAGTCAGACTAGAGGAGTCCTATCTAGTCAGTCAGACAAGAGCAGACCTATCTAGTCTGTCATACTAGAACAGTCCTATCTAGTCAGTCATAGTAGAGCAGTCCTAACTAGTCTGTCATACTAGAGCAGTCCTAACTAGTCTGTCATACTAGTGCAGTCCTATCTACTCAGTCATAGTAGAGCAGTCCTATCTACTCTGTCATACTAGAGCTGTCCGATCTAGTCTGTTATAGCAGAGCAGTCTTAACTAGTCCGTCATACTAGAGCTGTCCTATCTAGTCTGTCATGGCAGAGCAGTCCGATCTAATCAGTCATACTAGAGCAGTCCTTTCCAGTCTGTCATACTAGCGCAGTCCTATCTAGTCTGTCACAGCAGAGCAAGTACTATATAGTCAGTCATACTAGAGCAGTCCTATCTAGTTGGTCATACTAGAGCGGTCCTTTTATTCAGTCATAGTAGAGCAGTCCTATCTAGTTAGTCATACTAGCGCAGTCCTATCTAGTCTGTCATACTAGAGCTGTCCTACCTGGTCTGTCATAGTAGAGCATTCCTATCTAGTCAGTCATACTAGAGCAGTCCTATCTAGTCAGACAGACAAGAGCAGACCTATCTAGTCTGTCATACTAGAGCAGTCCTATCTAGTCAGTCAGACAAGGGCAGACCTATCTAGTCTGTCATACTAGAGCAGTCCTATCTAGTCAGTCCTATCTAGTCTGTCATACTAGAGCAGTCCTATCTAGTCTGTCATACGAAAGCAGTCTTATATAGTCTGTCATACTAGAGCAGTCCTATCTAATCAGTCATAGTAGAGCAGTTCTCTTTAGTCAGTCATACTAGAGCAGTCCTATCTAGTCTGTCATAGTAGAGCAGTCCTATCTAGTCTGTCATATGAAAGCAGTCTTATATAGTCCGTCATACTAGAGCAGTCCTATCTAATCAGTCATAGTAGAGCAGTTCTCTTTAGTCAGTCATAGTAGAGCAGTCCTATCTAGTCTGTCATAGTAGAGCAGTCCTATCTAGTCTGTCATAGTAGAGCAGTCCTATCTAGTCTTAGGGGTGAAGATGTTTAGTGATCCTGCCAGCAGAGGGTCACCAACAGGAAGTTGAGGACTCACGTTGGCTTTGACGCCCTCCTGAGCACCAGGAACACGAGGCATGACATCATAGAGCGAGGACACGTAGGTGATGATGGACTTCTCGTCAGGGTGTGGCACGTCCACGTCTGCAACACACCACACCATGGGTCCCCCACCTCAGGCACCTCCTCCGCCTCCTCACCTTCTGGGTCCAGCAGCCTGGTCACACCCAACTCCCGCTCCGCCACGCTGAAGGCCTGTTCCAGGTTCTTCTGGTTGCTCTGCCGGCCCACCTGGTCCAGGTCCACCAGGCCCGGTCTGAGGACAGCACTTTGTCATCATGGAGATCCAAGATGGCCACCGAGGGAGATATTTTGTGTCTGTGTGGTGTCTGGAGGTGCGCTTCTTTACGTAAACTGTGTGGTGTTTAGAGGTGCGCTTCTTTACGTAAATCGTGTGGTATTTAGAGGTGCGCTTCTTTACGTAAACTGTGTGGTGTTTAGAGGTGCGCTTCTTTACGTAAATCGTGTGGTATTTAGAGGTGCGCTTCTTTACGTAAACTGTGTGGTGTTTAGAGGTGCGCTTCTTTACGTAAATCGTGTGGTGTTTAGAGGTGCGCTTCTTTACGTAAACTGTGTGGTGTTTAGAGGTGCGCTTCTTTACGTAAACTGTGTGGTGTTTAGAGGTGCGCTTCTTTACGTAAACTGTGTGGTGTTTAGAGGTGCGCTTCTTTACGTAAACTGTGTGGTGTTTAGAGGTGCGCTTCTTTATGTAAACTGTGTCGTGTTTACGTAAACTGTGTGGTGTTTAGAGGTGCGCTTCTTTACGTAAACTGTGTGTGGTGTCTGGAGGTGCACTTCTTTACGTAAACTATGTGTGGTGTCTAGAGGTGCGCTTCTTTACGTAAACTGTGTGTGGTGTCTGGAGGTGCGCTTCTTTACGTAAACTGTGTCATGTTTACGTAAACTGTGTGGTGTTTAGAGGTGCGCTTCTTTACGTACACTGTGTCATGTTTACGTAAACTGTGTGGTGTTTAGAGGTGCGCTTCTTTACGTAAACTGTGTGTGGTGTCTGGAGGTGCGCTTCTTTACGTAAACTATGTGTGGTGTCTAGAGGTGCGCTTCTTTACGTACACTGTCATGTTTACGTAAACTGTGTGGTGTTTAGAGGTGCGTTTCTTTACGTAAACTGTGTGTGGTGTCTGGAGGTGCGCTTCTTTACGTAAACTATGTTTGGTGTCTAGAGGTGCGCTTCTTTACGTACACTGTGTCATGTTTACGTAAACTGTGTGGTGTTTAGAGGTGCGCTTCTTTACGTAAACTGTGTCGTGTTTACGTAAACTGTGTGGTGTCTAGAGGTGCGCTTCTTTACGTAAACTGTGTGGTGTCTGGAGGTGCGCTTCTTTACGTAAACTGTGTGTGGTGTCTGGAGGTGCGCTTCTTTACGTAAACTATGTGTGGTGTCTGGAGGTGCGCTTCTTTACGTAAACTGTGTGGTGTCTAGAGGTGCGCTTCTTTACGTAAACTGTGTCGTGTTTACGTAAACTGTGTGGTGTCTAGAGGTGCGCTTCTTTACGTAAACTGTGTGTGGTGTCTGGAGGTGCGCTTCTTTACGTAAACTGTGTGTGGTGTCTAGAGGTGCGCTTCTTTACGTACACTGTGTCATGTTTACGTAAACTGTGTGGTGTTTAGAGGTGCGCTTCTTTACGTAAACTGTGTCGTGTTTACGTAAACTGTGTGGTGTTTAGAGGTGCGCTTCTTTACGTAAACTGTGTCGTGTTTACGTACACTGTGGGGTGTTTACGTAAACTGTGTGGTGTTTAGAGGTGCGCTCCTTTACGTAAACTGTGTGGTGTTTAGAGGTGCGCTTCTTTACGTACACTGTGTGGTGTTTACGTAAACTGTGTGGTGTTTAGAGGTGCGCTCCTTTACGTAAACTGTGTGGTGTTTAGAGGTGCGCTTCTTTACGTACACTGTGTGGTGTTTACGTAAACTGTGTGGTGTTTAGAGGTGCGCTCCTTTACGTAAACTGTGTGGTGTTTAGAGGTGCGCTTCTTTGCGTGTCACCTGTGTTTGTGTATGATGGCGTTGAAGAGCTTGCCGTCCCGCCAGTTGCTGGTGAAGTTGTCGCAGCGCAGACCCGGGTAGCCCTCCACCATCCTCTGGGACCACAGCAGCAGGCGCTCCTTGGCCGTCATGTCGTCCGACTGGCCGTTGACCTGGATGTCGGAGATCTGCGTGGAAGGGAAGGTGTACCTAATGAAGTGGCCTGCCGGCGGTCGTGTTTCACATGTGAGTCACTGGGGAAACCACAACTCCAGCAGATGTTTCCAGCACACAAACCACAAAAGTCACGAGAAGTGAGTCACTAATCATCTTTTTTTTCTTTCCCAAGGCTGGTGTGGGTATCTGCGGAGGAATGTTGGCTTGGTGGTTTTCCAGAAGCTCCGCGAGCTAATTCCAAATGTTTTCCTTTGCAGATGAGCCACGCACAAAAACTTCACAAAAGCGAGCGTTTGTTTGCCATCAGATGTATGCACGGTCCTGGGTGTTTGTTTTGCCCAGCTTTACGTGCCACAAGGGTGGGGTTTGGGACATAAGCAGCAGGATGCACTGCAACAATGTCAGGAAATCTACTTGTTTTCTTTCTTTTTTTACTACTTTTAATTTTTTGGGGTTAAACATCCATCCTTTTTCTTATTCCAAAAAATAATTTGGGCCTAAATTAATCATTTTCAGAAACAAAAATGGCAAAAAGGACTAAAAAATAGCAACACTGCAGTAGTATTGGCCACTAGGGGGCTCAAAGCAATCAGAATGTGCTGTTCAGTATCGTGGCCACTGATTGGCTCAGCTCCTAACAGCATGACTATATTGGAATAAAGATGTGTAAAGGTGACTAAATGGGAACATTTTATGTCTACACCGTCCTCATATTGTTGAAAAAGTGAATTTTATTTAATTTTCTATGCTCTAGCAATGAAAATATCCCATTTATAATGGACAAAGAACAAACTAACCGTGATGAATTGTTACGGTTTTGAATTTTATTTTTACAGGTTTCCATTTATCTTAAAAAAATAAAATAAAAAAAATCATACATAAAAAATAAAAATTAAAATTAAATTATTGTTAAAAAATATTTTAAACAGATAAAGGATTCATTAAAATTCACAGGTACACGTATGTACAATAAAATATATATATTTTTAATAACATTATTAGGTAAAATAAATTTACATTTAATTTATTAAATAAAGTTTAATAAAGTATAAAAATAAAATAAAATAAAAATGGGTTAAAATTTAATTTAAAATGTATATAATAAAGTAAGGAAATAAATTAAGATTTAATTTATTTTATAAAGTTAAATTAAATATGGAAAATAAATGAAATAAGAATGGGATACAATTAAATGGAAAAAAAGAAATATAACAAATACAAAATGTTATGTATTAAATACAAGTAAATAAATGGAATCAAATGAAATGAAAAAAATATATATTATAGTAATAAAATAAATTAACATTTAATTTAATAGATAAGGTTAAATAATGACAAAAATACAATGAAATAAAAACTAAATATGATAAAGTAATAAAATTAAGGAACTTAATTTATTTTACAAAAATAAAATCATATAAAAATGGGATAAAATGAAATAAAAAAGAAAGAAATATAATTTAAATAATAACATAAATATTTAATTTATCAAGTAACGTTTAATGAAATACAAAAATGAAAGAAATATAATAAAGTCATAAAATAAAGTCACGTTTAATTTATTAAAAAAGCTAAAGGTACAAAGTTAAAATAATATAAAAATGGGATGAAATAAAAGGAAAAAATATAGATAACCAAAAATCGAATTTAATATATAAAATATCCAGTCTATAAAAGTCAAAGTAAATGAACATTCCTAATAGTGCCGCATATATATATATATATATATATATATATATATATATATATATATATATATATATATATATATATATATATATATATATATATATATATATATATATATATAAATATTTTAGTATGTAGCGTGTTGATGATAAGTCATGGCAAACTTTCCCTTTTGTGTAGGAAAGGGTGGAAGAAGGCCCATAAAAAAGGGGAAACCCTAACATAAAAAGTATGATTCAGACCCTGAATGGAAACTGGCCCTCCACCCTTTTTTGTTATAGGACTTCCTTCTTTTCAACTCAATACTTTCATTGTTGCTTTTGCTCTTCAAATGAAATGGAAGCTGCGTGCGGTGGGAGGTTTGAGGCCTTCACCTCACGCCCACGCTTTTGCTCCCCTGGCTTCCCCCGAGGAGGCCTTGAGTCACACGGGGAAGTCATCCCCTTTAGAGCTACTTTAGCCTTCTAGAAACATCTTCCAGCTTCTGCGCCACAAACATGCCGACTCACACAGTAAGAAGTCAACGGCAACTCAGAAAGGCGCTGAAATTAACTGGCAAGTGA